>NW_024070203.1:9317453-9917453 GCF_014754425.2 Oryx dammah
AAAAAAAAAAAATTGGTAAAAGAATAGAGAAGGAATAATTTATTCATTAATCCTTTTATTAAAAATGTATCATGTGACTTTCCAGGTATCAAACACGACTGTTCTAACAAAGACAAAGCAATAGGACAGGAGACTTTACCTGGAGAAGTAACACTTATAGTATGTGTTAAAAAAATATGAATAGGATTTAGTTAGAAAACCAAGTGGAATTGGAAATAGAAGTGTTCCAGTAAGAGGACAGAGTGCTCAAAGGCCAGAGGCAGGAGAGATGAAAACTTCCAAGGAGTTGCAAAAAGCCTTTGATGGATGGAGAGATGGAGCACAAGTGCAGATAATTTTTTAAAATGAGTATATTATTCAAGGCATTGAATAATAAGAATTTGTTATTTTATTATCTGAAGAATCAAAGTGGTTGAAAGATTTTAAAGACATTAAGTGAAATAAAGTCTGAGATAATCAGTACATATCAATGTTTACCACATAACATTTGTGTGCTCAGTCACTCAGTTGTGTCTGACTCTTTGCTTCCCCATGGACTATAGCCTGCCAGTCTCCTCTGTCCATGGAAATTTCCAAACAAGAATACTGGAGAAGGTTGCAATTTCCTACTCCATGGGATCTTCCCAATCCGAGGATCAAGCCCACATCTCATGCATCTCTTGCATAGGCAGGCGAATTCTTTATCACTGTACCACTTGGGACACCCAATATAACATTTAGATCAACATATTGATTTTTGAGCTCATGAAGGTCTATGCATTTATTTATTAAATGATTGCAAATAGTGAAGTAGATCTTATCTATGAAAGAAGAAAAAAAGTATTTGTATTATGCATGTAATTTATGCCCCAAGGAAACAGATTAAAGGTCATATGATATTAAGAATTTTTGAGTAGGGAACTTCCAATGGTGGAGGAATAAGAAGATATCCTCCTTCCCCACAAATACATTACAAATTCATCTGCATATGGAACAGCTCCCACAGAACTTCTGAACACCTGAAGATACCCACAGACTTCCAAAATGGCAAAAGATAAAGGTAAGGTAAAGCAAAAGATAAAGATTAAAGAAAAGAGACAAAGGTTTTAGGACATGGACCTGTGCCCAAGGGAAGGAATCATGGAGGAGGAAAAGCTTCCACACATTTGGAAACCCTTTCATAGATGGGGTCAAGTTAAGCTTAAGAACCTCAGAGGCAAACATGGGATCAGGTGCTTGGAAGGCAAAAACAGAGAAAATTCACCAGAGATTGTTGTTGAATAACATTTTCCACTAACAAGTGTCTCACATGCCTGCACACACAACAAAGAGTAGGGGTTGGGTCAAGGTTCAGGCTCAGGGGTCAGACCTCAAGAAGAGGACCTGGGTTGGCTGCTATGAGGATACTCTGAGGGGGCTATTATGACACATGTGAGGAAGTCCAGGGGAAAGACTGGGCATCCCAGAAAGGCAAGAGATCATTATCCCAGGGACACTCTAAAGCCATGCATTGGTAGACTGTGGTGGTACGCCTGGCTGCTGCTGCTGCTGCTGCTGCTGCTGAAGTCACTTCAGTCGTGTCTGACTCTGTGCGACCCAATAGACAGCAGCCCACCAGACTCTTGTGGTCCCTGGGATTCTCCAGACAAGAACACTGGAGTGGGATGCCATTTCCTTCTCCAATGCATGAAAGTGAAAAGTGAAAGTGAAGTCACTGAGTCGTGTCCAACTCTCAGCGACTCCATGGACTGCAGCCCACCAGGCTCCTCTGTCCACAGGATTTTCCAGGCAAGAGTACTGGAGTGGGGTGCCATTGCCTTCTCCGGGTATGCCTGGCAGTAACTGCCAAAACCAGTAAAACTGATGGAGTGCCAGAAGCAGAATAAGACATGGCTGCAGTCTGTGACCCCAGAGGAGGAAATGTAAGCCAGTGAGTGAGTGAAAGTCCCTCAGATGTGCCCCACTTTCAGCGACCCCATGGAGTTTATAGTCTGTGGAATTCTCCAAGCCAGTACACTGGGGTGGGTAGCCCGTTCCCTTCTCCAAGGGATCTTCCAAACCCAGGGCTCAAACCCAGGTCTGTCACATTGCAGGCAGATTATTTACCAACTGAGCTATCAGGGAAGCCACTAGCCACTGCCAAAGCCAGGGAGAGTGTCTGAGGCAGCAGATAAAACACTGCTGTGGTCCTGACTCCACAGGTGGCAACTGCCACCAGGCTGTGAGAAGATACAGATTACTGCCCACACCTTGGTGGGAGCATAAGCAGCTTAGTTCTTCCAGGGGACCAAAGAACCAGGACCGATTCCTCTGGGAGAGAGCACAACCCTCCTCAGACTTTAACAACATCTGGTGGGTCTCCACTGCTGCAGGCACTCCCTGGTAAATCTCAGTTCTGGCCACTGGATCCCTCCCTCTGTCGCGGCTCATAGAGCAAGAAAGACCTAATAAGTGTTAACCTTTGCCCTCTGTCTTCTGGGTGGGGAACAGACACTAAGAGGACAGCCTACAAGCAGAGCCAGTCCTAAACCAAAGCAGAAGACTAGGGGCTGTGTGACCAAAGAAGAGGAACAAAAATAAGCTCCTGCAACCACAGGTGCAGCAGACTAAATCCACATAATTAGCTGGCGACTGTGAACCTTAGAGGTGACTGTGGACTTTGGGAGTGAGTACAAGGTGAAATAAGGCCAGATCTGTGTCTGAGCTGACATCAAACTGCCCACTTCAGGTCCAGAGACTTTCATAGAAATACTGGAGGACTTTGTGTAGGAAGATTGACTGAAACACACTGTGTGGAGTGGAAAACAGAGGAAACATGAGGGCACTCCTCTTAACAGAATACACTGTGGACATGAGGACACACCACTCTATATAAAATTGTCTTTTTATTTTATTCTTAATATTTGTCTAATGTTATTTTCTGTATTATTTCCTTAACTTTTAAAACTAGTTTTCCTTTGTTAAACATCTTATTTTTTTAAATAAATTCATTAATTTCCCTATTTTTACAGTACCCTTTAGTAATATTGCTTTTTTTTTTCATGTTTTGATTTTTATTCTTGCTAGTCTAGTTTTTACTATTCATTTTCACTTATAGGTTTCTTTATTGAATGTATTGCTGTCCTTTTTTTTTTTTTTTTTTTGCTGTCTCCCTTCTATCTCACTTCTTTTTTCTTTGTAAGGGTATGAGTTTCTTTGGGTGCTCTGGGCTATTGAGTGTTGCTTTCACTAACAAACTTGGAGCTTTGGTTTTTGTTCTACATAGACTGTGAGCTCTTGGTGCTATAGTAAGAGATCAGGCCTAAACACCTGAGATCAGAGAACCAAGTCCAGGACTTTGGACCACCAGAGAATTCCTAAATTCATGGAACATGAATTCGTGAAGCTCTCCCAAAGGACTCCATCTCAACACTAAGACGAAGCCCCAGTCAAAGGCTAGCAATCTCTAGCACCAGACACCCAATGCCAAACAAGAAATCAAGAACACAGCTCTGCATATTAGCAGACAGACTGCTTAAATATATAGAAAACCCAATGACACCCCCCCCAAAAAAAAAAAAAAAAAAACCTACTGGGCATGGCACTATCTTTCAGAGACACAAAATCCAGCTCCATCCACCAGAAAACAGGCACAAATCTCCCCAACCAGAAAACCTTCACAAGGGACTAGTCCAACTCCACTCACAGGGGGCACATTCACAATTAAGAGGAACTACAACCTTCCAGTCTACAGAAAGAAGACCCCCAAACACAGTAAATTAAACAAAATGAAAAGACAGAGAAATATGCAGCAGATAAAGGAACATGGTAAAAAATACACAACACCAAACAAATGTGAAAATAGACAGTCTACCTGAAAAAGAAAGAATTCAGAGTAATGATAGTAAAGATGATCCAGCATTTTGAAAGTCAAATGGAGGCATAGATAGACTGGAGACACAGATCGAGAAGATACAAGGAATTTTTAACAAGAAATGTTTAATATTTAACTTAGATGAAGTGAAAAATAGACAATCTACAATGAACAGCTCCAAAACTGGGATTAAAAACATACTAGAGGAGACCAATAGCAGAACAAGTGAGGCAGAAGAGCAGAAAGAGCATGAGAAAATATTTGAAAAGATTGCAATCAAAAACTTTGCTAAAATGGGAGAGGAAATAGCCATCAAATCCAGGAAATCCAGAGAGTCTCATATAAGATAAATCCAAGGAGACACATTCCAAGACACATATTAATCAAGCTATTAAAAAAAAAAAATACAAAGAACAGCTGATCTTTCACCAGAAACACTGAAAGCCTGAAGGGACTGGCAGAATATACTTAAAGTGATGAAAGGAAAAAATCTAGAACCAAGATTACTCTATCCAACAAGGATGTCATTCAGATACAAAGGAGAAAACAAAAGTTTTACCGACAAGTTAAAAGTAAGAGAATTCAGCAACACCAAACCAGATTTACAAAAAATATTAAAGGAACTTATCTAGATAGGAAAAACAAGAGAAAGAAAGAACCTCAATCAAAAAAAAAAAAAAAAACAATGAAATGAATGATAATAGGATCATACATATCAATAACAACCTTACATGTAAATGGATTAAATGTTCAGAACAAAAGACACAGATCCACTGAATGTATCCAAATACAAGACCCCTCTATATACTGTCTAAAAGAGACCCACCTCAGACCTAGAGACATATACAGACTGAAAGTACAGGGATGGAAAAAGATAATCCATTCACATGGAAATCAAAAGAAAGTGGGAATAGCACTACTCAAGTCAGATAAAATAGATTTTCAAATACAGACCATTAGAAAAGATAAGGAGAACACTCCATGATGATCAAGGAGATGATACATTAAAAATGTATTTGTACCCTACATAAGAACAGCTCAATACATAAGGCAAATGCTAACAACAAATAAAGGGGGAATCAACTAATACACTAATAATGGGGGGCTTTAACACTCTACTCACACCAATAGACAGATCACCCTGATAGAAAATTATTAAGGAAACATGAGCTCTCAATGACATTGAGCCAGTTGGACCTAATTGATATCTACAGGGAATCTCATCAAGTATGCTACAGATGATCCTATTTTCAAGGCAGCAGAGGAAATGCAGATATAAAGGACAAATTTTGGACACAGTTGAAGAGTTGTTCAGTCGATCAGTCCAACTTTTTGTGACCCCATGGACTGCAGCATGCCAAGCTTCCATGTCCATCACTATCCCCCAGAGTTTGCTCAAACTCATGTCCATTGTGTCGATAATGCCACCCAACCATCTCATACTCTGTCACCCACTTCTCCTGCCCTCAGTGTCTCCCAGCATCAGGGTCTTTTCCAATGATTCAGCTCTTTGCATTAGATGACCTTAATATCAGAGACTGATCTTCAGCATCAGGCCTTCCAATGAGTGCTGCTGCTGCTAAGTCACTTCAGGCATGTCTGAGTATGTGCGACCCCATAGATGGCAACCCACCAGGCTCCCCTATCCCTGGGATTCTCAAGGCAAGAACACTGGAATGGGTTGGCATTTCCTTCTCCATTCCAATGAGTATTCATGGTTAATTTCCTTTAGGATTGACTGGCTTGATGTCTTTTCTGTCCAAGGGACCCTTAACAGTCTTCTCTAGCACCACAGTTTGAAAGGGTCAATTCTTTAGGGTTCAGCCTTCTTAATGGTCCAACTCTTACATCTATCTATACATGACTACTGGAAAAACCGAAGGAGGGAAAAATTAGAAAATGATATTGAAACATATGCACTACCATATGTAAAATAGATGTGAATGGGAACTTGCTGTATGATGTAGGGAGCTCAAACTTGGAGCTCTTTGACAGACTAGAGGGATAGAATACAGTAGGAAGTGGGAAGGAGGTTCAAGAGGGATGGGACATATGTATATCTAAGACTGATGCATGTTGAAATATGGTAGATACTAATACAATATTGTAAATCCATCATACTCAAGTTAAAAATAAGTTTATGTTTTTAAAAATATGCTCACGCCCCTTGGGAAAGATCTTTGTTTGGTGTACAGTTGCCAGGAATTATAAAAGAGTATTATTCTTTCAATTGATCTTTTTGTTGTTGTTGTTGTTTTTCCCTTTAATTGCTTTGAACTTTACATTTGCAAAATCTATCTTTTATGTATGTGTTTATATATATATATAAATTGGGGACATCTTACACTTACACTTTACATTCATTGTACAAATGAATACAAACACTTGCTTGTATTATAAAAATTCCATATGCTTTGTATATCCATATTCATATCTTTAGGGCTTCCCTGGTGGTTCAGAGGTTAAAGAGTCTGCCTGCAATGCGGGAGACGAGGATTCTATCCCTGGGTCGGGAAGATCCCCTGGAGAAGGAAACAGCAACCCACTCCAGTATTCTTGCCTGGAGAATCCCATGGAGGAAGGAGCCTGGTAGGCTACAGTCCATGGGGTCCCAAAGAGTTGGACACAACCGAGCAACTTCACTTTCACTTCATCCATATCTTTAATTCAGTTCAGTTCAGTTCAGTTCAGTCGCACAGTCATGTCTGACTCTTTTCGACCCCAAGAACTGCAGTACACCAGGCCTCCCTGTCCATCACCAACTCCCAGAGTTCACTCAGACTCACGTCCATCGGGTCAGTGATTCCATACAGTCATCTCATTCTCTGTCATCCCCTTCTCCTCCTGCCCCCAATCCCTCCCAGCATCAGTCTTTTCCAATGAGTCAACTCTTCGCTTGAGGTGGCCAAAGTACTGGAGTTTCAGCTTTAGCATCATTCCTTCTAAAGAAATCCCAGGGCTGATCTCTTTCAGAATGGACTGGTTGGATCTCCTTGCAGTCTAAGGGACTCTCAAGAGTCTTCTCCAACACCACAGTTCAAAAACATCAATTCTTCGGTGCTCAGCCTACTTCACAGTCCAACTCTCACATCCATACATGACCACAGGAAAAACCATAGCCTTGACTAGACAGACCTTAGTGAGCTATATTCATATATCAAAATATTTAATATAAATGAAATTCCTTCTGATTAAAATTTCTATGGGAACCTGAAGAGATGTATGTTGTGTAGCTATGTTGGGACATCATCAGCAATATAGTCATTATAAGATATAAGCTTGAAGTGGTTGGATATTTAAGTCATTAAACTCACCTTACTCTTATTCCATACTCACAAATGACTTTAGTTGTGATTTGCTTGCTCATGTGCTTTGGCTATGGAGACTCCCAGATGGCACTAGCAGCAAAGAATCTGCCTGCTAATGCAGAAGACATAAGAGATGAGGGTTCAATCCCTTGGTTGGGAGAATACCGTGGAGGAAGGCATGGCATCCACCCCAACATTTTTGCCTGGAGAATTCCAGGGACAGTGGAGTCTGGAAGGCTATAGTCCATAGGGTCGCAAAGAGTAGAGCATGACTGAAAAGACATAGCATGAACATGTAAGCTCATGTACTTTGACTAAAGAAAGAAAAAGTAGCTGATTATAGATACATATGGTAGTTCAGTCCTGTTTCAGTTATCAGTAGATCCAATTAGGGCCCTGGTTAAGGATAAACATCTCAGCCTTCACAAAAGCTCTGGACCATTCCACTTGGCTTCTCTGCAATAAATCTTCCATAACCTCAGTAAACATTTTCTTAGAGGATAACTTTCTCATGTGATTTATATGTGCAAATATGGAAAGGGAGAAAAGACAAATGTATACAGTATAAGGTTCTATGTGTTTAACAAATTCTAAGTATTTAATGAATGTTTATGACATGAAATTATCCAGTATAATGTAGAGATATGACATATCTGTAATTATGGTGAGCAAACAGTTCAAATTAGCCTTAATTGCATACTATTATTTCATGTTCAAGTGGTGATTCACTAAAGCCATAATTAAAAGGGATTGAATTTCAAAAATGCCATGTACAGTTTACATATTAAAATTATGTGAATCTGTACATATAGCTGATATTCTTGATTTGTGAAGATCAAGGAAACTGTCCACACAGTTACACATCCTCTCAAAAAAATGTTGAATCAGCGATTTGTTCTCTATATCTGTGAGTCTGCTTCTTTTTGTTATATTTACTAGTTTGTGGTGTTTTTTTAGATTATACATAAGTGATATCATGCAGTATTTGGCTTTCTCTGAGGGGGAGGGGCAACATAGAGTTGGGGGAGTGGGAGGTACAAATTAAGTGGTATAAGATTAGCTCAAAGATGTACTATACAACATGAGGAATATTATCAATATTGGTAATAACTAAATGAAAAGCAATCTTTAAGAATTTTATAAAATATAAAAAGCACAAGACAATAAATTATATCATATGTAGAATCTAAAACATGATACAAATGAACTTATTTACAAAACAAAAATGGACTCACAGACACATAAATAAAATATATAGTTACCAAAGAGGAAAGGTTGGGCCTTAGGGATAAAGAGTTTGGGGTTAGCAAATACAGACCACTACATACAAAATAAACAATAAGGATTCATTGTATAACAGAGGGAACTATATTCAATATCATAATAAACTATACAGGGGAAGGATATGAAAAATAATGTAAATGTAAAAACGTAAATTGAGAAAAATAATTTAAAAATGTTAAATCAATCTAAACAAGAATTATTCAACTGGATTAGGAGGAGATCATATTAGACACCCTGTGGCCTTTTCAAAATATATACAGCCACCAACTGCTTCACCTGCTTCACTTGATACAACTTCCTCATCTCAAGAGAGTCTCTGGGATTTTCACATGTAGAAAAGGCCAGGGAGCATCTTAACTTGGGAAATATTCCCTCAGACACTCAGATACATTGTATGGAAACCTATTGATTTAATGATCAAATTGTAAGCATTCAATCACTTATTTTCTATATAATGAATTAACTTAAAAGTTCCTGGTGACTCAGGAAGTAAAGAATCTGTCCTCAAGGCATGAGACCCAGGTGCAATCCAGGGTCAGGAAGATCCCCTGGATAAGGGCATGACAGCCCACTGCAGGATTCTGCCTGGAGAATTCCATGGACAGAGCACTGCAACCCATTGGGTTGCAAAGGGTCAGACACAATTTTTCATTTCAAAGTCTGGTAACTGGAAAGAAAACTCTTTTCCTTTTCTGTTTTTATTAAAGGAGTAATTACAGGAAATACACTTGGTAGCAGGTAAGAAACAAAATCTCAAAGTTCCAAGAATGGTCTTCTGCCAACTTTTATTCTAGCTAATGCTCTGGAAGATACTTAGTTGAGACACTCCCACTACATTAGTTTTTTTTTTTTTTTTTAATGCGTTCATTTTTTAATATAAGGATAATTGATATAGAATTAGCCATAGTTATACACATGTCCCCTCCCTCTTGAGCCTCCCTCCCATCTCCTTCTACTTCCGACCCCTCTAGGTTGGTACAGAGCCCTTGTTTGAGTTCTCTGAGACATACAACAAATTCCCATTGTCTATCTATTTTATGAGAGCAGTTTTCCTGTGTTCCCTTACCATACTACCTTCTGCCTGGGCACCCTTTCCCAATAAAATATTTTGCTTTATCAGCATATGTGTCTCCTCAGACAAGTCATTTCCGAGTGTTAGACAAGAGCCCAGTTTCAGGCCCTGGAAGGAGTCCCCCTTCCTGCAACAAATGGTGACTGTGCCGGGGATTCTTCTTCACTGCGACTGACATCCTGACCTCTTGGGGTACTCAGGAACCAGCTTGCCAGCCAATGAACCAAACCCAGTGGCCTCAACTGTGACCCTTATGTTCTGGTCGCCTCCTGATGCAGAGTGCCTCGACTGGGTAAGGAAAAAGAGACTTCATTGACCTTTCCCCCCTTCCCTCTCACTTTCCTCTCCTTAATCCTTCCTATTCGACACCTTTTATCTAGTCCTCTGGTCCTGGACTCAGGAATCTGATCAAAAGGCCTCAGCCTGAGCTGACGATTGGAGACTGATCACCTCCTCTTGGCAGAGAACTAGAATTTTGGTTCTGTTCTGGTCTGGTACTGTTTCTGGTAGGGCCAAGTTCCAGTCCTCCCTTCTCCGGAGGCCAGGGTAAAGCCTCATAATGCCTGGGTATCTGCAGGTGGCAGGAGACGTCTTTAAGGCCATCCCTTTTGCCCACCTCTCCCACCTCCCCCCCCCCCATTATTTCAATCTGGCTTCCATTCCTCCCTTTGAAATCTTTGAAGACCTGGGATATTTTCATTTACTCTGTTCGTACTTGGATCTGAAGTTCTGTTTCTCTTTAAGCAGTTTTCTGAGAGACTGTAATCTTGTGTTTAAGGGAGTGTCTGAAGAGAACTGCCAGGTCTATGTGTGTGTTATATACTCTGGCTTCTGTGTTGTGATTTTTGATGACCATTTTGCTTTGTTTGGCCACCATTTGCTTTAGATCTGCCGCCATTTTGTTAGAACTTGATTGTCTTTCCCTGTGCCTTGAGACCAGAGCTCTCAGGAACATTTATAGAGACCATCTCTAACTCTTAGGACTGACAGGGAAAAAAAAAACAAACAAGGAAAAGCCTTTACAATTTTATTTTTCCAACTGATATTTATAAACTAGTGAATTGTATATTGTAATATATAATTCATGACTAAGCTCAGAAAATTAAGCTAGACCTTGCTTTATGTCTGTTTGAATATGTCTCCATATGTCTTTGTCTCTGGATAATATTTTTGAGATTAAATTTGTAAGTGATGTCTATTTAATTGGCTTAAAGAAAAGTAAGTGCTTATAAATCAAATAGTTCTAAATTAAATAATGAATTCCAGGCTTATGTGAACTGGGAAATATTCAGTATTAAATACTTGATATTATTGTTTGTTGATCTAACTAATATAGACATGTCTTAAAGTAAATTAACATTAAAAAGCAAAATATTTTCAGGAAAAGGAAACGGGAACCCACTCCAGTATTGTTGCCTGGGGAATCTCATGGACAGAGAAGCCTGATGAGCTACAGTCCATGGAGTCACAGAGAATAAGACATGACTGAAGTGTCAAGGCTATGGTTTTTCCAGTGGTCATGTGTGGATGTGAGAGTTGGACTGTGAAGAAAGCTGAGCACCGAGGAATTGATGCTTTTGAACTGTGGTGTTGGAGAAGACTCTTGAGAGTCCCTTGGACTGCAAGGAGATCCAACCAGTCCATTCTGAAGGAGATCGGCCCTGGGATTTCTTTGGAGGGAATGATGCTAAAGCTGAAACTCCAGTACTTTGGCCACCTCATGAGAAGAGCTGACTCATTGGAAAAGACTCTGATGCTGGGAGGGATTGGGGGCAGGAGGAGAAGGGGACAACAGAGGATGAGATGACTGGGTGGCATCACTGACTCAATGGACGTGAGTCTGAGTGAACTCTGGGAGTTGGTGATGGACAGGGAGGCCTGGCGTGCTGAGATTCATGGGGTCGCAAAGAGTCAGATGCAACTGAGCATTTGAACTGAACTGAACTGAAGTAACTTAGCAGCACCTATTTTACAAATGATAATATATGTTTCCATGTTACTCTCTTTATACATCTCATCCTTTCCTCCCTCTTCCAGTGTCCCTACATCTGATCTCTATGTCTGTTTCTCCATTGCTGCCCTGTAAATAGGTTCTTCAGTACCATCTTTCTAGATACCATATATATATGTGTGTTCAGTTCAGTTCAGTTTAGTTACTCAGTCTTATCCAAATCTTTGTGACCCCCTGAACCCCAGCATGCCGGGATTCCCTGTCCACCACCAACTCCCGGAGTCTACCCAAACCCATGTGCATTGTGTCAGTGATGCTATCCAACCATCTCATTCTCTGCCATCCCCTTCTCCTCCTGCTTTCAATCTTTCCCAGCATCAGGGTCCTTTCAAATGTGTCAGCTCTTCACATCAGGTGGTCAAAATATTGGAGTTTCAGCTTCAGCATCAGTCCTTCCAGTGAACACCCAGGACTGATCTCCTTTAGGATGGACTAGTTGGATCTCCTTGCAGTCCAAGGCATTTTCAAGAGTCTTCTCCAACACCACAGTTCAAAAGCATCAATTCTTCCGCACTCAGCTTTCTTTGTAGTCCAAGTTTCACATCCATACATGACCACTGGAAAAACCATAGCCTTGACTAGACAGACGTTTGTTGGCAAAGTAATGTCTCTGCTTTTCAATATGCTGTTTAGGTTGGTCATAACTTTTCTTCCAAGGAGTAAGCGTCTTTTAATTTCATGGCTGCAATCACCGGCTGCAGTGATTTTGGAAACCAGAAAAATGAAGTCAGGCACTGTTTCCACTCTTTCCCCATCTATTCCCCATGAAGTGATGGGACAAGATGCCATGATCTTCGTTTTCTGAATGTTGAGCTTTAAGTCAACTTCTTCACTCTCCTCATTCAGTTTCATCAAGATCTGCATATCTGAGGTTATTGATTTTTCTCCTGGCAATCTGTATTTCATCCTGTGCTTCCTCCAGCCCAGAATTTCTCATGTGTTAGTATATGATATTTGTCTTTCTCTGTCTGACTTCACTCTGTATAATAGGTTCTAGGTTCACCCACATCATTAGAATTGGTTCATATGTCTTCCATTTTTTTGTCTAAGTAATTTTACATTATGTTAATGTATCACAACTTCTCTATCCATTCATCTGTTGATGGACATCTAGGTTGCTACCATATTCTAACTATTGTAAACAGTGCTGCAATGAACATTGTGGTACATGTGTCTTTTTAAATTTTGGTTTCCTCAAGGTATATGCCTAGGAGTGGGATTGCTGGGTCATATGGTGATTTTATCCCTACTTTTTTAAAAGGAATCTCCATACCATCTTCCATAGTGACTGTATCAATTTTTTATTAATTTATTTATTTTAATTGGAGGTTATTTACATTTCCATCAGCAGTGCAAGAGAATTACCTATTCTCCACATACTCTACAGCATTTATTATTTGTATACTTTTTGATGATGACCATTCTGACAAGTGTAATGTGATATCTCATTGTAGTTTTGATTTGCATTTCTCTAATAATGATCAATGTTGAGCATCTTTTCACTTATTTGTTAGTCATCTGCATGTCTTCTTTGGAGAAATGTCTGTTTAGGTTTTCCCCCCACTTTTTGATTGGTTCTTTGTTTGTATGTTATTAAGTTGTATGATCTGCTTGTGTATTTTGGAAACAAATCTTTTGTCACTTGTTTCATTTGCTATTGTTTTCTCTCATTCTGTTTGATCTTTTCACCTTATTTATAGTTTCCTTTGCTGTGTAAAAGCTTTTAACTTTAATTAGGTCCCACTTGTTTACTTTCATTTTTATTTACATAACTCTAGGATGTGGGTCATAGCAGATCTTTTCTGACTTATGTCATCAAAGGTTTCATCTATATTTTCCTCTAAGACTTTTACAGTTTCTGGTTTTATATTTAGGCCTTTAATCTATTTTGAGTATGGTGTAAGGAAGTGTATTAATTTCATTCTCTTATATGTAGCTGTCTTGTTTTCCCAGCACCATTTCCTGAAGAAGCTGTTCTAGTCGCATTGTATTTTCTTACTTCTTCTGTCAAAAATAAGGTGCATGGGGCTTCCCTGATAGCTCAGTTGGTAAAGAATCCACCTGCAATGCAGGAGATCCTGGTTCAATGTCACAGTGGAAGTGACAAATAGATTCAAAGGATTAGATCTAATAGATAGAGTGCCTGAAGAACTATGGAAGAGGTTCTTGACATTGTGCAGGAGGCAGTGATCAAGACCATCCCCAAGAAAAAGAAACGCAAAAAGGCAAAATGGTTGTCTAAGGAGGGCTTATAAATAGATAAAAAGAAGAGAAACTAAAGGCAAAGGAGAAAAAGAAAGATATGCCAATTCAAATAGAGAGTTCCAAAGAATAACAAGGAGAGAAAAGAAAGTCTTCCTCACTGATCAATGCAAAGAAACATAAGGGAAAAAAATAGAATGGTACAGACTAGCTAGCTCTTCAAGAAAATTAGAGATACCAAGGGAACATTTCATGCAAAGATGGCTCAATAAAACAGAAATGGTATGGACCTAACAGAAGTGGATGATATTAAGAAGGGGTGGCAAGAATACACAGAACTATACAAAAAACGATCTTCCTGACCCAGATAACCATGATGGTATGATCAATCACCTAAAGGTAGACATCCTGGAGTGCAAAGTCAAGTGGGTCTTAGGAAGCATCACTACAAACAAAGCTAGTCGAGGTGATGGAATTCCAGTTAAGCTATTTCAAATCCTAAAAGGTGATGCTCTTAAAATGCTGTGCTGAACTCAATATGCCAGCAAATGTGAAAACTCAGCAGTGGACACAGGACTGGAAAAGCCCAGTTTTCATTCCAATCCCAAAGAAAAGGAATGCCAAAGAATGTTCAAACTACCAAATAGTTATGTTGATCTCATACGCTAGCAAAGTAGTGCTCAAAATACTCCAAGCCATGTTTCAACAATACGTGAGCCATGAACTTCCAGATGTTCAAGCTGCATTTAGAAAAAGCAAAGGAATCAGAGATCAAATTGCTAACATCCATTGAATCATCGAAAATGCAAAATAATACCAGATAAACATGTACTTCTGCCTTATTGACTAAACCAAAGCATTTGACTATGTAGATCACAACAAACTGTAGACAATTCTTAAAGAGATGGGAGTATCAGACGACCTTACCTGCCTCCTGAGAAATCTGTATGCAGATCAAGAAGCAACAGTTAGAACCAGACATGGAGCAACATATTGGCTCCAAATTGGGAAAGGAGTATGTCAAGGCTGTATATTGTCACCCTGCTTATTTAACTTAAATATAGAGTACATAATGCAACATGCTCAGTTGGATGAAGCACAAACTGGAATCGAGATTGGTGGGAGAAATATCAATAACTTCAGGTATGCAGATGACACCACATTTATGGCAGAAAATGAAGAATTAAAGAGCTTCTTAATGAAAGTGAAAGAGGAGAGTGAAGAAGCTGGCTTGAAAATCAACATTCAAAAAGCAAAGATCATGGCCTCTGGTTTCATCACTTCATGACAAATAGATGGGGAATAATGGGAGCAGAGAGAGACTTTATTTTTTTTGGTCTCCAAAATCGTTTCAGATGGTGACTGCAGCCGTGAAACTGAAACACAGTTGTCCCATGGAAGAAAAGATATGCCCAACCTCAACACCATCTTAAAAAGCAGAGACATTATTTTGCCAAAAAAGGTCTATCTAGTCAAAGCTATGGTTTTTCTAGTAGTCATGTATTGATGTAAGAGTTGTACTATAAAGAAAGCTGAGCACTGAAGAATTGATGCTTTTGAACTGTGGTTTTGGAGAAGACTCTTGAGTGTCTCTTGGACTGCCAGGAGATCAAACCAATCAATCCTAAAGGAAATCAGTCCTGAAAATTCATTGGAAGGATTGATGTTGAAGCTGAAACTCCAACACTTTGGGAACCTGATGCAAATAATTGACTCATTGGAAAAGATTTTGATGTTTGTATGGATTGAAGGCAGGAGGAGAAGGGGACGACAGAAAATGAGATGGTTAGATGGCATCACTGACTCAATGGACATAATATGTTTTAGGTCCAGGAGTTGATGATGGACAGGGAGGCCTGGCGTGCTGTAATCTATGGGCTTGGAAATAGTTGGACACAACTGAGCGACTGAACTGAACTGAACTAAAGGTTTCATCCACATGCTGAAGTTTTGTGTACAGAGTCGGACACGACTGAGTGACAAACACACACACACACACAATTTATGTTTAACACTGTGTAACTTTAAGGTATACAATATGCTGATTATATATATATATATATATATATATAGTGAAATCATTACCAATGATAAAGTCAACACATCCATTACCTCACATGGTCACTCTTTTTTTTTTTTTTTTTCTTTTCTTGTGGTGAGAATATTTAAGATTTAATGTAGCAACTTTTCGGAGAAGGCAATGGCACCCCATTCCAGTACTCTTGCCTGGAAAATGGGCAGAGGAGCCTGGTAGGCTGCGGTCTATGGGGTCGCTAAGAGTCGGAAACGACTGAGCTACTTCACTTTCACTTTTCAGTTTCATGCATTAGAGAAGGAAATGGCAACCCACTTCACTGTTCTTGTCTGGAGAATCCCAGGGATGGGGGAGCCTCATGGGCTGCCATCTATGGGGTTGCACAGATTTGGACACGACTTAAGCGACTTAGCAGCAGCAGCAGTGTAGGGTGAGATTTGCGGTGAGTTGTTTGTTTATTTGTTTCCCCCTGTGATGGGCAAGGGCTGAATGACGTGGTAATCCTGCCTGTTGATTATTGTATTTATATTTTTGTCCTTTTCTTTCTTTTTTTTTTTTTTTTTCCTTGATGATGTGTCCTGCACAGTATTCTATTGGCATTTGGGTGATGCCAGGACTTGTATAAAAGTAGTAATGTTTAGGGGAGGTCTCACTAATTGATATTAAATAGGGTTAATAGTTCTCTGGTAGTCTAGGGTGTTGGAGTCAGCAATCTCACTCCGAAGGCTGAGGGCTTGATCTCTGGCCAGGAACTAAGATTCCTCACGTGGTGTTTTATGGCACCAGTTCAGTTCCATTAAGTTCAGTTGCTCAGTCATGTCTGACTCTTTGCTACCCCATGAATCGCAGCATGCCAGGCCTCCCTGTCCATCACCAACTCCCGGAGTTCACTCAAACTCATGTCCATCGAGTCAGTGATGCCATACAGCCATCTCATCCTCTGTTGTTCCCTTCTCCTCCTGCCCCCAATCCCTCCCAGCATCAGAGTCTTTTCAAATGAGTCAACTCTTTGCATGAAAAGTACTAGAGTTTCAGCTTTAACATCATTCCTTCCAAAGAACACCCTGGACCAATCTCCTTTAGGATGGACTGGTTGGATCTCCTTACAGTCCAAGGCATTCTCAAGAGTCTTCTCAAACAACATAGCTCAAAAGCATCAATTCTTCAGCGCTCAGCTTTCTTCACAGTCCAACTCTCACATCCATACATGACCACTGGAAAAAACATAGCCTTGACTAGATGGACCTTTTTTGGCAAAGTAATGTTTCTGCTTTTGAATATGCTATCTAGGTTGGTCATAACTTTCCTTCATCAAATGTGATTAAAACAAGTATTCAAAAATGAGAAGCCAAAGATGAACCTCAGACAAAGAGCAGTTAGAAAATCAGCAAAATAATAAATAAAATATTAGAATATGCACATATACACATATAATCATAAGCAAAATCAAAACAGTACAACAAAAATAAACTACAATAAACTGAGACAGCAAACAAAGGAAACCAAAAATGATATCCACCAGTTAAGAACAAAATTACCTAAAGTGCAAACTAGAATACACAAGTAAACCAAGGTGCCAACTGGGGAATAAAGCAATGAAAACAAAGCTACCAATAATGTGAGAAAAAGGAAAGACAAACAAGGAAGAGAGGAAGAATAGTAATGTAAAGCTAAATTGAGGTAGGTAAAGAAGACTTACATATATTAAAGATTAACTACAAGGGGAAAAGAACAGTAGGACAAGAAAACAAAGGAATAAATGTAGAAAAATAATAATAAGCTTAAAAATTAAAAAAATAAAAAAGAATAAAAAAAGAAAACTCCACAGGACTGCAAAAGGCCAATGAAGAAGCAGAGGCTTATGACAGCAATAGAAAATGTGATTGAAAAACAGCTCAAAAGCTTAATTTGAGTTCATAGTGATAATAAAACTGACAACTACAACAGAGGAAATTAAATAAAGAAAAAAAAATCCAAAAGAAGCTACATAACAAGTCAAAATATGAGAATAATAATTATTTTCCTGAGTCTTTGCTGTCAGCGTCCTTTCCCTCACTGGGAGTCACAGTCCACCTCACCTCCCTAGGATGCCCTTCAACACTGTGCTGATCTCTGGACCTGCTGTAGGGGCAGCTTAGGCTCTAATCTGCTCCTACTCCTGTGTGTTCTTGCCTCCAATATCCACAGCTATCAGCTATCAGCTAATGTATTTTCTTTTGTGGGAGCTCTCAATGTCCTTTTACATATCCCATAGATACAGAGTCTGCCTAGTTGATCATTTGGATTTAATCTGTAACTTGTACAGCTGGTGGGAAGGTTTTGAATCTTCTTCACTTGTCACACTGCCCCTGGGTTTCACTTGTGGTTTCATTTCCCCTCTGCATGTGGGTCATCCACTGGGGTTTGCTCCTGAGGCTCTCCTGGTGGATTTGGGTTTGCACTAGTGAGGGCCAAGCGTGGAGGTAATGAAGCTGCTTGGGTTGCAGGAGTTCTGCAACTAGGCAGCACCAGGTACTCAGGGAAGTTGGTGGCTAGGGCATCAGGAAATATAGTGCTCAAAATTGTATAGAAACCTCCTCCAGTATTCTCGCCTGGAGAATCCCACTGACAGAGAAGCCTGGCAGGCCACATTCCACAGTGTTGCAAAGATTTGGACAAGACCAAAGCAATCCTGCATGCATAGGTGCAAGACTTTTTTTGGCTATGGCAGCTCTGTACCAGTGAGAGTTGAGCCCCTTGGTCACAGCAACTCTAATGGCGCCAAGTGTGCAGGGACACAGACTTCCTCAGCACAGGAGTATTTTTTTGAGCCTCTGGAAGTTGGTGATAAAAAGGCCTCTTTGGCCAGTCTTTATCTGTAGGCCCCCGTGCCCCGCTCACCCACCCCACCCCCCACCCACGCTCCCAATTCAGGCACTTAGAGGGCTCCCTTGCCTGTGGTCCTTCCCTGTTGTTTACCATGTCAGGCACATAAAGGGCCCCCTTTAGGTGAGGTTTTACTCTGTAGTTTGGCGCTTCAGGTACTTAAAAGGGCACCTTGGATCGGGCCCTACTCTATTGATCCACATATCAGGTGCCTAAGGACCACCCTCTCTATTGTTTCAGCTGCTGATGCTGGCGTGTGGGGAGGTGATGGCTCCAACCCCCACAGATGACAGCAGTATCGCCTTCTTCCACGGCTGCCTGGCTTTCCTTTGCAGTCATTTCCCACCACAATCTCCTCCCTCACATCCCCCTTGTTCATCTGTCTGCAGTCAACAGTAGCTCTTGCTCTGGGATTGCTCCATAATCCCTATGGTCCAGCCCCAGCTGGTGAACATTCTAGAGGACCTGCATCCCTGTCTTGGGTACATATGGCTATGGCAAGGACTGCATGATTCTCACTCCATTTAGCATGCCACAGATCAGCTGCTTCACTCTAAGCCTTACATGTTTCTCCTATGACCCAGACAGTTACCCTGATGTGGGGATCAGACCCCTGCCTCATTTCCCCCACCTGCCAAGGACAGGTCCCATCCTACTAACACTCCTGTTTTCCCCCCAGTCCTTTCATTCTTCATCAGGTTTACATGGTTCTATATATTATTTTCTGGTGGTCAGGTACTCCTGTCTGCACTCAGCTGGTGTTCTTGCAAGCACTTCTGTGTCTGAAGGTGTATTCCTGATGTATCCATGAAGAGAGATGTACTCCATGTTCACCTACTCTTCTGCCACCTTGCCCCTCTGTATTAGTTCTTATTCAGCCCTTATTTTTTCCATCCTTCTAGCTAGTCTCCTACATTTTCCCTCCTCTTTCTTGCTTAATTGCACTCTGATAGTTATTGCCCTCTAGCTAAGGTTATACTATGTACCTGATGCTTACTTCTCCAAGACAACACTCCCTAACACTCCTTTCACTTTTGAGCATTCTGTACTCCAGAAAGAAGATCACGGGATGATAACCTCGAGGACAACCGTTACCTGTTCTGGACCCACCTGATGCCAGTCTTAATGACCTCAATACACCCAGGAGGAAAGAAGAATACAACACCACATCAGCCCCATCCTTATCTACAGCCTTATTTTCCACCCTGAAACTATAAGAGCCCTTCTATTTCATAAAAAGGGGAACACAGTCTTGGAGGCTTTAGCCTGCTATGCCACCCTTTGCCTGGCAAAGTGATAAAATGACTTACTCTCTTCTACTCCTCCAAAGCTATTTCTCTACATTTCTATTTAGCATCATTGAACAGAAACCAGATTTTCAGCAATACTGTCTTAATTTCAGTTCAGTTCAGTCACTCAGTCGTGTCCAACTCTTTGCGACCCCATGAACTGCAGCACACCAGGCCTCCCTGTCCATCAGCAACTCCCGGAGTTCACTCAGATTCACATCCATGGAGTCAGTGATGCGATCCAGCCATCTCATCCTCTGTCGTCCCCTTCTCCTCCTGCCCCCAATCCCTCCCAGCATCAGAGTCTTTCCCAATGAGTCAGCTCTTCGCATGAGGTGTCCAAAGTACTAGACTTTCACCTTTAGCATCATTCCTTCCAAAAAAATACTAGGGCTGATCTCCTTTAAGGAAGCATAGAAAGATATCCCAAAGATATACAAGTAATTTGTGAGAAAGATAGATTTTCTACTGTCATTTTCCAACTTTTCATTCAAACATTGCTTAAATTTAGATCAAATCAATCACTTTACTCTAAGTAAGGTGAGAATTTTAACTCCCATATTTCTCTCATTCCCTCAGAGAAACTGGTGATTATTTTGAATTATTCAAATTTTTGACTTTGATGACAAATATTCTGCTTTTGTGGTATTAAATGTCATTTGCTTCTAAAATAAAGTATTTTTTAGAATCAACATCTATTTCTCAAGTTTCACAAGTTTTAATCTTTTATTTATTTTTTTTTTTCCCCTAGAAAGATCATGGTTAATGATATCCTTAGTTAAACAAGGTTCATTTTAGGCAGACAAATAAAGTTGATGCTTTCAACTTGTTAGATAAAGCAATCTGGAAGATCTGCTAAAATATCACTAAATGATTTTTTAGTCTAGCTTCTGATGTTTTTTCCTTCTTTCTTCATTTGATGATGCTATTTAAAACAACATTGATAGCAATATATTTACATGATTGCTCATAAAAATGGGCCTGTGTTCTTTCTTTTCTAGCTCTATATTTTCCTGTCCCATTAGAGTAAGTCATGGGTTGTATGTTGTCTTCTTATTCCTCTAAAAACATCAACTGCCTTAAGCCAAATATGATCAGTGAAAAATTTATCTGACAAATGCTTGGTGAAATCTACCAAATGATTTTCACATCACAGAATTAAATAAATAAATAAATAAAGCCTTGAGAGACAAATCTACAGATTTTGAAACAGCTCTTTAAAAATTGGCAGAATAATCTTCTGTATGGCCCAAAGCAAGATGTAAATTAAGAAGCAATACACTCTGAGTGTAATGGAGCATGTACTTATAAATTCATGGATCCATTCAACTCATGTAAATAGCTTACAAGTTTTACCTCCCAGGAATAATTTCCCAATACTAAAGAATTTGAATTTATAAATACTAAGGCAGAAAATTTTATGCACATTATTTTTGAATAATTTTGGAGAGATTAGAAAGGAAAATAATTCTTAATTGTTAATTTGCAATCTAATTGTATATTTTGTAGGTTGAATGTCAAAAGAATTGAAAAAGCTTTGGGCAAAATCTGCAGGAGGGATGTGTCTATTGTCACTTGAAATAGATGTTTGCTAGCCTGTTAGCAAGGCAGTAATGTGTTCATGAGCCAGCAGGCCTTTAGCATTCTGACAACAACATGATCCCTTTAGTGTTCAAAGTGTTAGAACCTGGATTTATTAACTAGGCAACAATCAAAATTTTTAGAAAACTAAAAATAAACTATTCATAGTGACCAACTGGGTCGGGGGGATGTTTCTTGTTTAAGATGATTTTTTAAATTTCTCCAGATATGCTACCAACTTCAGGCTTTAAAAGATCATCCGGGTCAGATAAGCAGTGTTAACTGTACATACATGCATGTGGTATAATTTGAAAAAAAGAGAAAAAAAAATTGAGTCAATATTGCATAGAAGACCAAGGAAAACTTAACCTAGAAAATAAAATTATGGCTTCGAAGATAGGTTGCCAAAGATTTAATGGACACTTATGATACAAATCTAAAAGAGTAGTATATATATTTTTAATTTTATTATTATTTATATATTTTTTACTGATCATCATTGCCTGTAGCATCTTTGTTCAATGACCAGGGATTGAATCTGCACATCCTCTAATGGAAGCACCTAATCTTAACAAGTAGACCACCAGGGAATTCCCAGATAGTATTAAGTATATTTGAAATGTTGTACAATGTAGCAATAAACATTTTTATGTTGATTGTATATTGTAACAAGAAAGCTTTCATAAGAACAGTTAACACAAAAGATCAAAAGCAAATTTTCTGACATGATCACCAAGACAGAAATATTTGAGTTAGCAGGAACCAAGAATAAGTGTCAGAAAGCTAAATATGACAGCTTTTTTTTTTTTTTTAATGTGATAAAAATGACTTTAGACAGCATCAGGTTGCTAAACCCCTAGTAGTAATTATAATAAAGGGAAAACTCTAGAAGAGCAAGTTAAAGTACTGTTTTGCATAATTTTTCAGAAAATGTATAAAATGTGGTGACATCATATTTAAGACCTAGTCTTCAAGATATATCAGAACTTTATCAATAAACATAACAAAGAGAAAATAGTGGAGAAATTGGAGAAATAGCAAATGTCAGAAAATAGAAGCCAGTGTTAAAATTTTAGAAATTAAGGTATTTTGTTAATTTCTAAGATATTAAGTATGGTTATGTTTCAATATAATTGTTTCCAAACAAGTCTAAGTCTTCACGACAAATTTCACAAACCAAAGTCTCAAGTTCCTTGGAAATATGGGTACATGTGGGCAGAATCATAGCCATAATAGTTCAAGGAAGATTCATTTGTTTTGTGGAGGATTTACAATTCTTTGCTTAAACAGGCAGATATAAGCAAGGGGTTTTATTTTATTTTATTTTTATTTTATTTTACTTTACAATACTGTATTGGTTTTGCCATACATTGACATGAATACACCACGAGTGTACATGAGTTCCCAACCCTGAATCCCCCTCCCACGTCCCACCCCATATCATCTCTCTGGATCATCCAAGGGATTTTAAAACAGTGAAATGAATTTAGAATTAAAATTTTCATATCTGGTTGGATTAAATCTGCTAATGTTTTCCTCAGTGTTTTTGCTCATGAGAAATATTGAACTGTAGTTCTACTTTTTTGCAAGATCTTTATCTAGTTTTAGCTTAGAAATGATCTCATAAAATGAACTAGGAAGCATTCCCTCTACTTGTTTTTTTTTCTGAAAGGAACTAGAGAGAAAGTCTATAATTTCTTTTTTGGATATTCAGTGGACTATATGAGTGAAACCATCTAGGCTGGGTGTTTTCTTTTTTGTAAAGTTATTAGTCATTCAACTTGTTTAATAGACATAATCCTATTTCTTCTCCTTTTGTGAGTTTTAGTAGTATGTGTTATTTAAGGAATAGGCCCAGTAGGTTGTCATTTATTGTTTCAGTTACTGAGTCATGTCCAGTTCTTTTTGCAACTCCATGGACTATATATAGCCGACCAGGATACTCTGTCCATGGAATTTCAGGGCAAGAATACCAGAGTGGATTCCCATTTCTTTATCCAGGGCACCTTTCCAAACCTGGGATCAAACTCACATGTCCTGTATTGGCAGGCAGATTCCTTATGAGCCACCAGGAAGCCAGGCTCATTACATATAAGACAACAAAAATGAAAGAGTCGATCATACTTTCCTCTTCATACTGTCAATGGGATACTTACGGTAAGACAACTAGAGTAGTTTGCCATTCCCTCCTCCAATGGACCATGTTTTGTCAGCACTCTCCAATATGACCCATGCATCTTGGTTGGCCTCTGCATGACATGGCTGATGGCTTCACTGAGATATGCAAGCCCCTTACGAGTGACAAGACACTGATAGACTACACTAAAACTTTTGATGGTGTGGATCAAAGTAAACTGGGAAAGTCTTAAATAAATGAAAACACCAGACCACCTTACCTCTCTCCTGAGAAACTTGTAGGTAAATTAATAAGCAACACTTAGAATCTTACATGGCATAACCAACTGGTTCAAACTTGTGAAGATTACAAGTTTGTATATTGTCACCCTATTTATTTACCTTTTATGCAGAGTACATCATATGAAATGATGAGCTTGATGAATCACAAGCTGGAATCAAGATGGCCAGGAGTAATATCAATGACCTCAGATATTCAAATGATACCACTGTAGTGGCAGAAAGAGAAGAGGAACTAAAGAGCCTCTTAATGAGGGTAAAGAGGAGAGTGAAAAAATTGGTTTGAGAATCAACATTCAACAAACCAAGATCACAGCATCTTGTCCCATCATTTCACAGCAAATAGAAGGGGAAAGTGTAAATAGTGTCAGATTTTATTTTATTGGGGTCCGAAATCCCTGTGGATATTGACTGCAGCCATGAAATCAAAAGACACTTGTTCCTTGGAAACAAGCAGAAAGCTACAACAAACCTAGAGAGCATATTAAAAAGTAGAAATATTGCTTTCCTGACAAAGGTCTGAGTAGTCAAAGCTATGGTTTTTCCAGTACTCATATATGGATGTGAGAGTTGAACTATAAAGAAGTCTGCATGCAAAGGAATTGGTGCTTTCGAATTGTGGTGCCAGGGAAGATTCTTGAGAGTCACTCAGACATTGAACAGGAGACAGAGTCCAAGTCCTCACTTGGACTGTAAGGAGATCAAGCAACTCAATCCTAAAGGAAATCAACCCTGAATATTCATTGGAAGAACTGATGCTGAAGCTGAAGCTCCAATATTTTGCCCACCTGATATGAAGACTCTTTGGAAAAGACACTGATGCTGGGTAAGATTGAAGAGAAGAGGGTGACAGAGAATGAGATGATTATATAGCATCACTAACTCAATGGACATGAATCTGAGCAAACTTCAAGAAATACTAAAGGACAGGGAAGCCTGGCTTGCTATAGTCCAAAGAGTTGTAAAAAGTTGGACATGAGTTAGCAACTGAGCATATTTTCCTTTATAATCAATTTAACGGCTTGTAAGGCTGAAAAATCACTGCCATGAAATTAAAAGACACTTACTCCTTGGAAGAAAAGTTATGACCAAGACAGATAGCATATTCAAAAGGAGAGACATTACTTTGCTGACTAAGGTCTGTCTAGTCAAGGCTATGTTTTTTTTCCAGTGGTCATCTATGGATGTGAAAGTTGGACTGTGAAGAAGGCTAAGCGCCAAAGAATTGATGCTTTTGAACTGTGGTGTTGGAGAAGACTCTTTAGAGTCCCTTGGACTGCAAGGAGATCCAACCAGTCCATTCTAAAGGAAATCAGCCCTGGGATTTCTTTGGAAGGAACAATGCTAAAGCTGAAACTCCAGTACTTTGGCCACCTCATGCTAAGAGTTGACTCATTGGAAAAGACTCTGATGCTGGGAAGGATTGGGGGCTGGTGGAGAAGGGGATTACAGAGGATGAGATGGCTGGATGGCGTTACTGACTTGATGGATGTGTCTGTGTGAACTCCAGGAGTTGGTGATGTACAGGGAGGCCTGGCGTGCTGCGATTCATGGGGTCGCAAAGAGTCGGACACAACTGAGCAACTGAACTGAACTGAACTGAAGGCTGAAAAAGCTGATGTTGAACGGTTCTGTGAAAACCCACAGGATCTTCTAGAACTAATACCCAAAAAAGATGTTTTTTTCTTTATTCGGGACTGGATGCAAAAGTAGGAACTCAACAAACACTTGGAGTAACAGACAAATTTGGTTTTGGAGTACAGAATGAAGCAGGGCAAAGGCTGACAGAGTTCTGCCAAGAGAATGCACTGGTCAGAGCAAACACCCTCTTCCAACAACACAAGAGAAGACACTACACATGGACATCACCATATGGTCAACACCAAAATCACATTGATTGTATTCTTTGCAGCCAAAGATAGAGAAGCTCTATATAGTCAGCAAAAAGAAAACCAGGAATGGACTGTGGCTCAGATCATGAACTCCTTATTGCCAAATTCAGACTTAAATTGAAGAAAGTGGGGAAAACCACTAGACCATTCAGGTATGACCTAAATCAAATCCCTTGTGACTATATAGTTGAAGTGAGAAATAGATTTATGGGACTAGATCTGATAGACAGAATGCCTGATGAACGATGGATGGAGGTTTCTGATATTGTACAGGAGACAGAGAGCAAGAATATCACCAAGAAAAAGAAATGCAAAAAAGCAAAATGGCTATTTGAGGGGCATTACAAATAACTGTAAAAAAAGATAAGTGAAAAGCAAATGAGAAAAGAAAGGATATATCCATTTGAATTCAGAGTTCCAAAGAATAGCAAGGAGAGATAAGAAAGACTTCTGCAGTGAGCCAGGCAAAGAAAGAGAGGAAAGCAATAGAATGCGAAAGACTAGAGATCTCTTCAAGAAAATTAGAGATACAAATGGAATATTTCATGCAAAGATGGGCTCGATAAAGGACAGAAATGGTATGGACCTAACAGAAGCAGAAGATAGGAAGAAGAGGTGGCAAGAATACACAGAAGAACTGTACAAAAAAGAGCTTCATGACCAAGCTAATCATGATGCTGTTATCACTCACCTAGAGCCAGACATCCTGGAATGTGAAATCAGGTGGGCCTTAAGAAGCATCACAATGTACAAAGCTAGTGGATGTGATGGAATTCCAGTTGAGCTATTTCAAATCCTGAAAGATAATGCTGTGAAAGTACTGCTTTCAATATGCCAGCAAACTTAGAAACCTCAGCAATGGCCACAGCACCGGAAAATGTCAGTTTTCATTCTAATCCCAAAGAAAGGCAATGCCAAAGAATGCTAAAACTACTGCACAATTGCACTCATCTCACATGCTAGTAAAGTAATTTTCAAAATTATACAAGCCAGGCTTCAGCAATATGTGAATCGTGAACTTCCAGATGTTCAAGTTGGTTTTAGAAAAGAAAGAGGAAGCAGAGATCAAATTGCCAACATCTACTGGATCATTAAAAAAGCAAGAAAGTTCCAGAAAAACATCTATTTCTGCTTTATTGACTATGCCAAAGCCTTTGACTGTGTGGAGCACAATAAAGTGTGGAAAATTCTGAAAGAGATGGGGATACCAGACAACCCGGCCTGCCTATTTAGAAACCTGTATGCCAGTCAGGAAGCAACAGTTAGAACTGGACATGGAACAACAGACTGGTTTCAAATAGGAAAAGGAGTATGTCAAGGCTGTATATTGTCACCCTGCTTATTTAACTCATATACAGAGTACATCAAGAAATGCCGGGCTAGAGGAAGCACAAGCTAGAATCAAGATTGCCAGTAGAAATATCAATATCTTCTGATATGCAGAAAATAACCACCGTTATGGCAGAAATTGAAGAAGTAAAGAGCCTCTTGATGAAAGTGAAAGAGGAGAGTGAAAAAGTTAGCTTAAATCTCAACATTTAGAAAACTAAGATCATGGCATCCAGTCTCATCACTTCATGGCAAATAGATGGGGAAACAGTCAAAACAATGGCTGACTTTATTTTTCTGGGCTCCAAAATTACTGCAGAAGGTGATTGCAGCCATGAAATTAAAAAACGCTTGCTCCTTGGAAGGAAAGTTATGACCAACCTAGACAGTATATTAAAAAACAGAGACATTACTTTCCCAACAAAGGTCCGTCTAGTCAAGGCTATGTTTTTTCCAGTAGTCATGTATGGATGTGAGAGTTGGACTGTAAATAAAGCTGAGCACAGAAGAATTGATGCTTTTGAACTGTGGTGTTGGAGAAGACTGCTGAGAGTCCCTTGGACTGCAAGGAGAGCCAACCAGTCCATCCTAAAGGAAATCAGTCCTGGGTATTCATTGGAGGGACTGATATGAAAGCTGAAACTCCAATACTTTGGCCCCCTGATTCAAAGAACTGACTCATTTGAAAAGATCCTGATGCTGAGAAAGACTGAGAGCAGGAGAATAAGGCGATAACAGAGGATCAGAAGGTTGGATGGCATCACCCACACAATGGAGATGGGTTTGGGTGGATTCTGGGAGTTGGTGATGGACAGTGAGGCCTGGCTTGCTGTGGTCCTTAGGGTCACAAACAGGTGGATAAGACTGAGTGACTGAACTGAAATGAAGGCCAGCATTAAAGACTCCTTCATTTCTGGTTATATTTGCCTTCTCTTTTTCCTTGGTTAGACAGCCAGAGGTTAATCAATTTTATTTATCTTTCAAAGTTTCAACTTTTTTTTTCCATTTTTTTTCTCTATCACTTTTGATAAAGTGTGGTTTAACTTTTATTTAGTCTGAAATACTTTAAAATTTCTTTTGAGATTTATTTTTATATTTAGGTATTATTATTAGTCTGTTTTTTAGTGACCAACTATTTGAGCCTTTTCCAGCTATCTTTTTGTAATTTAAAGTATTAAATGTATATACTAGAAATCCTCAACAAAATATTAATAAATCAAATAAAATGTATAAATTTAATTATAGTACAAAACAATTGGAATTTATTAAAGGTCTGAAAGTCTGTTTCAATATTCAAAGCTAAATCTATATAGCACCTACTGCATTAAAGGCATGCAGAGAAACTCAGTCACTAATTGATGGTGAGAAAGTAAAATGTCACAACTACTTTGGAAGACAGTTTAGCAATTTCAGGCAAAATTGTAAACACATTCCAGCAATTCCACACATGGATATTTATACTACTGATTTGAAATTTCTAAAGTCTAGATACAACTAATACACACTTCAGTTGATGAATAAATAAACAAACTGTGTGGTGTCTTCACACAGCAATTGTATTCAACGATCAAAAAATAAAAATAAAAAAAACTATCAAGCTATGAGCAGATAAGGATAAATTTTAAATTCTTTTTTCTAAGTGAGAGAAACTGGTGTGAATATGTTACATACCATGTAGTTTCCATTACACAGCACTCTGGAAATGCAAAACAGTACAGATAGTAAATATAATTGGTGTTTTTTTCGGGGTTTCAAGATTGAAAGAGTAAGTTTGAGTAGCTGGTGAAGTAAATAAGAACTTTCTAGACTGTAAAAATTTTCTGTATGATACTGTAAAGAAGGATACATGACACTATTCACCTGTCTAAATGCACAGAGATTCAAAGTACAAATATGGAATATAATGAAATGAATCCTAGAAAATTTTTTCAGTGGGCCAGGATTCCAGGATAGAATGTAGAATGTGCAATTGTAATTAATACAACCAAGCTTCTTGATGAAAGTGAAAGAGGAGATTGAAAAAGTTGGCTTAAAGGTGAACATTCAGAAAACTAAGATCATGGCATCTGGTACCATCACTTCATGGCAAATAGATCAGGAAACAGTGAAAACTGTGTCAGACTTTATCTTCTTGAGCCCCAAATCACTGCAGATGGTGATTGCAGCCATGAAATTAAAAGACGCTTATTCCTTGGAAAGAAAGTTATGACCAACTTAGATAGCATATTGAAAAGCAGAGACATCACTTTGCAAACAAAGGTCCATCTAGTCAAGGCTATGCTTTTTCCAGTGGTCATGTATGGATGTGAGAGTTGGACTGTGAAAAAAGCTGAGCACCGAATAATTGATGCTTTTGAACTGTGGTGTTGAAGAAGACTCTTGAGAGTGCCTTGGACTGCAAGGAAATCCAACCAGTCCATCCTAAAGATCAGTCCTGGGTGTTCATTGGAAGGATTGATGCTGAAGCTGAAACTCCAATACTTTGGCCACCTCATGCAAAGAGTTGACTCATTGGAAAAGACTGTGATGCTGGGAGGGTTTGGGGGCAGTAGGAAAAGGGGACGACTGAGGATGAGATGGCTGGATGGCATCACCAACTCAATGGACGTGAGTCTGTGTGAACTCCGGGAGTTGGTGATGGTCAGAGAGGTCTGGTGTTCTGCGATTAATGGGGTTGCAAAGAGTTGGACACGACTGAGTGACTGAACTGAACTGAACTGTTACACAAAGTCACAAAATCATGAAACTCCATGTAAGGTGATGGGAGAAAAAATTTCTGGCCTAACTTACTTTGGAAGTGATTGAAATCCAGAGGATTAAAGCACAAAAATTGTAAGACTGCTGCTGCTGCTGTCACTTCAGTCATGTCCGACTCTGTGTGACCCCATAGATGGCAGCCCCCCAGGCTCTCCTGTCCCTGGGATTCTCCAGGCAAGAGCACTGGAGTGGGTTGACATTTCCTTATCCAATGCATGAAAGTGAAAAGTGAAAGTGAAGTTGCTCAGTCGGGTCCAACCCTCCACGACCCCACGGAGTACAGCCTACCAGGCTCCTCCATCCATGGGATTTTCCAGGCAGGAGTACTGGAGTGGGGTGCCATTGCCTTCTCCATTGTAAGACTAAAATAAATTTTATGAAACTCTGTACTCTAGTTGATAATGTTCTTTTTTGTAGACATGGGTTAATAATTCTGAAACTACAGTGTGTGTACATTAAAACTAAACAATTAATTACTGTGGAGTGCCAAGTTTCTTACCACTGAATTAAGGTTACAAGGGGAAGAGTGTAGATTAATCCGTTTTCTAAGGGCTTAGATTTGGAGTTATTAGTATGAACTCAAGTTTAGCTTAATATGAATATAAGTGGTTACAAACAGAAATATTTTTAGGTATCCCTATATACATAAGGCAGTATACACATAGTTTTTTATTTCTCAAATGAGAGGATCAAGATCCAATAATATTTTGGGAGTAATGAGCACACTAAAAGAATTGGCTTCTGATACCATTCTCAAATTAATGGAACCAAAGACGCTTAAAGTAATGACCTGTTCTATGAGTGGGACAGAAAATGTTCAAATTAGTCAGATCATCTTAAGGTGCCAGAGAGTGAAAAAAGTCTCAGTTAAAAATAGCAATATATGAAAGGTTGCTGCTGCAAGCCGTGTGTTATGCTGGAATTTGTGACCTCTGGAGAAGATTTTGATCCAGGGTCAGAGATGAGGATTAACTACTTGTTACTTTTTGTGTAGCAAATATTTATTAAAGTATAACAGAGACAGGGTAAGTTTCTGCCATAGACATCAGAGGGGGACAGAAAGAGTGCCTGCTTGTCAGCTTTTAGCAATGTGTTTTATGTCTATTAGTGAGCTGCTGGGACTTCCCTGCTAGCTCAGTTGATAACCAATTCACCTGCAATGCAGCAGACTGCAGTTCAATTCCTGGATTGGGAAGATCCACTGGAGAAGGGATAGGCTACCTATTCCAGTATTCTTGGGCTTCTCTTGTGTCTCAGCTGGTAAAGAATCTGCCTGCAATGTGGAAAACCTGGGTTTGATCCCTGAGTTGGGGAGATACCCTGGAGAAGGGATAGGCTACCCACTCCAGTATTCTGGCCTAGAGAATTCCATGGACAGTCCATCGGCTTGCAAAGTGTTGGGCACAACTGATAGAGGCTTTCACTTTCACTTTCAATCAGATAAGAGAGATACCTCAAGGCTGAGGGAGTTTCACCCACGTTTTTGAGATAGGATGGCATGAGGTGTGGCATCTCCCAGCCATAAAACAATTGACATGAATGTGAGTTTGTTTAGCCATTATCAGCCCAAGGTTTGAGAAAAAAAAAAAAAAGTTAGTCTTAGGCAGAACCAGTTTTGTCAACAGAGAAGGGGGGGAAGAAAAGAAAATTTTCCACTTGCAGTTTATTTCCTCCTGCTGCTTGGGGACTTCCAGCCTTCCTATTTGTTACCCTCTCACTTACATAATGAGAGCATGTCAAAGTCACACAGGAGTGAACTGAAAGCCTTCTAATAGCCAATAATTTGAGCAACTGAATGCAGAATTAACTGATTATAATACAATGTTTTAAATGAATATCCATAATTGATAGTTATATAAGTGAATGAATGGTGGAGCAGAGAAAATATCCTGAGTAAAAAAAATTAAAATAATTGTTGAAGGATGTTCAATAGAGTACTTTACCAGTAGTTCTCAAAAAGTCAAATCAATAAATAGTATGGGCAGTCAGAGAAATTGTCACAGACAAGAGAAGTCCAGGGAAACATGTTGAATAAATGCAACATGAATAAATACCTCCTGAATAGGATCCTAGAACAGCAAAAAGATAGCAGCTGGAAACTAAGAAAATCTGAATAAATTATGGATTTGATTACTACTACTGCTAATACTGCTACTACTGCTATTACTGCTGCTTCTGCTAATACTACTACTAGAGAAATTAGCATCAATAATGGTTCATTAATTGTGAATAATGAATACATTAATGAATAAATTTAATGTAAGATATGAATAATAGGGGAAACTGGCAGCAGTTTACATAGACACTACAATATCTTCACAATCTATCTGTAATATAAAAATATTTGAAATTAAAGTTTATAAAATAAATGTAAATTGTAGACTAATGATAAACTATGATAAATTAGGCATATTCTAAATAAAGATTAAAAATATATGAATATGTATGTATATAGATATGGGAGAGTATATACTTTAGTGTGATTGCCAACCACCTTTTATTTAAAAACAGTACTTGTTATTTAAAAAACGCTTCTGAGCAGGAAACAAAAACATCAACAAAGTGCAAAGGCAACATGTGGAATGAAAAAATTGCAAACTATATATGTGAAAAAAATACAGAAAATTTTTACAACTCATTGACAAGGTAATGACTACCAAGTGAATAGAGGAATCACATGGACTTTTTTCCAATGAAGATATCAAATTGGCCAATACATATATGAAAATGTGCTCAATATCACTAATCATGATATGCAGTGCATATCAGGGAAATACATTATAAAGCCAAATGAGCTATTCACACCTATTTTAATGGCCATCATCAAAAATTTAGGAGATAAGTGTTGGTGAGGGTATGGAGAAAAAGGATTCTTTGTACACTGTTGGTGGGAATGTAAATTGGTACAGCTACAATAGAGAACATTAAAAGCAGAGTCCCTTGGATAGCAAGGAGATCAAACCTGTCTAATCCTAAAGGAAAACAATCCTGAATATTCTTTGGAAGGACTGATGTTGAACTGCCAATATTCTGGCCACATGATGCGAAGAGCCAAATCATTGGAAAAGACCCTGATACTGGGAAAGATACAGGGCAGGAGGAGTAGGGGCAACAGAGGATGCGATGGTTGGATGGCATCATAGACATAGTGGCCATGATTTTGAGCAATCTGGGAGATAGTGAGGGATGGGGAAGCCTGGAGTGCTGTAGTTTATGGGTCACAAAGTGTTGGACACAAGTGAGAGACTGAACAACAACAAATAAGTTTTTCATGTATTACTTGATTAAACATATGTTTTCTTTAAAAAAACAAACAAGCAAACAAATAAACAAAAAAATAGAAGTACTATATGATCTAGCAATTATATTTCTGGGTATATATGCAAAGAATGTGAAAATTGGATATCAAAGAGATATTTGCATGTCCATTTTTATTTCAGCATTATTCACAATAGCAAGATAAAGAAGCAACCTAAATGTAAATCTGTGGATAATTAAATAATGATGAGTTTTATATTCATATTATATATGAATATATATATATGTATATATATGCATGTATGTGTGTATATATATATATATATATATAGAGAGAGAGAGAGAGAGAAACATAATAGGATATTATTCAGCCATGAGGGATAAGGAGACTCTCCCATTTGTGACAATATGGATAAATCCATGAATTGATATTTATATAAATAAATGATTGGTGGAGAAGAGAAAATTGATATTATACTATACTCAGTGAGGTAAGTCAGAGAAAGACAAAGGCAAAGAATGTATGATGTCACTTATAGGTGAAATCCTAAAAAGCTGAAACAGAGACTTAAAAAGAAATTACCAGGTGCAGACCACCTGACCTGCATCTTGAGAAATCTGTATGCAGGTCAGGAAGCAACAGTTAGAATTAGACATGGAACAACAGACTGGTTCCAAGTAGGAAAAGGAGTGTGTCACGGCTGTATATTGTCACCCTGCTTATTTAACTCATATGCAGAGTACATCATGAGAAATGCTGGACTGGAAGAAACACAAGCTGAAATCAAGATTGCTGGGAAAAATATCAGTAACCTCAGATATGTATATGATACCACCCTTATGGCAGAAAGTGAAGAGGAGCTAAAAAGCCTCTTGATGAAAGTGAAAGAGGAAAAAAAAAAAAAAGAAAAGAAAGTGAAAGAGGAGAGTGAAAAAGTTGGCCTAAAGCTCAACATTCAGAAAACGAAGATCATGACATTTGGTCCCATCACTTCATGGGAAATAGATGGGGAAAAAGTGGAAACAGTGTCAGACTTTATTTTTGGGGGTTCCAAAATCACTGCAGATGGTGACTGCAGCCATGAAATTAAAAGACCCTTACTCCTTGGAAGAAAAATTATGAGCAACCTAAATAGTATATTCAAAAGCAGAGACATTACTTTGCCGACTAAGGTCTGTCTAGTCAAGGCTATGGTTTTTCCTGTGGTCATGTATGGATGTGAGAGTTGGACTGTGAAGAAGGCTGAGCACCGAAGAATTGATGGTTTTGAACTGTGGTGTTGGAGAAGACTCTTGAGAGTCCCTTGGACTGCAAGGAGATCCAACCAGTCCATTCTGAAGGAGAACTCCTCGGATTTCTTTGGAAGGAATGATGCTAAAGCTGAAACTCCAGTTTTTGACCACCTCATGCGAAGAGTTAACTCATGGAAAAGACTCTGATGCTGGGAGGGATTGGGGGCAGAAGGAGAAGGGGACGACCAAGGATGAGATGGCTGGATTGCATCACTGACTCGATGGACTTGACTGTGAGTGAACTCCAGGAATTAGTGATGGACAGGGAGGCCTGGCGTGTGATTCATGGGGTCGCAAAGAGTTGGACACGACTGAGCGACTGGACTGAACTGAATTGAACCGAACTGGGGATGTGGGAAATGGAAATGAGTCAGTCATAGACTACAGACTTCTAGCTATGAGATTAATAAATTCTTGAGACCTAATTTATAGCATAGTTATCAAGTTAGTAATACTGTTTTGCACCATTAAAATTGCTAAGAAAGAACATTGTAAATTTTCTTATGACAATCAAGAAATGGTGATTTTATGAGGTTATGCATGTGTCAACATTATGATGTTGATCATTTTTAATATATAGTCATATCAAACCAAGTGTACACATAGTATACCTTAAACTTATACAATACTATGTGTCAGTTATGTTTCACTAAAGATAAGAAAAGCAATTCTAATAATCTGCTCTTTTTTTAATTTATCAGTTGGATCTGGCTTACAGTTAATCTTCTGAGAACATACGCCTTACTTTCCTAAAATGATTTAAGATTATTTAAGCTAGTTTTAGAAAAACTTGAAACTTCAGAACTGAGGGTGAAGCTGTCCGTATCCATGTGATCAATCTCTCTCCATAACACATAGCATTTCTGAGCTTAAAAAAAAAAAAGAAAAGTACTAACAGGAGGATGTCATGCCTAATATTCCCCTGACCCTTCTGTGCTCCAAAATGGATAATTGTTTTAGGGATAATAATTTTGAAATTTGAATCACAAATAGCTTTATTATTTTTAATAATTACTATATTTCTAATAATGTATTTATCTAATGATATATTTATTATTACATGTCAATGTATTTATTTTACATTTTTATGAAATATAAAATAAAAATGTGAATTTTACACTGATGTTAATTCCAATACTGAAAGACCATTCTTTCTTTCTATCTTAAAAGAAAGATACTTTTACTTTATAAACATATTGCTACCTTGCCATTGTTTCAAAGATGTCTTAAATTACCTGCACATAAAAATTTAAGATTTTTAGGACTTAATGTTTTATTTTCATGAATATATTATATGCATTTACATATATTTTATATTTGTATATGACATATAGGATTCTTTTTTTAATATAAATTTATTTAAATTAATTGGAGGTTAATTACTTTACGGTATTGTGTTGCTTTTGCCATACCTTGACATGAATCCACCACACGTATACACGTGTTCTCCATTCTGAACCCCCCTCCCTTCTCCCTCCCAGTACCATCCCTCTGGGTCAACCAAGTGTACCAGCCCCAAGCATTCAGTTTCATGCATTGAACTTGGACTGGCGATTCATTTAATATACGTTATTATACATGTTTCAACGGCATTCTTCAACATCATCCCACCCTCTCCCTCTCCCACAGAGTCCAAAAGACTGTTCTATACATCTGTGTCTCTTTTGCTGTCTTGCATGCAAGGTTATCATTACCATCTTTCTAAATTCCATATATATGCATTGGTATACTGTATTGGTGTTTTTCTTTCTGGCTTACTTCACTCTGTATAATCAGCTCCAGTTTAATCCACCTCATTAGAACTAATTCAAATGTATTCTTTTCAATGACTGAGTAATACTCCATTGTGTATATGTGCCACAGCTTTCTTATCCATTCATCTGCTGATGGACATCTAAGTTGCTTCCATGTCCTGGCTATTATAAACAGTGCTGCGATGAACATTGGGGTACACGTGTCTCTTTCAATTCTGGTTTCCTTGGTGTGTATGCACAGCAGTGGGATTGCTGGGTCAGAAGGCAGTTCTATTTCCAGTTTTTTAAGGAATCTCCACACTGTTCTCCATTGGTTGCACCAGTTTGCATTCCCACAAACAATGTAAGAGGATTCCCTTTTCTCCACACCCTCTCCAGCATTTATTGCTTGTAGACTTTTGGATCACAGCCATTCTGACTGATGTGAAATGGTACTTCATTGTGATTTTGGTTTGCATTTATCTGATAATGAGTGATGTTGAGCATCTTTTCATGTGTTTGTTAGCCATCTGTACATCTTCTTTGGAGAAATGTCTATTTAGTTCTTTGGTCCATCTTTTGATTGGGTCGTTTATTTTTCTGGAATTGATCTGCAGGAGTTGCTTGTATATTTTTGAGATTAGTTGTTTATCAGTTGCTTCATTTGCTATTATTTTCTCCTGTTCTGAAGGGTTCTTTTCACCTTGCTTATAGTTTCCTTTATTGTGCAGAAGCTTTTAAGCTTAATTAGGTCCCATTTGTTTATTTTTTCTTTTATTTCCAATATTTTGGGAGGTGGTTCATAGAGGATCCTGCTGTGCTTTATGTCGAAGAGTGTTTTGCCTATGTTCTCCTCTAGGAGTTTTATAGTTTCCGGTCTTATATTTAGATCTTTAATCCATTTTGTGTTTATTTTTGTGTGTGGTGTTAGAAAGTGTTCTAGTTTCATTCTTTTACAAGTTGTTGACCAGTTTTCCCAGCACCATTTGTTAAAGAGTTTATCTTTAATACATTGTATATTCTTGCCTCCTTTGTCCAAGATAAGGTGTCCATAGGTGCATGGATTTATCTCTGGGCTTCCTATGTTGTTCCATTGATCTATATTTCTGTCTTTGAGCCAGTACCATACTGTCTTGATGACTGTGGCTTTGCAGTAGAGACTGAAGTCAGGCAGGTTGATTCCTCCAGTTCCGTTCTTCTTTCTCAACATTGCTTTGACTATTTGAGTTTTTTTGTATTTCCATACAAATTACAAAATTATTTGTTCTAAATCTGTGAAAAATACCACTGATAGCTTGATAAGGATTGCATTGAATCTATAGATTGTTTTGGGTAGTATACTCATTTTCACTATATTGATTCTTCCGATGCATGAACGTGGTATATTTCTCCATCTATTAGTGTCCTCTTTGATATCTTTTACCAGTATGTTATAGTTTTCTATATATAGGTCTTTAGTTTCTTGAGGTAAATATATTCCTAAGTATGTTATTCTTTCCGTTGCAATGGTGAAAAGAATTGTTTCCTTAATTTCTCTATTTTCTCATTATTAGTGTATAGGAATGCAACGGATTTCTGGGTGTTTATTTTATATCCTGCCACTTTACTATGTTCATTGATTAGCTCTGGTAATTTTCTGGTGGAGTCTTTAGGTTTTTCTATATAGAGGATCATGTCATCTGCAGTGAGAGTTTTACTTCTTCTTTTCCAAACTGGATTCCTTTTATTTCTTTTTCTGCTCTGATGCTGTGGCCAAAATTTCCAAAACTATTTTGAATAGTAGTGGTGAAAGTAGGCACCCTTGTCTTGTTCCTGACTTTAAGGGAAATGCTTTCAATTTTTCACCATTGAGGATAATGTTTGCTGTGGGTTTGTCATATATAGCTTTTATTATGTTGAGGTATGTTCCTGCTTTCTGGAGAGTTTTTATCATAAATGGATGTTGAATTTTGCCAAAGGCTTTCTGCATCTAGTGAGATAATCATATGGCTTTTATTTTTCAATTTATTAATGTGGTGTATTACATTGATTGATTTATGGATATTGAAGAATCCATGCATCCCTGAGATAAAGCCCACTTGGTCATGGTGTATGATCTTTTTAATATGTTGTTGGATTCCAATTGCTAGAATTTTGTTAAGGATTATTGTATCTATGTTCGTCAGTGATATTTGCCTTTAGTTTTCTTTTTTTCTGATATCTTTGTCTGATTTTGGTATTAGGGTGATGGTGGTCTCATAGAATGAGTTTGGAAGTTTACCTTCCTCTGCAATTTTCTGGAATAATTTGAGTAGGATAGGTATTAGCTCTTCTCTAAATTTTTGGTAGAATTCAGCTGTGAAGCCATCTGGACCTGGGCTTTTGTTTGCTGGAAGATTCCTGATTACAGTTTCAATTTCCTTACTTTTGATGGGGCTGTTAAGATTTTCTATTTCTTCCTGGTTCAGTTTTGGAAAGTTGTACTTTTCTAAGAATTTGTCCATTTCTTCCACGTTGTCCATTTTATTGGCATATAATTGCTGATAGTAGTCTCTTATGATCCTTTGTATTTCTCTGTTGTCTGTTGTGATCTCTCCATTTTCATTTCTAATTTTATTGATTTGATTTTTCTCCAGTTGTTTCTTGATGAGTCTGGCTAATGGTTTGTTAATTTTATTTATCCTTTCAAAGAACCACCTTTTGTCTTTGTTGATTTTTGCTGTGGTCTCTTTTGTTTCTTTTGCATTTATTTCTGCCCTAATGTTAAGATTTCTTTCCTTCTACTAACCCTGGGGTTCTTCATTTCTTCCTTTTCTAGTTGCTGTAGGAGTCGAGTTAGGTTATTTGTCTGACTTTTTTTCTTGTGTCTTGAGGTATGATTGTATCGCTATGAACTTTCCCCTTAGCACTCATTTTACAGTGTCCCACAGGTTTTGGGTTGTTGTGTTTTCATTTTCATTCATTTCTATGCATATTTTGATTTCTTTTTTTTTTTTTTATTTCTTCTGTGATTTGTTGGTTATTTAGCAGCGTGTTGCTCAGCCTCCATATGATGGAATTTTTAATAGTTTTTCTCCTATAATTGAGATCTAACCTTACTGCATTGTGGTCAGAAAAGATGCTTAGAATTATTTCAATTTTTTTTTAATTTACCAAGGCTAGATTTATGGCCCAGTATGTCATCTATCCTGGAAAAGGTTCTATGTGCACTTGAGAAAAAGGTGTAAATCATTGTTTTGGGGTGAAATGTCCTATAGACATCAATTAGGTCTAACTGGTCTATTGTATTGTTTAAAGTTTGTGTTTCCTTGTTAATTTTCTGTTTAGTTGATCTATCCATAGGTGTCAGTGTGGTATTAAAGTCTCCCACTATTATTGTGTTATTGTTAATTTCCCTTTCATATTTTTTAGCATTTGTCTTACATATTGCAGTGCTTCTATGTTGGGTGCATATATATTTATAATTGTTAAATCTTTTTCTTGATTTGATCCTTTGATCATTATGTAGTGTCCTTCTTTGTCTCTTTTCACAGTCTTTGTTTTAAAGTCTATTTAATCTGATATAATATTGCTGCTCCTGCTTTCTTTTGGTCTCTATTTGTGTGGAATATCTTTTTCCAGCCCTTCACTTTCAGTCTGTATGTGTCCCCTGCTTAGAGGTGGGTCTCTTGTTCAGTTCAGTTCAGTTCAGTCAGTTCAGTCACTCAGTCGTGTCCGACTCTTTGCGACCCCGTGAATCGCAGCACGCCAGGCCTCCCTGTCCATCACCAACACCCAGAGTTCACTCAGAGTTGCATCCATCGAGTCAGTGATGCCATCCAGCCATCTCATCCTCGGTCGTCCCCTTCTCTTCCTGCCCTCAATTCCTCCCAGCATCAAAGTCTTCTCCAATGAGTCAACTTTTTGCATGAGGTGGCCAAAGTACTGGAGTTTCAGCTTTAGCATCATTCCTTCCAAAGAAATCCCTGGGTTTATCTCCTTTAGAATGGACTGGTTGGATCTCCTTGCAGTCCAAGGGACTCTCAAGAGTCTTCTCCAACACCACAGTTCAAAAGTATCAATTCTTCGGCACTCAGCCTTCTTCACAGTCCAACTCTCACCTCCATACATGACTACTGGAAAAACCATAGCCTTGACTAGATGAACCTTAGTCGGCAAAGTAATGGAGACAACATATATATGGGTCTTGTTTTTGTATCCATTCAGCCAGTCTTTGCCTTTTGGTTGGGGCATTCAACCCATTTACATTTAAAGTAATTATTGATAAGTATGATCCCATTGTCATTTACTTTATTATTTTGGGTTCGAGTTTATACACCCTTTTTGTGTTTCCTGTCTACAGAATATCCTCTAGCATTTGTTGGAGAGCTAGTTTGGTGGTGCTGAATTCTCTCAGCTTTTGCTTATCTCTAAAGCTTTTGATTTCTTCTTCATATTTGAATGAGATCCTTACTGGGTACAGTAATCTGGGTTGTAGGTTATTTTCTTTGATCTCTTTAAGTATGTCTTGCCATTCCCTCCAGGCCTGAAGAATTTCTATTGAACGATCAGCTGTTATCCTTATGGGAATCCCCTTGTGTGTTATTTGTTGTTTTTCCCTTGCTGTTTTTAATATTTGTTCTTTGTGTTTGATCTTTTTTAATTTGATTAATATGTGTCTTTGGGTGTCTCACCATGGATTTATCCTGTTTGGAACTCTCTGGGTTTCTTGGACTTGGGTGATTATTTCCTTCCTCATTTAAGGGACGTTTTTGACTATTATATCCTCAAGTATTTTTGCATGGTCTTTCTTTTTGTCTTCTTCTTCTGGGACTCCTATGATTCTAATGTTGGGGTGTTTAACACTGTCCTGGAGGTCTCTGAGATTGTCCTTATTTCTTTTAATTCATTTTTCTTTTTTTCCTCTCTGATTCATTTATTTCCACCATTCTATCTTCTACTTCACTAATCCTATCTTCTGCCTCTGTTATTCTACTATTTGTTTCCTCCAGAGTGTTTTTAATCTCATTTATTGAATTATTCATTATATATTGACTCTTTTTTATTTCTTCTAGATCCTTGTTAAACCTTTCTTGTATCTTCTCAGTCCTTGTCTTAAGGCTATTTATCTGTGATTCCATTTTGATTTCAAGATTTTGAATCATTTTCACTATCATTATTAGGAATTCTTTATCAGGTAGATTCCCTATCTCTTCCTCTTTTGTTTAGTTTGGTGGACATTTATCCTGTTCCTTTACCTGCTGGGTGTTCCTCTGTCTCTTCATCTTGTTTATATTGCTGAGTTTGGGGTGTCCTTTCTGTATTTTGGCAGTTTGTGGAGTTCTCTTTATTGTGGAGTTTCCTCGCTTGGAGAATCCCAGGGACAGGGGAACCTGGTGGGCTGCCATCTATGGGGTCGCACAGAGTCAGACACAACTGAAGTGACTTAGCAGTAGCAGTCCTCGCTGTGGGTGGGGTTGTTCAGGTGGGTTGTCAAGGTTTCTTGCTTATGGAAGCTTGTGTCAGTGTTCTGGTGGGTGGAGCTGGATTTCTTCTCTCTGGAGTGCAATGAAGTGTCCAGTAATGAGTTATGAGATGTCAATGATTTTGGAGTAACTTTGGGCAGTCTGTATATTGGAGCTCAGGCCTGTGTTCCTTTGTTGCTGGAGAATTTGCATGGTAAGTCTTGCTCTGGATTGTGTTGGCCCTTGGGTGGTGTTTGGTTTCAGTGTAGGTATGGAGGCGTTTGATGAGCTCCTGTCAATTAATGTTCCCTGGAGTCAGGAGTTCCCTGGTGTTCTCAGGGTTTGGACTTAAGCCTCCTGCTTCTGGTTTTCAGTCTTATTTTTACAGTAGTCTCAAGACTTCTCCTTCTACACAGCACCATTGATAAACCATCTAGGTTAAAGATGAAAAGTTTCTCCACAGTGAGGGACACCCAGAGAGGTTCACAGAGTTATATGGAGTAGAGAAGAGGGTGGAGGAAGTTAGAGGTGACCAGAATTAGATGAGGAGGGATCAATAGAGGAGAGAGCAAGCTAGCCAGTAATCACTTCCTTATGTGCACTCCACAACTGGACCACTCAGAGATGTTCATGGAGTAATACAGAGAAGGGAAGAGGGAGGAAGGAGACAGAGGTGACCAGCAGAATAAAAGAGGGGATTCAAAAGGAGAGAGACAGATCCAGCCAGTAATCAGTTCCCTAAGTGTTCTCCACCATCTGGAACACACAGGGATTCACAGAGTTGGGTAGAGAAGAGAGGAGGTAGAGAGGAGACAGAGGCGACCTGGTAGAGAAAAAGTAGAGTCCAAAGGGGAAGAGAGCAGTCAAGACAGTAATCTCCCTCCCAAGTAAAAATAGGTACTGAAGACTGGGTTCTTAAAGCTACAAAATTGATAACAAATACCAAAAAGCAAAGATTAAAAATCTAGAGTTTGAAATTTCAAAAATTCCATTATTAAAGAAAAGAAAAAAAAAAGTCACAAAAATTATAATATATATGTATACGAAGTTTGCTTTAAAAAATAGGGTCTTTTTTTTTTTTTTTTGCAAAGTAATAGTAGGTTATAAAAGTGAAAATTAAAGGAGTAATAGAGGACTTAAATTTTTTAAAAAAATTTAAAAGAAAAGAATGATCATAAAAATAGTAAAAATATATCTAGGACTTTCTCTGGTATTGTTGTGGGTATTGTGGGGTCAGTTCATTTTCAGATAGTTCCTTGGTCCAGCTTATATTTCTAAAGATCTATAGGCCCCTTCCTATGTAGGCGGTACTAACGACAGTGTTTTAGTCTATTGTACCTGTCACTTCCAAAGCAATTGCCTCTGTTTTAGTTTATTCTGTTTGCTGGTCTCTTCAGTTTCTGATTTCCGCCCTGATACAAAAAGGGTAGTGGTGGACACGTTTTTTAGGCTCAGTTGTTCAGCCACATTGTGGGGAGGGAGGGACGCTGTAAACAAATAACACTGATGTGTGTTTACAGTGTGTCAGCCACACTGGGCCTGCCTCTGCTCACCGTGTGTGTGCCCTCCCTGAACACACTGTTCAGGCTCTAGGTTGCTCTGCTGGGAACCATCCAAGGCTGGCCATGGGCTGCATGCACCTCCCAGGTCTAAGCCGCTCAGGTTCAGGTACTCAGGTAGTACTCAGTGGTGCAGACTCGGTTGCGCCTGCGTTTTGTGCCCTTTCCAGGTCCGAGTAGCTCAGGTGATGAGGTGTTTGGCGAGCACGGTCACTGTGAATTACTGCCTCCCCTGTCCCTGCTGCTCGGTTTTCTGGGTGTACAACTGGTGCACCTTTTCAGGCGGATGTTGACTGTCCAGAACCCCAAGAAGTCTTAGTTAGCAAAGAAGCCTGCTTCCAGTTTTGTAGAAAATGACTCTCTGGGGCTGTGATTGCCCCCTTCTGGCTCTGTCTGCCTGTCGCCAGAGGGGGATTGTCTGCAGCCGGCTAGTTCTATGTCCTTTGTTCTGTGTGTGGGCCTGGTGATGTCTTAGGGCTTTTCACGTGGTAACTATCCCACAGTCTGATTTGCTAGCCCAAGTTAGTTCACTCAGATTGCCCTCAGGGCATTCAGGGCAGATCCTTACTCTAAGCAATGCAGCCCACACCTCCCTGCCCAGCCCCTGCTTGCTAGTGGTGGATGCAGGTGTCTGAGCTGCTTCTTCGCTGGGAGAGTTACCACTGGGCTCATAATCTGTGGGTTTTAATTATTTATTTTTCCTCCTTGTTATGTTGCCCTCTGTGCTTCCAAGGCTCGCCACAGACTAGGCAGTGAGAGTGTTTCCTGGTGTTTGGAAACTTCTCTCTTTTTAAGACTCCCTTCTCGGGATGGAGCTCCGTTCCTACCTCTTTTGTATCTTTTTTTTTTTTTTTTTTTTGTCTTTTATATTTTTTCCTATCTCCTTTTGAAGACAATGGGCTGCTTTTCTGGGTTCTTGATGTCCTCTGCCGGCATTCAGAAGTTGTTTTGTGGAATTTACTCAGTGTTTAAATGTTCTTTTGATGAATTTGTGGGGGAGAAAGTGGTCTCCTCATCCTATTCCTCTGCCATCTTAGGACCGTCCCCTATAGGATCCTTATATGTCATTTTTATGTTATATAGTGATTAACTTATGCATGATTCCTTAGGAATTTTCAAGGTGCAAACTGCTAAATGAGACAGCACAGACTTTATTACATGCACTTTGACTGCCCTGAATGCATTATCACAATTTATGAACAAATTTGTATTTTCATATTGTGACAGCTTCAAAATGTAGACACCATCTTTGGCTTTCCCATTAATAAATTATCTACTGAAGTCCTACAACTCTGAGAAATACAATGTGGGTTAGTCTCTAAACAAACTCTTTTGTTTCTTTTACATCACTAATTCACACTCAGTCAAGCCCCTCAAATGTAAAATTCCTGTTTTACTGCTGCTGCTGCTGCTGCTGCTAAGTCGCTTCAGTCATGTCCGGCTCTGTGCGACCCCATAGACAGCAGCCCACCAGGCTCCCCCGTCCCTGCGATTCTCCAGGCAAGAACACTGGAGTGGGTTGCCATTTCCTTCTCCAATGCATGAGAGTGAAAAGTGAAAGTGAAGTCACTGAGTCATGTCCAACTCTCAGTGACCCCATGGACTGCAGACTAAAAGGCTCCTCCATCCATGGGATTTTCCAGGCAAGAGTACTGGAGTGGGTTGTCATTGCCTTCTCCCCCTGTTATACTAAAGCATCATTAAACAGAAGCAAAAACTAATAGGCATTTAACCATTTCGCATATTGTTCTTGTTTAGTTGCTAAGTCCTGTCAGACTTCTTTTGCAACCTGTAGGGACTGCAGCATGTCAGACTCCTCTGTCCATACAATTTCACAGGAAAGAATTCTGGAGTGGCTTGCCATTTTATCTCCCTGACCCAGGGATCAAATCTGTTTCTCCTGGATTGTCAGGTGGATTATTCACCACTGAGCCACCAGGGAAGCCCAGCACATTGTATACATTCTTGCTAAGTTGCTTCAGTCGAGTCCAACTCTTTTAGACCTTATGAACTGTATTCTGCCAGGTTCCTCTGTCCATGGAATTATTGAGGCAAAAATACTGGAGTGGGTCATTGTACTCTCCTCCAGGGAATCTCCACATTCAGAAACTGAATAAGCATCTCCTGCATGGCAGGCAGATTCTTTCCCACTGAGCCACCAGGAAAGCCCCACCACTTTCTGTCTTCAGTCTTAAAGGGACACAGTTTTAACATTTTTAGCACTGCTTTATTTAAATGGTATAATCATGGGGGTTAAAAAACTCATGACAGTATCAATATACAATTAGGGAAAATTTTCTTGGAAGAGGACTTCTTCTAGCTGGAGAGGTATGTTTATTGTTCAGTCACTCAGTCATGTCCGACTCTTTGTGATTCCTTGAACTGTGGTGTACACTGTCCTTCACCATCTCCTTGCTCAAACTCATGGCAACTCAGTCAATGATGCCTTCAAAATATCTCATCCTCTGTCATCCCCTTCTCCTCCTGCCTTCAATCATTTCCAATATCAGAGTCTTTTCCAATGAAACAGCCCTTCACATCAGGTGGCCAAAGTATTGGAGCATCAGCTACAGCATCAGTCCTTCCAATGAATATTCAGGATTTATTTTCTTTAGAAGTGAATGGTTTGATTTCCTTGCAGTCCAAGGGACTCTGAAGAGTCTTCTCCAAACCACAGTTCAAAAGCATCAGTTCTTCAATGCTCAGCCTTCTTTATGGTCCAACTCTCACATCCATACATGAATACTGGAAAAACCATAGCTTTGACTAGATGGACTTTTGTCAGCAAAGTAATATCTGTTTTTTAATATGCAGTCTAGGTTGGTTATAGCTTTTCTTCCAAGGAACTATCATCTTTTTAATTTCATGGCTGCGGTCACCATCTGCCATGATTTTGGAGCCCAAGAATATAAAGGCTGTTACTGTTTCCATTGTTCCCCTATCTTTTTGCCGTGAAGTGATGGGACCAGATGCCATGATCTTAAGTTTCCTAGATGTTGAGCTTTAAGCCAACTTTTTCAGTCTCCTCTTTCACTTTCATCAAGAGACTCTTTAGTTCTTCTTCACTTTCTGTCATAAGGGTGGGATCATCTGTATCTCTGAGGTTATTGATATTTCTTCTGGTGATGTTGATCCAGGCTTTTGCTTTATCCAGCTTGGTACTTCACATGATGTGCTCTGCGTCAGTTCAGTTCAGTTCAACTCAGTCGCTCAGTCATGTCCAACTCTTTGCGACCCCATGAATCGTAGCACGCCAGGCCTCCCTGTCCATCACAATCTCCCAGAGTTCACTCAAACTCACGTCCATCGAGTCTGTGATGCCATCCAGCCATCTCATCCTCGGTTGTCCCTTTCTCCTCCTGCCTCCAATCCCTCCCAGCATCAGAGTTTTTTCCAATGAGTCAACTCTTCTTATGAGGTGGCCAAAGTACTGGAGTTACAGCTTTAGTATCATTCCTTCCAAAGAAAACCCAGGGTTAATCTCTTTCAGAATGGACTGGTTGGATCTCCTTGCAGTCCAAGGGACTCTCAAGAGTCTTCTCCAACATCACAGTTCAAAAACATCAATTCTTCGGTGCTCAGCCTTCTTCACAGTCCAACTCACATCCACACATGACCACAGGAAAAACCATAGCCTTGACTAGACGGACCTAAGTCAGCAAAGCAATGTCTCTGCTTTTGAATATGCTATTTACATTGGTTATAACTTTTCTTCCAAGGAGTAAGCGTCTTTTAATTTCATGGCTGCAGTCACAATCTGCAGTGATTCTGGAGCCCCCCAAAATAAAGTCTGACAGTGTTTCCACTGTTTCCCCATCTATTTCCCATGAAGTGATGGGACCAGATGACATGATCTTCGTTTTCTGAATGTTGAGCTTTAGGCCAACTTTTTCGCTCTCCTCTTTCACTTTCATCAAGAGGTTGCTTAGCTCCTCTTCACTTTCTGCCATAAGGGTGGTGTCATCTGCATATCTGAGGTTATCAATAGTTGTCCTGGCAACCTTGATTCCAGTTTCTGTTTCTTCCAGTCCAGTGCTTTTTCCAGCCCAGCGTTTCTCATGATGTACTCTGCATAGAAGTTAAATAAGCAGGATGACAATATACAGCCTTGATGTACTCCTTTTCTTATTTGGAACCAGTCTGTTGTTCCATGTTCAGTTCTAACTGTTGCTTCCTGACCTGCATACAGATTTCTCAAGAGACAGGTCAGGTGGTCTGGTATTCCCATCTCTTTTAGAATTTTCCACAGTTTATTGTGATCCACACAGTCAAAGGCTTTGGCATAGTCAACAAAGCAGAAATAGATGTTTTTTTCTGGAACTCTCTTGCTTTTTCAATGATCCAGCGGATGTTGGCAATTTGATCTTTGGTTCCTCTGCCTTTTCTAAAACCAGCTTGAACGTCAAGGAGTTCATGGTTCACGTATTGCTGAAGCCTGGCTTGGAGAATTTTGAGCATTACTTTACTAGCATGTGAGATGAGTGTAATTGTGTGGTAGTCTGAGCATTCTTCGGCATTACCTTTCTTTGGGATTGGCATGAAAACTGACCTTTTCTAGTCCTGTTGCCACTGCTGAGTTTTCCAAATTTGCTGGCATATTGAGTGCAGCACTTTCACAGAATCTTCTTTCAGGATTTGAAACAGCTCAATTGGAATTCCATTACCTCCACTAGCTTTGTTCGTAGTGATGCTTTCTAAGGCCCACTTGACTTCACATTCCAAGATGTCTGGTTCTAGATTAGTGATCACATCATCATGACTATCTGGGTCGTGAAGATCTTTTCTGTACAGTTCTGCCGTGTATTATTGCCACCTCTTCTTAATATCTTCTGCTTCTGTTAGGCCCATACCATTTCTGTCCTTTATCAAGCTTGTCTTTGATGTGCTCTGCATATAAGTTAATAAGCAGAATGGCAATATACAGCCTTGACATCTTCCCCAATTTGGAACCAGTCCATTGTTTCATGTCCGGTACTAACTATTGCTTCTTGACCTGCACACAGTTTTCTCAGGAGGCAGGTAAGAAGGTCTGATATTCACGTCTCTTTAGAAATTTTTCACAGTGTGTTATGGTCCACACAATCAAAGGCTTTAGCATAGTCAATGAAGCAGAGGTAGATAGATGGAGAAGTATAGGTTCTGCTTATTAAAAGAAAGCAAAGAATTTTCACAACATAAGAATTTTTTTCCCTTAAATTTTAGCATCCAAACTATAGATCAAATTGAGTAGAATTATGTGAACAAGAAAAAAGATTAAACTCTCCTGCATTTTTTAAAACATATGTATATTTAGAACTGTTTTTAAAAATTAAACACAAGTAGAAGCTGTGGAAAATGAAATTAAAATCATCTGGAAAGAATTCTAACTCCTAGCTAAACTTATATATGTGTGATTATAGTAGTGTTTAATGATCATACCATGTACATTTTTTTTCATATTTTGTTTTTGTTTAGTCACTACATTTGTCCAACTCTTTTGGGACCCCTTGGACTGTAGCCCAACAGGCTCCTCTGTTCATGGGGTTTCCTAGGCAAGAACAGTGGAGTGGATTGCCATTTCCTTCTCCAGGGAATCTTCCCAACCCATGGATCAAACACATGTTTCCTGTATTGGCAGGAGGATTCTTTGCCACTGAGCCACGAGGCTCAAAAAATATAATTTTTCATACATTACTATATTTTATATACTCTTTAAAAGATGATATTTAATATTTTCCTATCAGATTATAACTATTGACTCTGCATTGCTTAATCAAATTTTCATCATTGGACATTGAAACTGTTTTCATTTGTAGAAATACATCTATGTATATGTCTTACCTCATAGCTCAGTTGGTAAATCATCTGAATGCAATGCAGGAGACCCAGGTTTGATTCCTGGGTCGAAAGATCCTCTGAAGAAGGAAATGGCAACTCACTCTAGTATTCTTGTGTGGAGAATCCCACGGAAAGAGAAGCCTGACATGCTACAGTTCACGGGATCACAAGAGTCAGACACGACTTAGCAACTAAACCACCACCATCACCACGTGTATATCTTCCCGTGGATATCTTCCCAACACGTAAAGGTTCAGCATATAAAGAATGCACCTACAATGCAGGAGATACAGGAAACATGGGTTCAATCCCTGGATAGGGAAGATCCTCTGGAGAAAGAATGGCAACCATTCCAGTATTATTGTCTGAAAAAACCCCGTGTATACAGGAGCCTGGCAGGCTATAGTCCAATGGATTGGAAATAATTGGACATGACTGTGCTCAGCACATAGGTGTCTTATTAGTTTGTGAACATAAAATACTTGACGGAGATGGGCTGAGATTAAAGAATTCTCTGTATTTGAGGGATGTTTTGTGAGGTAATTTGTAACATATATTTATACTCATATTGAGTTGGTCAAAAAGGTCATTCAGTTCAGTCCAGTTCAGTTCAGTCGCTCAGTTGTGTCCGACTCTTTGCGACCCTATGAATTGCAGCACGCCAGGCCTCCCTGTCCATCACCAATTTCCAGAGTTCACTCAGACTCACGTCCATCAAGTCAGTGATGCCATTCAGCCATCTCATCCTCTGCAGTCCCTTTCTCTTCCTGCCCCCAATCCCTCCCACCATCAGAGTCTTTCCCAATGAGTCAACTCTTCACATGAGGTGGCCAAAGTACTGGAGTTTCAGCTTTAGCATCATTCCTTCCAAAGAAATCCCAGGGCTGATCTCCTTCAGAATGGACTGGTTGGATCTCCTTTCAGTCCAAGGGACTCTCAAGAGTCTTCTCCAACATCACAGTTCAAAAGCATCAATTCTTTGGTGCTCAGCCTTCTTCACAGTCCAACTCTCACATCCATATGTGACCACAGGAAAAACCATAGCCTTGACTACACGGACCTTAGTTGACAAAGTAATGTCTCTTCTCTTGAATATGCTATCTATGTTGGTCATAACTTTTCTTCCAAGGAGTAAGCGTCTTTTAATTTCATGGCTGCAGTCACCATCTGCAGTGATTTTGGAGCCCCCCAAAATAAATTCTGACACTATTTCCACTGTTTCCCAATCTATTTCCCATGAAGTGATGGGACTGGATGCCATGATCTTCGTTTTCTGAATGTTGAGCTTTAGGCCAACTTTTTCGCTCTCCTCTTTCATTTTCATCAAGAGGCTTTTTAGTTTCTCTTCACTTTCTGCCATAAGGGTGGTGTCATCTGCATATCTGAGGTTCTTGATATTTCTCCCGGCAATCTTGATTCCAGCTTGTGTTTCTTCCAGTCCAGTGTTTCTCATGATGTACTCTGCATATGAGTTAAATAAGCAGGGTGACAATATACAGCCTTGACACACTCCTTTTCCTATTTGGAACCAGTCTGTTGTTCCATGTCCAGTTGTAACTGTTGCTTCCTCACATGCATACAGATTTCTCAAGAGGCAGGTCAGATGATCTGGTATTCCCATCTCTCTCAGAATTTTCCACAGTTTATTGTGATCCACACAGTGAAAGGCTTTGGCATAGTCAATAAAGCAGAAATAGATGTTTTTCAGGTCATTCAGGTACAAAAATCCCAGATGAACATTTTCACCAATCCAATAAATGTATATTTATATACTAATATACACTATTCATGTGAATTTAAATTCTATGCATCTACAAAAGTATATGTATATGTGTATGTATTTATATACACATAGGTATTATATTTGAGAAAGCAATGGCGTCCCATTCCAGTACTCTTGCCTGGAAAGTCCCACGGATGGAGGAGCCTGATAGGCTGCAGTCCATGGGGTTACTAGGAGTCGGACACGACTGAACGACTTCACTTTCACTTTTCACTCTCATGCATTGGAGAAGGAAATGGCAACCCACTCCAGTGTTCTTGCCTGGAGAATCGCAGGGACGGAGGAGCCTGGTGGGCTGCCGTCTCTGTGGTTGCACAGAGTCAGACACGACTGAAGCGACTTAGCAGCAGCAGCAGCAGGTATTATATTCATATACATATTAACGTGTAAATTGTCCACAAACGCAGTATAAATTTAATTCACATTCAATTCAGTTCAGTCACTCAGTTATGTCCCACTCTTTGCAAACCCATGAATTGCAGCAGGCCAGGCCTCCCTGTCCAACACCAACTACTGGAGTTCACTCAGACTCATGTCCATTGAGTCGGTGATGCCATCCAGCCATCTCATCCTCTGTCATCCCCTTCTCTTCCTGCCCTCAATCCCCGCCCCCAGCATCAGAGTCTTTTCCAATGAGTCAACTCTTCGTGTGAGGTGGCCAAAGTATTGGAGTTACAGCTTTAACAACGGTCCTTCCAATGAACACTTAGGACTGATCTCCTTTAGAATGGACTAATTGGATCTCCTTGCATCCAAGGCACTGTCAAGAGTCTTCTCCAACACCACAGTTCAAAAGCATCAATTCTTTGGCACTCAACTTTGTTCACAGTCCAACACTCACATCCATACATGACCACTAGAAAAATTATAGCATTGACTAGACGAACCTTTCTTGGTAAAGTAATGTTTCTCCTTTTGAATATGCTATCTAGGTTTGTCATAACTTTCCTTCCAAAGAGTAAGCGTCTTAATTTCATGGCTGCAATCACCATCTGCAGTAATATTGGAATCCAAAAATATAAAGTCTGACACTGTTTCCACTGTTTCCCCATCTATTTCCCATGAAGTGATGGGACCAGATGCCATGATCTTAGTTTCCTGAATGTTGAGCTTTAAGCCAACTTTTTCACTCTCTTCTTTCACCTTCATCGAGAGGCTTTTTAGTCCTCTTCACTTTCTGCCGTAAAGGTGGTGTCATCTGCATATCTGAGGTTATTAATATTTCTTCCAGCAATCTTGATTCCAGCTTGTGCTTCTTCCAGCCCAGTGTTTCTCATGATGTACACTTCATATAAGTTAAATAAGCAGGGTGACAATATATATCCTTGATGTACTCCCTTTCCTATTTGGAACCAGTCTGTTGCATGTCCAGTTCTAATTGTTGCTTCGTGACCTGCATATAGGTTTCTTAAGAGGCAGGTCAGGTGGTCTGGTAGTCCCATCTCACTCAGAATTTTCCACAGTTTATTGTGATCCACAAAGTCAAAGGCTTCAGCATAGTCAATAAAGCAGAAGTAGATGCTTTTCTAGAACTCTCTTGCTTTTTCCATGATCCAGCGTATGTTGGCAATTTGATCTCTGCTTCCTCTGCCTTTTCTAAAAACAGCTTGAACATCTGAAAGTTCACAGTTCACGTATTGCTGGAAGGTTGTTGTTGAATTACGATGTCGGTATTCTTGGCCCCGAAGGAGAAGAATTCAATCTGGGGCCAGAGATGAGACTTGATCACTCAGAGCTTTTGTGTAATAAAGTTTTATTAAAGTATAAAGGAGATAGAGAAAGCTGACATAGGCATCAGAAGGGTACAGAAAGAGTGCCCCCTGTTCATCTTCAGCTGGATGTTATACAGTCACTAGCAGTCAGTTAATGAAAGAAAGGAATGTCTTAAAACTCAGAATGGCACCAGGCCCCTCACCCATAAGATGCATTTTGGGATAATCTTGGCACCAAATGGTTCATCCTGGGCCATAAAATGATTAACTTGAATCTTGAAGAAGGGCAGATTGCCATACAAATAGTTTCATTTACATAGATTAGAGGAACAATATCCAAGTATAACATACTTGTTTGTCAAGTAGGTTCTGAGCCAAAAGGCAGAACAGACTTGAAGCCAGAGTTTGGGGTAAGTGTATAGTACATTAGCATAGGTTAAGATGAACATTTTTATAAGAAAAAGGCATTGGTTAACTTCAGGTGAAACCAGGTGTCATTATGGCAACACAGAATTTTAAGAGAAATCTCCTTTTATACTTCTATAGAGAAGGAAAAAATATTGCTAGTTTGTTTTTTCCTGCCACTTAAGAGAGATAAAAATGTCTGACACTTGCAGACTATTTCCTCTGTTTGGAGACCCCTGGCCTTCCTGCCTGTTACCCTATAATTGCTGAAGTCTGAATTGGAGAATTTTGAGCATTACTTTACTGGTGGCTCAGAAAGTAAAGCGTCTGCCTGCAATGCAGGAGACCTGGGTTCAATTCCTGGGTCTGGAAGATCCTTTGGAGAAGGAAACGGCAATCCACCCCTGCACTCTTGCCTGGAAAATCCCATGGACAGAGAGGAGGCTAAAGTACATGGGGTCGCAAAAGAGTCGGACATGACTGAGTGACTTAGGTTTCACTTTCACTTTACTAGTGTATGAAATGAATTGCAATTGTGCAATAGTTAGAGCATTCTTTGATATTGCCTTTCTTTGAGATTGGAATGAAAACTAAACTTTTCCAGTCCTGTGGCCACTGTTGAGTTTTCCAAATTTGCTGGCATATTGAGTGCAGCACTTTCACAGCATCATCTTTCAGGATTTTAAACAGCTCAACTGGAATTCTATCACCTCCAATAGCTTTGTTCACAATGATGCTTTCTAAGGCCCACTTGACTTCACATTCCAGGATGTTTGGCTCTAGGTGAGTGATCACACAATCATGATTATCTTGGTCATGAAAATCTCTTTTGTATAGTTCTTCTGTACAGTTCTTCTGTATTCTTGCCACCTTTTCTTAATATCTTCTACTTCTGTTAGATCCATACAATTTCTGTCCTTTATTGACCCCATCTTTGCATGAAATATTCCCTTGGTATCTTGAATTTTCTTGAAGTGATCTCTAGTCTTTCCCATTCTGTTGTTTTCCTCTATTTGTTTGCATTGATCGTTCACATTAGTAGTGTGTAAAAATCCCATACTTAGTGATCCTGATTATTAATGTCATTCTTACTTTTAATAAATGATGATATTATAAGCAAGGTATTATTTTTACATTTTTTCTTTTTTCTGAATATTTTCTAAGTTTATCATCATCACTAATATTTTGTAGATAATATCTCTAGTCACATATGATGCATTTTTTTTTCTTTTTGAGACTTCATCCCTTGTTTGTAAAAAACTATTTTTATAGAATAGGAAAAATAAATCTGTGCTTCTGATTACCAGATCATTCAGTTCTAACAATTATATTTCAATAGTTAAGACCAGATAGAAACAAAGAAACAAAATACAATTTTTAGAAACACAGCTTTATTTCTTCCTGTGTTTAAAAGAGGTCACCCAAATCATTAACTTAGAAATTAAACTTTCTATAGAAAACAAGTAATAGATCCAAGAAGCAATCACTTCTTATCCTGAAAACTTCAGCAACTGGAGTAAACTCTAAGGGTGTAAATACTTCTGTTAATTATGTCAAAAGTCATGCTGCAATGCTAGGAAAAAAAAAAAAAAACAACAATTTTTTGACGAGTTTGCATTGATAGGTTAAACTATTACATAATGAAATCAATATAGTAAAGAAATTGATATACCAGAGGCCTTTAAAAATCATTTTGAAATAAAGGCAAGTTCCAGTAAGAGAAAAATGAAATGCATTAGAAAAGTGTTCAATGAAGAGTAACTGAGACGTAAACACACTGCTGCAAAGTAAGTAAATTACCAGATTGGAGATAAAGCACTGGCAATAATCAGAGAAAAAACTTGTAAATAAAAACATGTAATGTTAACTTCATAGAGACAAAGCATTTTTAGAGTTCCATTTTTGAGTGTAAGATTTATCTGAAAGATTTTTTTTAATCCTTCTTTTTTTTTATCTAGGCCATGTGGCACATGAGATCTTTGTTCCCTGGCTAGGGATCAAATCCATGCCCCCTTGCATTGGATCGCTGAGTCTTAACCACTGGGTGGCCAGGCAAGTCCCAAAGACATGTTTCACCCCCCCATCCCACCCTTAACCTGCTACACCATAAGACTTGTGGGATCTTAGTTACCCTACCAGGAATTGAACCTCAGCTCTCATAAATGAGAGTGCTGAGTCCTAACAGCTGGACTGCCAGGGAGTTTCAGTTTGCAAAGGAAAAATGAATTATGTGAAAATATTGTTGTTAATTTTTTTTTATTTGCTTTGAATTGAAGGATAATTGCTTTAAAATATTGTGTTGGTGTCTGCCATACATCAACATCAATCAGCCATATTTATAGATATGCCCCTTACCTCTTGAACCTCCCTCCCGCCTCCCACCCAATCCCACCACCCCTCCAGGTTGTCACAGATTTCTGGCTCGTGTTCCTTGAGTCATACAGCAAGTTCCCACTGGTTATCTACTTTACATATGGTAGTATATATGTTTCTATGCTACTCTCTGTGTTCATCCCATACTCTCCTTCCTACCATCCCTGTGTCCATAAATCTGTTCTCTACGTCTGCATTTCCATTGCTGCCCTGCAGATAGGTTCATCAGAACCATCTTTTCTAGACTCCAAATTTATGTGTTAATATACAGTATTTGTTTTTCTCTTTCTGACTTAGTTCACTTTGTATAATAGGCTCTAGGTTAATTTAACACATTAGCACTGACTCAAATGCATTCCTTTTTGTGGCTGAGTAATATACTCACCACTGTTTCTTTATCCTTTCATTTGTCAATGGACATCTAGGGTTGCTTCCATGTTCTAACTATTGTAAAAGTGCTGCAATGAACATTGGGGTGCATGTGTGTTTTTCAGTTAAAGTTTTCACAGAGTATATGCCTAGTAGTGGGATTGATGGGTCATACGGTAGACATACTAGCTTTTAAGGAATCTTTATACTGTCTTCCATAGTGACTATATCAGTTTACATTCCCACCAAGAGTGCAGGAGGGTTCCCTTTTTGCCACATCTTTTCCAGCATTTATTGATTGCAGACTTTTTGATGATGCCCATTCTGACATGTTTGAAGTGGTATCTCATGGTAGTTTTGATTTGCATTTCTCTAATAATGAGCTATGTTGAGCGTCTTGTCAAGTGTTCTTAGCATCTGTATGATTATTATTATTATTATTATTAAATGTCTGTTTATATATTTTGCCCACTTTTTGATTGTGTTTATATATATATATATATATATATATATATATATATATAGAGAGAGAGAGAGAGAGAGAGAGTTGCTTATATATTTTGGAAATTAATCCTTTGTCAGTTGTTTCATTTGCTGTTATTTTCTCCCATTATGAGAGGTGTCTTTTCAACTTGTTTATAGTTTCCTGTGAAAAAACGGTTAAGTTGGAGAGACAGTCCATGTTCCTGGGTTGGAAGAATCAATTTTGTGAAAATTACTATACTACCAAATGCAATCTACAGATTCAATGGGATCCCTATCAGATTACCAAAACATTTTTCACAGATCTAGAACAAAAAAGTTCTCAATTTGTATTGGAAACACAAAAGATTCCAAGTTGCCAAAGAAATATTGAGAAAGAAGAATGGAGCTGGGGAAATCAACCTTCCTGGTTTTAGACTATGCTATAAAGCTACAGTCATCAAGACAGTATGGTACTGGCACAAAAACAGAAATATAGACAAATGGAACAAGATAGAAACTCCAGAGATAAACCTATGCATCTAAGAGCACCTTATCTTTGACAAAGGAGGCAAGAATATACAATGGGACAAAGAAAGTGTCTTCAATAATTGGTGCTGGGAAAGCTGGACAGCTAAATGTAAAAGAAAGAAATTAGTACACTTCCTATCACCATACACAAAGATAAACTCAAGTGGATTAAAGACTTAAATGTAAGACCAGAAACTATAAAACCCTTAGAGGAAAACATAGGAGGCAGAATACTCCAAGACATAAATCACAGCAAGATCCCCTATGATCTACCTATTAGAGTAATGGAAATAAAAGCAAAAATAAGCAAGTAGGACCTAGTTAAACTAAAAATATTAGGTTTAATCTATTATATTTTATTAAATCATAGTTGTTTCAGCTAGAGTGAAGGAACAATTTTGAACCCCCTCCATATATATCAGACTTTGAGACATATTTTCACACTGATTTTCAATGCTGTAAAGCTGAATGAGAGGTTATCACACCTTCCTTAACATATACAAGACCAGTTTTAGTTTATGACCGGTATATACAAAGTAAAACGAAACAAAAAGAGTTACTTTATAATGGCTGAAACAAATTTTCTTCTATGATAGCAAAGCAAAGAAGATACTTCTTTTGAAAAGAAGTCTTAGAATAATTATAATATGTAACTTATTCCTCTTTCCAAATTTTGATTAAGGACAGTGCCACTCTAACTCCTTCCCTCAGTCAATTCAGAATGAAATTCTCCCTCATCATCAAATTCAAATTACAAGGCCCAAGCCAGGGAACAGAACACACCTGTGTTCTGATTCTCTCATTAATGCTAGTGACAGAGTCATGGGCAGGTCTCACCAACTATTGCCAAACAAAAGGAGGACCCTCATCAGGACTCTCCTTTGTGAAAGCTGAGTTTTGAAAGATATGATGAGACAGAGGAATAAGGCCCTGAAGTACACTTTCCTCTGGATTGCCTGTTGTTGCCCAGGTAACTAATAGTCATGATGGCTAATGAAGAACCAAATTACTTCTACATGTATGAGAGGTTGCATTAGGTAAGGACTCTGCAAGGTAAATATTAGCAAGCAGACTGGTAATGGAAGCTAATATTTGAAAAGCAACAAAACAAAAGTTTCTGGGTTGTCTCCCTCATTATCTCCCTCTTTAAGTACTGTTGCTGCTGCTGCTGCTGCTGCTAAGTCACTTCAGTCGTGTCCAACTCTGTATGACCCCATAGGGCAGACTAAACCAAGAAATGTGCATCATATGATTTTAGCAAAGCCTTGGAAAGGATCCCTTCTTTTTTATCAGAGAAAATTTAAAAATAAAAATTCTGCCAGCCCAAGTGTGTGAGGAGAACCCTTATTTTCATGTATGTCTTTTGGGGATGAGAGCTTTTTCCTAATTTTTCTCCTTTATTATTATTATTTTTTTTAATTTCCTGGACTTACCATGAAGTAAAGCTGAATTAGGGAATTACACTATTGCTGTGAAGAGGGAGAAGTTGAACACTTCAAATTCTTAAAAAAAAAAAAAAAAAAAAAAAACCCCTCTGACAGAGAATCCTTATTGTTAAAATTAAATACAAAATGGAAATTGGACTTGAGGATTCATTGAGCAAAGACATTTAAACCATGTTAGCAAAACTAAATCTGGTTTATCACATGAACATAAGCAAAACTTAACTTTGGCTCTTTCTTATAAATGCCTCATAATTACAAAAGCAAAATTAGTCATCTTTCTAAAAATAGTATGATACAATCATACAGCAACCTCCAAACACCTGAAAATCTCCACTGTAATAACCAATCATTGCAAAGGGTAAATAACCATCTTATTTCATTTATAAATAACCTAGAACTTCATTTCCTGCAGATTTTCATACCAGTCTTTGATTTCAAAAGCTTCCACCTTGCAACTGTTCTTATACGTAAAATGATTTCTTGCTAAATGCTATTTATTAATTTAGGGATTCTAGTTTTGCTATTTCTTGATCTTCACAGTCCCTGGTGTCAGAGGTGAGACCCAAAGAAACATGCCAAGGTCTCAGAGGCCACTGAGAAACCAGATGTCTGTAACCCACAGAGTACACTGAGTTTACGGCTTTCCTACTGACCCTGAAATTTGAGGGTGCATCTCTCTCTCTCTGCATTTTGAGCTGTACGACTTTAGTGTGTATACTTACATTTTGTCATTAAAGTCACCCTATTCTGTTCAAAGTTGATGGGGGCGGGGGGAGATGTGTGATTCCCTGTGCTTTGTAGTATCTTTTAAAAAACAGTGTTTCTGATAGTTAAAATCTCTTAGGAAATCTAAAGGCAAGGATGGGTTCTCCCTGGTTTAAAACTCTTTCTCCACCCCTACCAAAAAACAAAACAAAACAAAAACCAACCAACCAACCAACCAACCAAACAAACAAACAAACAAACAAAAACCCTACTTCCTATATGTATGCCTTGTATGGACCAGAGTTTTGCATCTTCCTGGAAAAGGGTGGCATTTTCAATAATTTACAATTATAGTGGCCACACTTGGGAAACTTTAACTTAAATAAGATAGTTCACCTTAAGAGGCACCCTTAAAAAGAGAGGAGCCCAAACCACTTAGATACAATGAAATTCATTGTTTGATTTGCATGCCAAATCTCTTAAAAAAAAAAAAAAACAAACAAACAAACCCTAAATACAGTTCTAAAAGGATCCTTACAGAATGCAAATTTAAAAAATATATATTTAGCAAAGATTTTGGCTATCTAAACAGGTAACCTGAACTTAGTATATTCCCAGAAAAACAATTTGGATCCAGTTATTTTATTTTAGCTTTTATTATGGTGACTGAGTGAGTAAGTGAAGTTGCTTAGTCATGTCTGACTCTTTGAGACCCCGTGGACTGTAGCCCACCAGGCTCCTCCATCCATGGGATTCCCTAGGGAAGAATACTGGAGTGGGTTGTCATTTCCTTCTCCAGGGGATCTTCCCAACCCAGGGATTGAATTCAGGTCTCCTGCATTGCAGGCAGACGCTTTAACCTCTGAGCCACCAAGGAAGCCTGGTACCTGAGGCCTGACAACAATTTTAAATGGAAGCTATTTCTGCATACATGTTCATATATGTGAAGTATACTATGTATAATTTATATTTTTGAAAGAGTTCTATTTGATAGGATTACAGAAAACTAAACTCTTAAATACTCCTAGAACTTTCATAATATAAAAACTAAGCCAAATATTGTACTGTGACTACATCTGATAATTAGTTCTAAATGCCGCAAAGCCCATCTCTAGCTTCTGAGCCAGTCATCAAAGGGAAGACAGCATCTCAGAAGGGCTTGTTGAGCCTGCTGTGTATCCCCATCATCACTAACATGGCCCAATGTTACCTAACCTCAACATTTTATCTGAGACTCATACTCTACTAAATGCTTGCCACATTCATCTTTTAAACAACTATTTGTTGAATGCTATCATGTTCCAGCTATTGTGTTGTTTCCTGGAAATAAAAGAAAACCTAAGGTAAAGATTAACTCTCAATTATTTTGAAATCAAACCTCAATATTAAACCTTGGCTGTTCAAGCAGATATGATCTTTTGTTGTATTAGTTAAGATGTTTACTTAAGTAATGATCTCATTATCTCCATTTAGAAACTTTAGAACTAGGGGTCAGGGTATGGTTGTTGATTCAATTGCTTTATAAGCCATCAAGAATTCAAGCTTTTCCTACTCTCCCAACTCTTCAGTCAGCTTGTTTTGAAGTCACAAGCAGAAAAGTACTCTGCCCAAACTGTCCTTATCTAATTTCTTTGTTTAGATAACTACCTTCAGATGATACTAGCCTCTTCCTTTACAAACTGCCAGAAGACACAAGAAATTATGAGCATATGCCAATATTCTATATTTTGCTATCATTTGCATAAATATCATGGCCTTCATTGACTGTTAGCCTGAAAAAAATGTAGAACATGAAGCAGCCTAACCAACTTCATGACCAAGTTCTCAGAAGGAATTATGAAGCCCTTATTACCTACAGTTCTACTTTTTCCTCACAAGTAATTTCATATTTTAGAATCTGTTCCTTGTAGTGCCCCAAAGTTAGTACTTTATTTTGAATCAATTGAAACATATTTTAATTAACAAAATCCCCAGCTGAATGGTCTTACTAGTTGTAGAATCACTCACATAACAAGAGGTTCAGATAAAGAGCAGACTTCAAGGTTAGGTAAGGGAGTCTTCAGGGAGCCAGGTTCTGAGAATTTCCTTGCATTTTTGTGTTCACTTTGAGCTTTATCCTAAGTTTGGTACTCTTTATGGTCATGATATAGTTCTACCAGGATATGAGGTAAAATTCTTCCCTGTTTTCAGCTAGAGAGTGAAACTTACTTAACTTTGCTACCAGTGCCAAGAAAGGACAAAATTATTGACAGAAAATTGAAAATGACAGCCTTACTGTTAGATATTATGCATATAATAATTCTATTTTCATAGTAAAAGGGAAATTTTTGATAAAGGAATGTGTGTTTCGGTAATGAAATAGTGTCTAGATTTCAATAATACCCATCCTTCTCCCCCTAATTTACAATATCACTTGAGACATAGATGCATGATTTGGACAATGTTCAAAAGCTCAGATTTTTGCTGCTAGTTCTATAATAAGGTAACTTGGTCATTACATTAGCTCCTCAATATTAGTAATACCTTGCAGCCTCCAATTCAGATCTTGGTACACTTTGCATAAGAGAGAGTTTGTATCTGAAGAAGATACAACAGTAAGCAAGAATATCTACCCCATAGCTCTTGGGCCCTCAATAGTATGCAAAATTCAGAATTTGCCTACTGACTTGATTCTAGTAATTAGAATCCAGCACAAGACAGGTGATCTCACTTTATGGAAGACAGGAGAACTATATGGATGTGTCAGCCACAGGCCAGTAGAGCCAGAAGTGAGAAAGAAAACATGTGAACAGATTCTTTCCCCAGATTCTTTTTGGTAGGAGTGGAGAAAGAGTTTTAAACCAGGGAGAACACATCCTTATCTTTAGATTTCCTAAGAGATTTTAACTATGAGAAACACTGTTTTTTAAAAGATACTACAAAGCACAGGGAATCACACATCTCCCCTCACCCCCATCAACTTTCACCAGGTTTAGTTTTCATCCCTAGTGAACAGTAAGTATAGTTGCACTATACTTTCTAATACTCCTGAAGATGTCCCAGGGGAAAGATATTCTAATTCATAGACAGGAAGAAATCAGAGAGGGAGACATCTGCTTTCTACATTCTGCTGTGCAAAACTCTGCCCAATGCTATCCTTCTTCTCACAGTCCCAAGTTGTTGAGTTCATATGTTCCCTACATGTTGGAAGTTGTTGTATTATTATCTGGTTCTGATGGGGCATACAGAATAGAGATCCTTAATCCTCAGTGAGTTGTTCAACTCTTGCCTTTTTGGAGTGCAAATCCCCATAAGGGGATTCAGTTCAGACATTCAGCTGGACATTTTGTGCCCAACTCTTTACAACTCCATAGACTGCAAGCATACCATGCCTCCCTGTCCATCACCAACTCCCAAAGTTTACTCAAACTCATGTCCATTGAGTCTGTGAAGCCATCCAACCATCTCACCTCTGTTGTCCCCTTCTCCTACCACCTTCAATCCTTACCAGCATCAGGAAATTTTCAAAAGAGTCAGTTCTTCGCATCAGGTGGCCAAAGTGTTGGAGTTTCAGCTTCAACATCAGTCCTGATACAATGAACACCCAAGATTGATCCCCTTTCGGATGAACTGGTTGGATCTCCTTGCAGTCCAAGGTACTTTCAAGAGTCTTCTCCAACACCACAGTTCAAAAGCATCAATTCTCTGGCACTCAGGTTTCTTTAAAGTTTAACTCTCAAATCTATACATGACTACAGGAGAAAACATAGCCTTGACTAGATGGACCTTTGTCAGCAAAGCAATGTCTCTGCTTTTTAATATGCTATCTAGGTTGGTCATAACTTTTCTTCCAAGGAATAAGTGTCTTTTAATTTCATGGCTGCAATTACCATCTGCAGTGGTCTTGGAGACCAAAAAATGTCTGCTATAGTTTTCACTGTTTCCCCATCTACTTGCCATGAAGTGATGGGACCAGATGTCATTATCTTGTTTTCTGAATGTTGAGCTTTAATCCAACTTTTTCGCTCTTCTCGTTCAGTTTTATTAAGAGGCTCTTTAGTTCTTCTTCACTTTCTGCCATAAGGGTGGTGTCAACCTACATATCTGAGGTTATTGATATTCCTCCTAGCAATCTTGATGCCAGCTTTTGCTTCATCCAGCACAGTGTTTTTCATGATTTACCCTGCATATAAGTTAAATAAGCAGGGTGACAATATACAGCCTTGACATACTCCTTTTCCTATTTGAAACATATCTGTTGTTCCATATCCAGTTCTAACTGTTGCTTCCTGACCTGCATACAGATTTCTCAAGAGGAAGGTCAGGTAGTCTGGCAATCTCATCTCTTTCAGAATTTTCCAGTTTATGGTGATCCACACAGTCAGAGGAACTAAAAATCCTCTTGATGAAAGTGAAAGTGGAGAGTGAAAAAGTTGGCTTAAAGTTCAACATTCAGAAAAGGAAGATTATGGCATCTGGTCCCATGACTTCGAGGGAAATAGATGGAGAAACAGTGGAAGCAGTGTCGGACTTTATTTTTTTGGGCTCCAAAATCACTGCAGATAGGGACTGCAGCCATGAAATTAAAAGGCACTTACTCCTTGGAAGAAAAGTTATGACCAATCTAGATAACATATTGAAAAGAACAGACATTAATTTGCCTACAAAAGTCCGTCTAGTCAAGGCTATAGTTTTTCCAGTAGATGTGAGAGTTGGACTGTGAAGAAAGCTGAGTGCTGAAGAATTGATGCTTCTGAACTGCGTGCTGGAGAAGACCCTTGAGAGTCCCCTGGACTGCAAGGAGAGCCAACCAATCCATTCTAAAGGAGATCAGCCCTGGGATTTCTTTGGAAGGAATGAAGCTAAAGCTGAAACTCCAGTATTTTGGCCACCTCATGCAAAGAGTTGACTCATTGGAAAAGACTCTGATGCTGGGAGGGATTGGGGGCAGGAGGAGAAGGGGACGACAGAGGATGAGATGGCTGGATGGCATCACTGACTCGATGGACATAAGTCTGAGTGAACTCCAGGAGATGGTGATGAACAGGAAGGCCTGGCGTGCTGCAATTCATGGCGTCGCAGAGTCAGACACGAGTGAGTGACTGAACTGAGCTGAACTGAACTGACACACTCAGAGGCTTTGGCATAGTCAATAAAGCAGTATATATTTTTTTTTTCCCCTGAAACTCTCTTGCTTTATTGATGATCCAGATGATGTTGGCAACTTGATCTCTGGTTCCTCTACCTTTTCTAAATCCAGCTTGAACATCTGGAAGTTCATGGTTCATGTATTGTTGAAGCCTGGTTTGGAGAATTTTGAGCATTACTTTACTAGCTTATGAAATGAGTGCAATTGAGCAATAGTTTTAGCATTATTCGGCATTGCCTTTCTTTGGGATTGGAATGAAAACTGACCTTTCACAGTCCTATGGCTACTGCTGAGATTCCAAACTTGGTGGCATATTAAGTGCAGTACTTTCACAGCATCATCTTTTAGGATTTGAAATAGCTCAACAGGAATTCCATCACTTCCACTAGCTTTGTTCGTAGTGATGCCTCCTAAGGCCCACTTGACTTCACAATCCAGGATGTCTGCTCTAGGTGACTGATCATACCATCATGATTATCTGGGCCATAAAGATATTTTTTGGACAATTCTTCTGTGTATTTTTGCCACTTCTAAATATGTTCTGCTTCTGTTAGATCCATATCATTTCTGTCCCTTATTGAGTACATCTTTGCATGAAATATTCCTTTGGTGTCTTTAATTTTCCTGAAGAGATTTCTAGCCTTTTCCATTCTATTTTTTTTCTCAATTTCTTTGCACTATTCAGTGAAGAAGCCTTTCTTAACTCTCCTTGCTTTTCTTTGGAATGCTGCATTTAAATGGGTATAGCTTTCCTTTTCACTTTTGCTTTTTGCTTCTCTTCTTATCATAGCTATTTGTAAGGCCTCTGCAGGCGCCATTTTGCTTTTTTGCATTTCTTTTTCTTGGGAATTGTCTTGATCTCTGTCTCCCGTGCAATGTCAGGAACCTCTATCCAGAGTTCATCAGGCACTCTATCAGAGCTAGACCTATAAATCTATTTTTCACTTCCACTGTATAATCGTAAGGGACTTGATTAAGGACATACCTGAATGATCTTGTGATTTTCCCTACTTTTTCAATTTAAGTCAGAATTTGGCAATAAGGAGTTCATGATCTGAGTCACAGTCAACTCCTGGTCTTGTTTTTGCTGACTGTAGAGAGACTTTCCATGTTTGGCTACAAAGAATATAATCAATCTGATTTTGGTGTTGACCATCTGGTGATGTCCATGTGTAGTGTCTTCTCTTGTGTTGTTGGAAGAGGGTATTTGCTATTACCAGTGTGTTCTCTTCACAAAAGTCTATTATTAGCCTTTGCACTGATTTCTTCTGTACTCCAAGGAAAAATTTGCCTGTTACTCCAAGTGTTTCTTGGCTTCCTAATTTGCATTTCCATTCCCCTATAATGAAAGGGAAATCTTTTTTGGGTATTAGTTCTAGAAAGTATTTTGGGTCTTCATACAGCCATTCAACTTGAGTTTCTTCAGCATTACTGGTCAGGGCATAGACTTGGATGACTGTGATACTGAATGGTTTGCCTGGAAATGAACAGAAATAATTCTGTCATTTTTGAGATTGCATCCAAGGACTGCATTTTCGACTTTTTTTTTTTTTTTAAACTATATTGGCTACTCCATTTTTCTAAGAGATTTGTGCCCACAGTAGTAGATATAATGGTCATCTGAGTTAAATTCACTCGTTCCAGTCCATTGTAGTTTGCTGATTTGTAACATTTTGATGTTCACTCTTACCATGTCTTATTTGACCACTTCCAATTTGCCTTGATTCATGGACCTAACATTCCAGGTTTCTATGTAATATTGCTCTTTATAGCTTTGGACCTTGCTTCTATAACCAGTCACATGTACAACTGGGTGCTGTTTTTGCTTTGTTCAGTCTTTGTGGGATTATTTATCCACTGATTGCCAGTAACATATTGGACACCTACCAGCCTTTGTAGTTCTTAATTTTTTGCCTTTTCATACTGTTCATGGGGTTGTCTAGGCAAGAATATTGAAGTGGTTTTCTATTCCCTTCTCCAGTGGACCACATTTTGTCAGAACTCTCCACCATGATCTGTCTCTCTTGGATGGTCCTACACAGCATGACTCATAGTTTCATTGAATTAGACAAGGCTGTGGTCCATGTAATTTTATTTGTCAGTTTTCTCTGATTGTGGTTTTCAGTCTGTTTGCCCTCTGATGGAGAAGGATAAGAGGCTTATGGAAGTTTCCTCATAGGAGAGACTGAGGGGAAAACTGTCTTGTACTTATTTTCTGTTGTTGGGTGGAGCTGTGTTCCCTCCCTGCTATTTATCTGGGCCAAACTATGGTGGAGGTAATGAAGATAATGGTGATCTCCTTCAAAAGATCCCATGCAAGGGGATTAGAAGAAATTAAAAACTGGAAGGATAAATATGCAGTCTGGTTACTACTGTTTATTTTGTAATCACAGTGACCTTTGATGTTCAGATTCAAGAATGAAGAATTTAAGAATTTCTTTCATTTGTGGATTAATTTGCTAAGGCACACATCTATGAACCAAGGGGTTATAAGAGGGCAATGGAACCATTAATGGTGATTTGGACAGAAATTCCCATATAGGATTTGCCTCTATTACAAAAATCGAACATGATATAATGTTGAACTGGATACTATGAAATGATGTATTGTAATAAATAGCAGCTGCTCTTTTGCTTATCCACATCGTGAACTGCATAGCCAAATGATCCCTGTGCTGTCTTTTCATTATAGTGAATTTTCTAATTAACAGAGTTATTGAGATAAAATGAACATATCATAAAATTTTTCCTTTCAAATGTACAATTCTTTGTTTTCTGATATGTTTACAAAATTGTGAACCCATGACCATTATTAAATTTTAGCATATTTTCTTTCCCCAAAAAGAAAAGTAATGTGCATTAGCAATTACTCCTCATCCCTACCTCCCCCGAGCACTTGGAAATCATTGATTTAATTTCTGGGTCTGTAGATTTTCCCAGTCTGGATAATTAATTTAAATGGATTTATAAAATATATGACCTTTGGTAATTGAATTCACTCAGTTTACGTAATACAGTCAAGATTTGCCACTTGTTGTTTAGTCACTAAATCATGTCCCACCCTTTTGTGACTCCAAGGACTGTAGCCAGTTAGGCTCCTTTGTCCATGGGATCTCCCAGGCAAGAATACTGGAGTGGGTTGCCATTTCTTTCTACAGGGGATTTTCTGACCCAGGTGTCAAATCCACATCTCCTGCATTGACAGGTGGTTTCTTTACCACTGAACCAACAGGAAACCCCATAAACTTTTCATGTTAAGGCATTATTAGTGCTACATTCTATTTCATTTCTGAATAAAATTTCATTGTACTGATATGCCATGTTTTGCTTACTTGTTCATCAATTTTTTGTTAGATACCTGTATTGTTATGTGGGCTTCCCTGGTGGCTTAGAGGGTAAAGCATCTGCCTGCAATGCAGGAGACCTGGATTCAATCCCTGGGTTGGGAAGATCCCCTGGGGAAGGACATGGCAACCCACTCCAGTACTCTTGCCTGGAAAATCCCATGGATGGAGGAGCCTTGTAGGCTACAGTCTATGGGGTCACAAAGAGTCGGACACGACTGAGCGATGACATGTGTGTTGTATATATACTATTATGAATAATATTGCTTTGGTCAATTAATCACAGATTTTTGCATGCCCATATATTTTTAGTTCTTTTTGCTATGTTCCTCAGAGTGGAAATGTTGGGTTATATGGTAAATCAATGTCTAGAATTTTGAGGAACTGTACCAAAGTGGCTGCCTCACATACAATCTTACTGAAAATGTATAAAAGTTCAGATTTCTCTGCATCTTCATCAGCTCTTTTGTGTGTGTGTGTGTGTGTATCTCTTTTTAAGTTTAGCTATTTTACTGGAGTTGAAAGAAAAGCACTTCATTGTGCTTTGATAGGCATTCCCCTACTGATTATTGATGTTGAACATATTATGGTTTGTCTAATCACCATTTCTGTACATTTCTGGGAGAAATATCTGTTAAATCATTTGCCTACTTTTCAGTTCTTTATCTTTTATCATAACTTTAAGAATATATGTTCTGAATATCAGTCTCATCAGATATATAATTTGTGAATATTTTCCCATTATATAAGCTATAATTTCACCATTTTATATTTATTATTCATAAATTTGGCTGCACATTGGGTCCTAGCTGCGTGCAAACTTAGTTATAGCATATAGGATCTAGTTTCCTGACCAGGGATCAAATCCAGCCCCCCTGCATTGGGAGCACAAAGCCTGAGTCACTGGACCACCAGAGAAGTCCCAATTCACTTTTTTTTTTTTTTTTAATATATCAGTTCTTTGAAATAGAGCATTTTTTAAAATAATGATGCATTTCTATTTATTTTACCTATGTCACATGGGCTTTTGATGTTATATATAAGAAGTCAACTAATTCAAGATTCAAAGCTTGATTTATATTTTTTCCTCTAAGAACTCTACAGCTTAACTCTTAAATTTCCATATATAAAACTTTAAATTTTTGTATTGTATGATTTAATTTATGCTTCTAAATTTATCCTTTGTGGCTTATATCTAGTTGTCTCACACTGTTTTAAAAAATTGTTTAATTGTCTTGGCATCCTTATCGAATATCAATAGACTATAGATGTGAAGATTTATTTCTAAACTCACAGATCTATTCCATTGTCCTATACATCATTATACCAGCACCACACTGTCATAATTATTGCATTTTAAAATTAGTTTTGAAGAAATGTGAGTCTTCTAACTTAGTTTTCCTTCTTCAATATTGTTTTGAACATACTGAGTCCCTTGCATTTTCAAATGAGTTTGGTGATCAGGTTGCCAGTTTCTACAAAAAAGTCATTTGGGATTTCAAAGGGGATTTCACTGAATATTATATCACCTTGCGGATGATAATGTTAATATTGTTAAGTCTTTCAGTCAGTGAACAAGGAATATATTTATTTAGATCTTTAATTTGCTTCCATGATGTTTTGTAGTTCTCAGTGTATAGGTTTCAAACTTTGTTATTTTTTTTCCTCAACATTGTGTTCTTGTTGATACTATTTTAACTGTAATCATTTTCTTAATTCAACTTTGGATTGCTCTTTGCTAATGAAGAGAAATACAATTGATTTTTGTTTATTGGTGTTAAACAATATAACCTTGCTGAACTCTTTAATAAATTCACAATCTTTTTGTAGATCTCTTGGGAATTTCTACAAAAGAGGATCACATCATTTCAAAAAAGAAGAGAGTTATACGTATTTTGTTTTTCCAGTCAGAATGTCTTTTATTTCTTTTTCCTTAGTAGTTCCTCTGACTAGAGCCTTAAGAATAAGGTAGAATTAAAGTGATAAGAATAGGCATTAGAGTATTCTTCCTTCTCTTAGTGGCCCAATGAACAGTGTTTCACTGTTAATTGTGCATTTTTCATAGAAGTTTTTTATCAGGTTGAGGAAGTTCCATTAGGTCCATAGTGTTCTGGGGTCTTTGTTTTATTTAGGTTTTAATCTTGAGAGGTATAGACATCTCTCAATATCCATGAAGGATTTGTTCCAAGATACCAAAATCTATGGGTGCTTGAATCCCTGATACAAAATGGCAAAGTGTTTACATCCAAACTACATACATCCTTCTGTATGCTTTAACTCATCTCTAGATTAATTATAATGCCTAGTATAATAATACTGCATATGTAAATGGTTCTAAATACAATGTAAATACTATGTAAATATTTATTGCCATGCAACAAGTTTAAGCTTTGCTCTTTGCCATCCTGTGGAATTATTTTTTTTCAAATAGTTTTAATCCATGGTTCATGAAATCTGCAGATGCAGAAATTGGATATGGAGGGCTGACAGTGGAGTTTTGTCAAATATACTTTCTACATATTTATATGATCATGTGGTTTTGTTCTTAATTCCATAGAAATGGTGATTTTTTTTTTTTAATTTTAATTCTGAACCCACCTTGCAAGATATATCCACATTATTGTGGTATTCAATCCTTTTTACAGTTTGCTTGATATGGTGTTCTGATATTAAGATTTTTGCATCTATATTCATAAGTGTATTTTTGTGTAGACTTCATAGGGTTGTATTTGTCTGATTTTTGTGGTATGGTAATCCTAACTTCAAGGTCTGTCTAGTCAAGCCTATGGTTTTTCCAGTGGTCATGTATGGATGTGAGAGTTGAACTGTGAAGAAAGCTGAGCACCAAAGAATTGATGCTTTTGAAGTGTGGTGTTGGAGAAGACTCTTTAGGGTCCCTTGGACTTCAAGGAGATCCAACCAGTCCATTCTAAAGGAGATCAATCCTGGGTGTTCATTGGAAGGACAGATGTTGAAGCTGAAACTCCAGTACTTTTGAGAGGGTAACAGTCAGGAAGGCCAGGGGTCTCCAAACGGAGGAAATAGCTTACAAGTATCAGACATTTTTATCTTTCTTAAGCGGTAGGAGGAAACAAACTAGCAATATTTTTTTTCCTTCTCTATACAAATTTAAAAGGAGGTTCCTCTTAACATTCTGTGTTGCCATGACACCTGGTTTCACTTGAAGTTAACTATTCTCAAACCTAGAGATAACCAATGCCTTTTTCTTATGGAAATGTTTATCTTAAACTATGCTAATGTACTATGCATTTACCCCAAACTCTGTCTTCAAGTCGGTTCCACGTTTTGGCTCAGAACCTACTTGATAATACTCAGATATTGTTCCTCTAATCTATGTAAATGAAACTATTTGTATGGTGATCTGCCCTTCTTCAAGATTCAAGTTAATCATTTTATGACCCAAGATAAACCATTTGGTGCCAAGATTATCCCAAAATGCATCTTATGGGTGAGGGGCCTGGTGACATTCTGAATTTTCAGACATTCCTTTCTTTCATTAACAGACTGCTAGTGACTATATAACATCCAGCTGAAGACTAGGGTACTCTTTCTGTACCCTTCTGATGCCTATGTCAGAAGCTTTCTGTATCTCCTTTATACTTTAATAAAACTTTATTACACAAAAGCTCTGAGTGATCAAGCCTCGTTTCTGGCCCTGGATTGAATTATTCTCCTCTGAGGTCCAAGAATCCTGGTGTCGTGATTCAACAACAACCTTTCACTTTGGCCACCTCATGCGAAGAGTTGACTCATTGGAAAAGACCCTGATGCTGGGAGGGATTGGGGGTAGGAGGAGAAGGGGACGACAGAGGATGAGATGGCTGGATGGCATCACCGATCTAATGAACATGAGGTTGAGTGAACTCAGTGAGTTGGTGATGGACAGGGAGGCATGGGGTCGCAAAGAGTCGGACACAACTGGGCAACTGAACTGAAGTGAACTGAATTCTAATGTCATAGACTATGTTAGGAACGTTTTTTTCCCCCTCTTCTTTTTTGGAAATTTATGAAAAGTTGGTGTTATATTTTCTTTTAACTGCATTGTAGAATTCACCAGTAATCTAGAATTAGGTTTACTTTTCAGGAAGTTTTTGGTGATTAATTCAATATCTTGAGATAAAATCAGATTTTATGTTTCTTCTTGCATCAATATCAGTATTTTTTTTTTTTTCATTCAGAGGAATTTGTCCATTTTAACTATGTTTTCTAATTTATTGCATGCAGATGTTCTTAGTGCTTTCTCATATTTATTTTTATATGCACTCTTTTACTACCCAGTGGTGATTTGAGTCTCCCTTTATTAAAAAAAAAAAAAAGTTTTAATAAAATAAAGTTTTGTTAGTCTCATTTCTACATCTAATAAACCAATTTTGATTTTAATGTTTTTTACTAGTAAGTCCAACATCTTCGCAACTCAAAGACAGTTTTATTAATTTAATTATTGTGTTTTAGACCATGCTTTCCTATCTTTTGTATGACCTTTTTTTTTTTTTTGCTTTTTTGTTAAATCTAGACATGCTAAATAGTGTAATTTAGTAATGTTTGAAGTCACATTCTCCAGTTTGTTCTCCGGTTTACTTTCTCTTGCTGCTGTTTGTTGTTTTTGTTGCTCCTGCTTCTTGTTTATTTAACAGCTTTCCTACAGTCTGTAAAGTCTATATTCTGTGTCATCTGTGGGCACTGAGGCCTCAGTTCAGTTAGTTAAATAGTCAGGTCATAATTGGACAGATGTTTCCTTGTCCTAATCTACTGTCTTCTAGTTTTTATTTGGAAGGTCTGGGTATGTATTGGAGTTTGACTTTAAGACTCTCTCATGTAATTTCCATCTTGGCCTTTGTGTTCACTTCCTGCTTGAGCAGAGCTTCAGTAATAGCCAGGGATGAGAGTTCCAGGCCTTGTTAGGTTATTCCTGGCATATATAGCCTTGCACATGCCCAAAGATTTTCAGCTTCCCAGGAACATATCTCAGATTTTGGAGTTTCATATGCATATCTCTTTGGCTTTATTGTTGAGTACTCCTCCTCAGTCATCTGTGATGTGAGATAATTGCTCTTTATTTTATTAATAAGATGTACCCAAGCAAAAGACTGTTTACTCACAGTGAACAAAACCTTAGTCAGATCAATTAAGGTGAACCCAATAAATGGGACTTTCAATGAATTGACCTACAGGACAAGTGCTGACAATCCCTTGGGACTGGGACTTTGGTGGAGCTCCTAACCTGTTGTGCCTTCTATACGAATGCTTGGCTGTTGGTTTTCACAGCTACTGTGATTGTGAGGCTAGTTTATTTTTTCTGTTGTTTATTTTTGAGACTATCAAGATGCTGGTAATGGAATGATAATAGGACAATTGAAAATGTTGTAACATTTGCTATTTCTTTTGTAGTTCTTTTTCTTTAATAAATGTTTCTCGGATTATTGAAAACCTTTGGCTAATGTCCAGAATACTGAGATAGTTTTGCTAATTTCTCAATCCTTTTAAATAGAAGTAGACTTCTGCAGGTCCTCACATGTCTTTCTAGAAGGGCTTCCCAGTGACTTTTAAAACACTTCATAAATAAATATGGTACCTTGAGGACAAGATTTTTGTCTCTTTTTGAAACTAATTTTCCTTGATTCCTAGTGACTGCCACACATATGTGGACTCAATAAATATTAGTTGAACAAATTAATTTATTGACTTTTTTGTTGACAAAATGAAAGTCAATATGAATTAAATATCAAGAAAAGTCGATTGAGTGTACATAGCATATTGAAAATACTAACTCCAGCATTTTTTGGCTGTGACTCTGTGCCAGCTATATGTTTATCACTTGCTCCACACTATTTAATTTAACCTTCACAACCACCTGCACTTTGACTGAAGTTAGAAATATTCTGCAACCTTCTCAAAGCAATACAGTTAGCAAATAGTTGAATGAGGAGTGAAACCAAGAAACTAATTCTGGAAGCAAATTTGTGTATATAATATAATATTGCCAATTCCCCAAACATTGCATTTCAGAACTTTAAAATGTCATGGAAAATATCAGGGAATAGATTTATATATAAAAAAGATGCAAGCAAATTCCAGAACTAATAATTTTCTTTTATATTCTTCTTTTTTCTAACATAAATTTGACCAGTTTGGAATTTTAAAATAATAATTTACCTACATCATAGATTGAAATAACTAGCTTCATTTTTCATCACTCAGGGGAGTCCTGTAAAAATCAGCTGCTTACATGACAGAAAGAAGAGTCCTCTCTGAGACAGCAGACAACTTCCCCTCTACCTGGCCTATCCAGGGCTTTCCCCTGTCAGTGCTGCCACTGTCAAGACTCTCCTCTGTCCTTTCCTTCTCTCAGTGCTGTGGCTTATGCTGCTAATACCTTCCAGTATGATACATATAACAAAATATGGTTATGTGATGTAATATAATTTCATATAATTACTGTGTTTGATTATATCTGATCCCTGCTTTAAATTCCAATGACTCTGCATTGTTTGAATCACAGATTCTAAACTATTCCATCATAGGAGACTCCAATATCCAATCTTAATCAGAATTGTTTCTTCTTCTTTGCTATTTCCATCAAACATTGATTTACTATTATTTGAAAATATATGCCACTGAAGTTGAAAGTAAAGGTTTTGAGTTTAAATCTAAAATGTTTTGCCTTCAGATTTCCTTGCTGTCCCTATGGAGGTGCGTGGACTTGCTTAGTAATGTCACTTTTATGAGTCTTATTTTGTTCATCTATTAGATGGAACAGATTATACCACGTTGACAAGATTATCGATAAGACTTACTGGTGTAATGAATATATTTAGCATAGTGTAAGCAAGAGTTGGACTCTGAAGAAGGCTGAGCGCTGAAGAATTGACGCGTTTGAACTGTGGTGTTGGAGAAGACTCTTGAGAATCCCTTGGACTGCAAGGAGATCCAACCCATCCATTCTGAAAGAGATTTCTTTGGAGGGAATGATGCTGAAGCTGAAACTTCAGTACTTTGGCCACCTCATGCAAAGAGTTGACTCATTGGAAAAGACTCAGATGCTGGGAAGGATTGGGGGCAGGAGGAGAAGGGGATGACAGAGGATGAGATGGCTGGATGGCATCATTGACTCGATGGACGTGAGTCTGAGTGAACTCCAGGAGTTGGTGATGGACAGGGAGGCCTGGCGTGCTGTGATTCATGGGGTCACAAAGAGTTGGACACGACTGAGTGACTGAACTGAACTGAACTGAACTGAAGCTCCACCTGGAGAAGGAAATTGCAACCAACTCCAGTACACTTGCTTGGGAAATCCCATGGACAGAAGAGCCTGGTGCGCTATAGTCCATGGGGTTGCAAAGAGTTGGACTGAGTGACTAATCACACAAGCTCCACAAGTTCCTAGTATTTGGTAACTCATAATTGTAAATCCAGTTTTTGGTCTCTCACACGTTTGCTTCAGCTGTGGCAGCTCTTCATCTCTTGCTTCATCTTTGAAAGGAAGTTCTAGGATCTTGTGTCTTTTCTCTGTCCCACAAAGTCAGGACTGGTACTGAGAGCCTCTGGTTTATTTTCTCTAGGTCAATGCCCTGAAGGGCCCCGATTATACATCTTCTCCCAGGGAAGCAAAGCCCAGCTGGTGCTATCTGTGGCTGTCTGGAGGAGCTCATGCAAGCCTCTTCTCAGACTGCCTTTCTGTGGGCACCTGCCTCCCACTGCAGGTAGTACAGGGTGCTGGCTGTACTGATAGCTGGATGCAGGCATCCTCAGATGAGATGTCCCTTTTGTACACTCTTCCTGAGGGAGCCCATGAGTAAGTTGTAGGATCTGTGACTATTTGTTGAGGTCCACAAACTATTTTCTGTGAGCTTTTGCACTTTTTCTCTGCTCCTGGTTATCCCCACAATCTTCAATTACACTGATCCCCTTAGTAGTCTAGGTGGGGTGACACTTAATTGGGTCACTGGGGCAAAATCCATAGTACTGAGGCATGTGGGTGGTCACTTTGTTATTCACTTTCTCATGGGAAAGAGTGCGGACCAGGAGTACCTTTCTTGGCTTTTGGGGGATGGAGTCTTACAGGTAGAGTGAAACTATCACACAGGTGAAGTGAAACTTCTCACCCCTTCAGAGTGTCTATTCTCAAATGGTTTGCTCTTCAAGTGCTGGGATCTCCAGGCTTCCTTGAAGGTAATTCTTGTTCATAGCCAGTTTTTACAATCATTGTTTTTAACAGGGGGTGGGATAGGGAATGAGGGCTGGATCCTCCAATTCTACCATCTTGATGTTGTTAACACACTATTCTCTTTTCCTCCCTAACCAGACATTACTTTATCTCCATCCTTTTTATGCAGCATCTCTTCACCATGAATTTGCCTGTTTTGTGGGAATATTTGTCTTTCTAGAGTTTAATGAGATTCTGTATAGTGAGTCCCTGAGAGCTGAAACTTAGTGGATCTTCCTCACTGTGTCCTACAATACCCAGTGCTTATTAGTTACTCAATAAAGTTTAGTTAAATATAATTGTTTCCACTTTGCAAGACAACTATTTCCACATATCTACTTTGCCTCAGCATTTTTAGGCTTTTCTGAGATTTTGTGTTGCAGATTTTATCAGGTATTGTTTTGTTTCCTGTTTACTCACCCTTGAATTAAAAGAAATAGGTTTATATATTTTTCTAGGCATAGCTGTTATCATCCCTTTGTATGCACAGTACACAAGCTTTCTGATGGAATAATTCCTTATATGTCAGTCTGTAAAAGTACTGGTGAACAACTTTTAATCAATATTTACTGTCAGATGGCCATTCATTTAGTTTACATTTTGTGAATATATTTGGATTGTCTCACTTTGCAGACATCAATTATTTATATTGAAGCATATGAGATAAGCTTTTATTCTTTTTTTTTTGGTGTCTTGCTATTGTAAATTTAAAATTATTGTTGCTCTCTTGGCCACACTTCTTGACAGGCTCTTTTTGTCATTGACATCATCTTTCCCAAAGAAGTTTACACATTTCTAGATATAATGTACAGCTCTTAGCTCCTTTTTCTACACTGAGCTGAACTCCTACAGCTCAGTGTAGGACAGATTTGGATAGACATACTACTAGAATATCTGACTGGGGGTGGAAGTGGACACACATTTAACTTTCTCTATTTTGTCTCATTAATATTCCCTTTATCATAGTGTCTGCAGTAAGCTAAAATCTATTCCTCTCTGTTTCACAAGTGTTATATTATTTTGGTCAGTGGGCTTATATTTATAGGGCATGCTTTATGTCTCATTCAACATCCATGAATAGATTCATTAATTGAGAAATATTATTAAGAATTCTGCTTTATATCTTCAGGAAAATTATATTGATAAATTGGAAAAGATTATACAAGGCATAAGTAATATCATAACCACATAAATTTGGACAACTGCTGTGTTTGATAACTTTTAATATTATCTAGTCTGATGCATTACAGATCGCTGGTAAAACATTAAGTTGGGATACATCAGGTCTGTGTGTGTCAGGTATTTCCAGAAGAGTCTAGTACTTGAAATAATGAAACTACATAGAAACTGCCCTCACTAACTCTAGTTGGCACCACCCAATCTGTTATGGATCTGAATAGAACACAAGAGTAGAAGGATGAGTGTGCTCTCTGCTTAAGCTGGAATATCTGTTTTCTCTGGCCCTCTGATGTCGATGCACCTCGTCCATAAGCCTGCAGACTCAGACTGGGTCTTACCCTACTAACCCTTTAATCCTGAACCTTGATCTTGGACTGGGACTCATAGTATCACATTATCTGGTTCTCTCTACCACTGGATTTTCTGGGCTTCCAGCTTACAGGTGGTGGGAAGTCTCACCCTCTCGAATCACAGAAACTCATCCATTATCATATATATGCATCTCTGTGTATTCATCTCTTTGTATCTATCTTATCTATCTTGTAGGTTCTGTTTCTTCTGAAAACACTGACTAATATCACTGAAAATTTCTATTTTCTTGACAGACTGCAGTTTGTTTATGCATATATTATAGATATTTGGAAATTTTGTGAGAAACAGGGCAAGATAACTATAATAAAAGTGGCACAAAGAAATACATAGTTGGTTGTCACCATTACACTTTCTGTTTCCTGTCAACTTTTTGTGTTGTGTGCTTTTACGTATTCTTTCTCCTTTCATTCTCATAAGTGATTTTCCCTCCATTAATCTATTCACTCCAATTGATAACATCAAATTATTAATTGCTGTTGAGTCATGTCTGACTCTTTGCAGCCCCATTGACTGTAGCCTTCCAGGCTGCCTTGTGCTTCACTAACTTTTGGAGTTTGCTCAGACTCATGTCTCTTGAGTTGATGATGCCATCAAATGATCTCATCCTTTGTCACCCACTTCTGCTCCTGCACTGAATCTTTCCCAGCATCAGGGTCTTTTCCAATGAATTGGCTCTTGACATCAGGTGGCCAAAGTATTGGATCTTCAGCTTCAGGATCAGTCCTTCCAAAGAACATTCAGAGTTGATTTCCTAAATTGATTAGTTTCACCAGCTTTGGTTGGTTTGATCTCTTTGCTGTCCAAGGGACTGTCAAGGGTCTCCTTCACCACCAATTCAAAAGCATCCATTCTTCGGTGTTCAGCCTTCTTTATGGTCCATTTCTTAGATTTGTACCTTACTGCTGGAAACACCTTAGCTTTGACTATATGAGCTTTGTGGGCAATGTAATGTCTCTATTTTTTAATACACTGTCTAGATTTCAGTTCAGTAACTCAGTCGTGTCCGACTATTTGTAACTCCATGGACTGCAGCTCGCCAGGTTCCCCTGTCCACAACCAATTTCCAGAACTTGCTCAAACTCACGTCCATTGAGTCAGTGATGACATCAAATATCTCATCCTCTGTTGTCCGCTTCTCCTCCCGCCTTCAAACTTTCCCAGCATCAAGGTCTTTTCCAATGAATCAGTTCTTCACATCAGGTGGCCAAAGTATTGAAGCTTCAGCATCAGTCCTTCCAATGGATATTCAGGACTGATTAACTTTAGGATTTACTGATTTGATATCCTTGCAGTCCAAGGGATTCTCAAGAGTCTTCTCCAACACCACAATTTAAAAGTATCAATTCTTTAGCACTAAGCTTTCTTTATAATCCAACTTTCACATCAGTACATGATTACTGGAAAAACCACACTTTTGACTAGATGGACCTTTGTTGGCAAAGTAATATCTCTGCTTTTTAATATGCTTTCTACTTTGGTCATAACTTTTCTTCCAAGGAGCAAGCGTCTTTTAGTTTCATGGTGCAGTAACCACATGCAGTAATTTTGAAAACCAAAAAATAAAGTCTCTCACTGCTTCCACTGTTTTTCCGTCTATTTGCCATGAAGGGATGGGACCAGAAGCCATGATCTTAGTTTTCTGAATGTTAAGCTTTAAGCCAACTTTTTCACTCTCCTCTTTCACTTTCATCAAGAAGCCCTTTAGTTCTTCTTCTCTTTTGCCATTACTGTGGTGTCATCTGCATATCTCAGGGTTTTTATATTTCTCCCAGAAATCTTGAGTCCATCTTATATTTCATCCAGTCTGATATTACACATCATTTACTTTGCATATAAGTTAAATAAGCAGAGTGGCACTATTCAGCCTTGACCTACTATTTTCCCAATTTTGAACCAGTCCATTGTTCCATGTCTGGTTCTAACTGTTGCTTCCTAGGTAAGGGTGTCTGGTATTTCCATCTCTTTAAGAATTTTCCAGTTTGTAGTGATCCACACAGTCAAAGGCTTTAGCATATCCAGTGAAGCAGAAATAAGTGTTTCTCTGGCATTTTATTGCTTTTTCTATGACTCAACAGATGTTGGCAATTTGATCTCTTATTCCTCTGCCTTTTCTAAATACAGCTTGTACATCTAGAAGTTCTTGGTTCATACTGTTGAAGCCTAGCTTGAAGGATTTTGACTATTACATTGCTAGCATGTGAAATGAGTGGAATTACTATTATGCATTTAAAATACTTCTAATGTGAAAACAAAATTTCATGGTGATAAAACAAATGTCTGGAAATGATTTAGTTTATGAAATAGCACTCAGTTCAGTTCAGTTCAGTCACTCAGTTGTGTCCAACTCTTTGTGACCCCATGAATTGCAGCATGCCAGGCCTCCTTGTCCATCACCAACTCCCGGAGTTCACTCAGACTCACGTCCATCAAGTCAGTGATGCCTTTCAGCCATCTCATCCTCTGTCGTCCCCTTCCCCTCCTGCCCCCAATCCCTCCCAGCATCAAAGTATTTTCCAATTAATCATCTCCTCGCATGAGGTGGCCAAAGCACTGAAGTTTCAGCTTTAGCATCATTCCTTCCAAAGAAATCCCAGGGCTGATCTCTTTCAGAATTGACTGGTTGGATCTCCTTGCAGTCCAAGGGACTCTCAAGAGTCTTCTCCAACACCACAGTTCAAAAACATCAATTCTTCGGTGCTCAGCCTACTTCACAGTCCAACTCTCACATCCATACATGACCACAGGAAAAACCATAGCCTTGACTAGATGGACCTTAGTTGGCAAAGTAATGTCTCTTCTTTTGAATATGCTATCTAGGTTGGGCATGACTTTCCTTCCAAAGAGTAAGCGTCTTTTAATTTCACGGCTGCAGTCACCATCTGCAGTGATTTTGGAGCCCCCAAAATAAAGTTTGACACTGTTTTCACTGTTTCCCCATCTATTTCCCATGAAGTGATGGGACCGGATGCTATGATCTTCGTTTTCTGAATGTTGAGCTTTAAGCTAACTTTTTCACTCTCCTCTTTCACTTTCATCAAGAGACTCTTTAGTTCCTCTTCACTTTCTGCCATAAGGGTGTTGTCATTTGCATATCTGAGGTTATTGATATTTCTCCCGGCAATCTTGTTTCCAGCTTGTGTTTCTTCCAGCCCAGCGTTTCTCATGATGTATTCTGCATAGAAGTTAAATGAGCAGGGTGACAATATACAGCCTTGATGTACTCCTTTCCATATTTGGAACCAGTCTGTTGTTTCATGTCCAGTTCTAACTGTCGTTTCGTGACCTGCATATAGCTTTCTCAAGAGGCAGGTCAGGTAGTCTGGTATTCCCCTCTCTTTCAGAGTTTTCCACAGTTTATTGTGATCCACACAGTCAAAGGCTTTAGCATCTTTAGCTTTAGCTTTTGCATAGTCAACAAAGCAGAAATATATGTGTTTTTTTTTTTTTTTTTCTGGAATTCTCTTGATTTTCGATGATCCAGTGGATGTTGGCAATTTGAACTCTGGTTCCTCTGCCTTTTCTAAAACCAGCTTGAACATCTGGATGTTCACGGTTCATGTATTGCTGACGCCTCGTTTGGAGAATTTTGAGCATTACTTTACTAGTGTGTAAGATGAGTGCAATTGTGTGGTAGTTTGAGCATTCTTTGGCATTGCTTTTCTTTGGGATTGGAATGAAAATAGCACTACTAAACATTTAAATGGGCAAGAAGAAGACTTCGCTCTAATTATACAATTGCTGTTTCAAGCGCAGGTTATTTAGGAACAATGATATAATGTGGAAATAAACATTACTGGGTTATAAAATATTGAATATCCTCAGAACTTGAAGGAATTTAGTGCAATTAAAACTGTAAAATCATATATTATATTAAAATGTCCATTTCCAAAGACAAATAGAATCAAGAAACTAGAGCATTTGACTTTTATTTTCAGAGTAGAGCTGTTAGTTTCAAATAGGAAAATATACCTTAACGTATCTAAGTCAATTTTTTTACATTTAGTATATGGGATGTTGAACTGAAGTATAAGTTGAGTGTGTGTTTCCAGAAGACAGCACACCTATGCTTTGGTCTGAAGGGTACAGTAGAAATACTAACATTTTCAAAAAGTAAACTAGAATTTAATGAGAAACTATAACCCTGTTTTTGTAAAAAACCTACTTTTTTACAATGAGAATTTTCTATTGGATATAGAAGGAAAATTCAAAAATAAAGTACCTAACATGTAACAAAGATGATTACAATGCCTCACTGTAAAACTGACTTGTTTGAAGACAATCCAGTATTGACAGTCATGAGGCATTTAGAATCTTATACAAGCAATTTTATTCCCACCTTTTTTTTTACAAACTTGTGTCAAGTGATAATTTAATTATTCAATTAGGAAATTATTTTTTTTTTTAGAAATTAACATCACTGTCTATATCATTATTCATTAAAAAATAATAATAATAACTAGTTACCTACTGGGCTTAAAAAGAGACAAAAATGGAATAATTTAACCTACTTCACTGTGTTTTAATTTTAAAGGTGTAACTTAACTCTTATAAAATGGAAATAGATTAATGAAGCCTTAATATTAAGCTATGCTAATTCAAGGATATAGAATAACTGTAAATATGCTCAAAAATTCTAAAAGTGTTTCTTTAGAGGATATATCCAACCCTCCATTACAATACTCCTTTGTATTTTGAGGGAGATATAACACAGTATGTCCCCTCATTTCAGTTCAGTTCAGTTGCTCAGTTGTGTCCGACTCTTTGCGACACCAGGAATCGCAACACGCCAGGCCTCCCTGTCCATCACCAACTTCTGGAGTTCACTCAGACTCATGTCCATTGAGTCAGTGATGCCATCCAGCCATCTCATCCTCTGTCGTCCCCTTGTCCTCCTGCCCCCCAATCCCTCCCAGGATGAGAGTCTTTTCTAATGAGTCAACTCTTCGCATGAGGTGGCCAAAGTACTGGAGTTTCAGCTTTAGCATCATTCCTTCTAAAGAAATCCCAGGGCTGATCTCCTTCAGAATGGACTGGTTGGATCTCCTTGCAGTCCAAGGGACTCTCAAGAGTCTTCTCCAACACCACAGTTCCAAAGCATCAATTCTTCGGCGCGCAGCCTTCTTCACACTCCAACTCTCACATCCATACATGACTACTGGAAAAATCATAGCCTTGACTACATAGACCTTAGTTGGCAAAGTAATGTCTTTGCTTTTGAATGTGCTATCTAGTTAGGTTATAACTTTTCTTCCAAGGAGTAAGCGTCTTTTAATTTCATGGCTGCAGTCACCATCTGAAGTGATTTTGAAGCCCAAAAAATAAAGTCTGACACTATTTCCAATGTTTCCCCATCTATTTCCCATGAAGCGATGGGACCAGATGCCATGATCTTCGTTTTCTGAATGTTGAGCTTTAAGCCAACTTTTTCACTCTCCTCTTTCACTTTCATCAATAGGCTTTTGAGTTCCTCTTCACTTTCTGCCATAAGTGTGGTGTCATCTGCATGCCTGAGGTTATTGATATTTCTTCTGGCAATCTTGATTCCAGCTTGTGTTTCTTCAAACCCAGCATTTCTAATGATGTACTCTGCATAGAATTTAAATAAGCAGGGTGACAATAAACAGCCTTGACGTACTCCTTTTCCTATTTGGAACCAGTCTGTTGTTCCATGTCTACTTTTAACTGTTGCTTCCTAACCTGCATACAGATTTCTCAAGAGGCAGGTCAGGTGGTCTGGTATTCTCATCTCTTTCAGAATTTTCCACACTTTATTGTGATCCACACAGTCAAAGGCTTTGGCATAGTCAATAAAGCAGAAATAGATGTTTTCTGGAACTCTCTTGCTTGTTCCATGATCCAGCGGATGTTGGCAATTTGATCTCTGGTTCCTCTGCCTTTTCTAAAACCAGCTTGAACAACAGGAAGTTCATAGTTCACGTATTGCTGAAACCTGGTTTGGAGAATTTTGAGCATTACTTTACCAGCATGGGAGATGAGTGCAATTGTACGGCAGTTTGAGCATTCTTTGTCATTGCCTTTCTTTGGGATTGGAATAAAAACTGACCTTTTCCAGGCCTGTGGCCACTGCTGAGTTTTCCAAATTTGCTGGCATACTGAGTGTAGCACTTTTAGAGCATCATCTTTCAGGGTTTGAAATTGCTCAACTGGAATTCCATAACCTCCACTAGCTTTGTTCATAGTGATGCTTTCTAAGGCCCGCTTGACTTCACATTCCAGGATGTCTGGCTCTAGATGAGTCATCACACCATTGTGATTATCTGGTTCGTGAAGATCTTTTTTGTACAGTTCTTCTGTGTATTGCCACCTCTTCTAGTATCTTCTGCTTCTGTTATGTCCATACTGTTTCTGTCCTTTATTGAGCCCATTTTTGCTCAATGAAATGTTCCCTTGGTATCTGCAATTTTCTTGAAGAGATCTCTAGTCTTTCCCATTCTGTTCTTTTCCTCTATTTTGTTGCATTGATCGCTGAAGAAGGCTTTCTTATCTCTTCTTGCTATTCTTTGTAGCTCTGCATTCAGATGATTATATCTTTCCTTTTCTCCTTTGCTTTTCACCTCTCTTCTTTTCACAGCTATACGAGCAAATTCTGTTCCAAGAGCACATATGTGAGTTCTTTTTAAAATAAGTCCAACCACGTTATGCAACTAACATAGCATTATAACACTGTAATGTATAAGTAATAAGTTTATAATACTTTACACACAAATAATGGAAATAAAGTAATAGACACAAGAATTAAACTTTAATCTGACAGTGTAATACCTTGCTTGAAAAAAGTACAGCCCTGCATTACAACAGCTGGGTTATAGGGACTGGCATCAAGGGAACACACAAGAAGAGTTACTGACTAGAGGAGGGAGACGAACTGGGAGATGGTAGAGTTGAAGGACCATCAGAAATAGGAGATGGAGGGAAAGCTGCAATTTCACTCATACCTGACATTGTTGGCACAGGTTCTGATTCCTTGCTGGATTCAATTTTATCTCTTCTCTTGAAAAAGAAATCCAGTGATGTCTGGGTAGTAGCTCATTTTTCCTCATTATAGATTACATGGAAGCACCAGATTACATTCTGAACAGCTTCTGCACTCTCTGTATACCATTCTTTGTTTGGATCTTGTGCCTCAAAAACTAACAGTGCTTTCTCAAACAAGAAAATTCCCTTGCCATTTCCTGTGTCACAAATCTCTTTGATTTTAAGTTACTTCTTCTTTCCTTTGTCTCTTTCATCCTTTCTCTGGGCCTGTGTATTCATCAAGTGTTCATTAGTAAGTGCCCCATTTTGCACAGCAAGGAGTTCAGTGAATGCACCCAGCAGGTCTAACTGTAGCTTCTTACTAAGTCACTAATTTGCTGAAGACCTATTTGGACTCCTCACCCATGTTCTTCAGTTCACAATAATTATAAGTAAACGGCAGGCACAGATTCCTCCAAAGCCCATTCATGGTGACAGCCACAATCTCACTCAGGCTTGCATTTTGGAAGTTTTGCAACTTGAAGGTTGGTAATAGGGGGCTTTCTCTATTGTTCAATAGACACAGCATTTATTCTACTGTCTCACTGCTTAAGTGCTTAGGATTTCATTTAAGCTATTTTGAAAGCAAAAACATCTATCAGCAGCACTGATAAAAAGAATCTAATGAATTTAAGAGTTAAAGAACTTAACATAAAATTCCTAAACCTTAGAGTCAGTTTATACACATTAGGAACAAAATCATACTTCACAGTAGATTTTAGTCTTTAACTGTGTAGGCAATGTGACAGTGCAAATTGAACTACTTATTCTAGGACGAGGGGGACTAAGAGATGTAAGTAGTCAAATATGATGTTCAGAAACTCAACATATATTTTAAAAATAAATGTCATTTTTACTTCCAAGTTATTTGAATAATTTCATCTTTTAGTTTTATTTTTTCTATTTGCTATACCTGTTAAAATGTGTATCTTTGAATAAGAGCTACACAATCAATGTAGTGGAAGTATTGTCTTCAAAAATAAAACTGAAACACATTTGTGTGAAACTTGGCATCCCAAAATATACACCATATAGGACAAATGTAAATTTAGGGAGAACCAAAACAGCACTTTATAACTACTAATCATGTAAAAGCATCTGGCAGAAGAGGAGGTGACCTATTAAATCATTAGCCCTAAGAAACTTCTACAAAACACCTGGTCCATGCAAGAAGGGATGAGACCATTATATATAGTGGAAAACCTCACACAAAAATAAGAAATCTATTTTCATTGACTATTACATCTTGTTTCATATAATGGAAAAAATAATCTTTGGTGATTTTATTTTATTTGATGTTTTCTTCTAAATTATAGAATTTTGGAGAACAAAGTAATCAAGGTAATCAATTTAACTTATCTTGTATATATTTTACTAGATTTGTCCTAACTTTTTGTACAGTTGCATGCTATATAAATGTATTAACATAAAAATCAAGTCTAGGGAGTAGCACAGATTTTGGATTTAGATACAGAAATATCCACAGGCCATTCTGACATTAAAATATTTCTTCTCAGTACTCACTTTTACTCAGCTATCAGAAACATCGCTTCTCAGAAGTGTCCTATGTTCTCAAAGACGAGATAGGTCTTTAAGAGAGAGGTGATTATGATTTAACACATACAATAACCTCAGTCTTGAAAGTTAGCTAAGTATGAATTCAGTTCAATTCAGTCCAGTTCAGTCACTCAGTCGTGTCTGACTCTTCCCGACTCCATGGATTGCAGCGTGCCAAGCTTCTCTGTCCATCACCAACTCCTGAAGCTTACTCAAACTCATGTTCATTGAGTCAGTGATGCCATCTAACTATCTCATCCTCTGTTATCCCCTTTTTCTCCCACCTTCAATCTTCCCAGCATCAGGGTCTTTTCTAATGATTTAGTTCTTGCCATCAGGTGGCCAAAGTATTGGAGTTTCAATTTCAGTATTAGGCCTACCAATGAATATTCAGGACTGATTTCTTGTAGGTTAGACTGGTTGGATCTCCTTGCAGTCCAAGGGACTCTCAAGAGTCTTCTACAAAGCCACATTTCAAAAGCATCAATTCTACTGCACTCTGCTTTCCTTGTAGTCCAACTCTCACATCCATACATGACCACAGGAAAAAACATAGCTTTGACTAGATGGAACTTTGTTGGCAAAGTAATATCTCTGCTTTTTAACATGCTGTCCAGGTTCATCATAACTTCTCTTTTAAAGAGTAAGCATCTTTTAATTTCATAGTTGTAGTCATCATCTGCAGTTATTTTGGAGCCCCCAAAAGATAAAGTCTGTCACTCTTTCTACTGTTTCTCCATCTATTTGTGGTGAAGTAATGGAACCAGATGCCATGATCTTACTTTTTTGAATGTTGAGCTTTAAGCCAACATTTTCACTTCCCTGTTTCACTTTCATCAAGAGACTTTTTCATTCTTCTTTGCTGTCTGTCATAAGTGTGGTGGCATCTGCATATCTGAGTTTATTGATATTTCTCTTAGCAATCTTGACTCCAGCTTGTGTTTCATCCAGCCATGCATTTCTCATTATGTACTCTGCATATTAATTAAATAAGCAGGGTGGCAATAGACAGCCTTCACGTACTCCTTTCCTGATTTGAAACCAGTCTGTTATTCTATGTCCAGTTCTAACTATTGCTTCTTGATCTACATACAGATTTCTCAGGAGGCAGGTAAGGTCATCTGGTATTCCCATCTCTTGAAGAATTTTCCACAGTTTGTTTTGATCCACAGGGTCAAAGACTTTGGCATAGTCAATAAAGCAGAAGTAAATATTTTTCTGGTATTCTCTTGCTTTTTTTGGTTATCTAGAGGATGTTGGCAATTTGATCTCTGTTTCCTCTACCTTTTCTAATTCCAGCTTGAACATCCTGAATTTCACAGTTCACGTACTATTGAACTCTGGCTTGGAGAATTTTAAGCATTGCTTTAGTAGCATATGAGATGAGTACAGTTGTGCAGTAGTTTGAGCATTCTTTGGCATTGCCTTTCTTTGGGATTGGAATGAAAACTGACTTTTCCAATCTTGTGGAGACTGATGAATTTTCCAAATTTGCTGGCATATTGAGTGCAGCACTTTAATAACATCATCTTTTAGGATTTGAAATGACTCAACTGGAATTCCATTACCTCCACTAGCTTTGTTCTTAGCGATGCTTCCTAAGGCCCACTTGACTTCCCACTCCAGGATGTCTGGCCTCTAGGTGAGTGATCACAGCATCATGATTATCTGGGTTATGAAGGTCTTTTTTTATATAGTGCTTCTGTGTATTCTCATCACCTCTTCTTAATATTTACTGCTTTTTTAGGTCCATGCCATTTCTTTCTTTATTATGCCCATTTTTGCCTGAAATATTCCCTTAGTGTCTCTAATTTTCTTGAAGAGATCTCTAGTCTTTTCAATTCTATTGTTTTCCTCTATTTCATTGCATTGATCACTTTGCTGGCCTGCTTTGATTTCCCAGGCTCTGGAGTTTCATTCCAGTGAAGCTGGTCTTCTCCTCATACCCTTGGTAATTTATGGGTATTTGGTACTCAGATATTTAACATCCTTACTTGATAAGCATATAATATCCATAGCAGCTTTGATTTTGCTTTATTTAATTTTGCCTCAATCTCTGGTATTTCTATTTCTCTAAATTATATTATGGATCTTGTTCCTAATACTATAGGTTAGGTTTTCTGGTAAAGAGGAAACTCTAATAGACTTAAATGTGTTGCTTTTAATATATGGTGCTTTATTTCACTGTCAGACGATGCTATGTGAAAAAGGAACAAAAAATAATGCAATATGATTCTTGACCATTAGTAGAACTTTAAATATGTACTCATAAATAACTCACTACTATGAAGCTTGACTCCTGTATGGGATTGTTGGATATAGAAAAAAATTTCAGTATACTCTGTTAACCTATGTTCCAAAAATGCATTCACATATTTACTCATACTAAAGAAGTATTCTTTGTTTATCTGAAATGCACATTTAATTGAGAACCTTGCATCTTATGTGGCAACTTCAGTAATATACATTACTTATGCTAAAAATAGATGAATTTATTTTTATAGTTAAAATTAATAAGAATAGTTAACTTAGATATGGGTTTGTAGAAAAAAGTTTTGCTTAGCACTATTATTAAATAGTGAGTGCTATTTCTAGTGAATATTTTACAGAAATATTTTCAAAATTATAGTGTTTTTTAGTTGAAGTTATCTAAACATTTTTCTCTAAGTGAGCTCTTAAAATAATCATGTAATTTATTTTTTAAATATAAATTTATTTATTTTAATTGGAGGTTAATTACTTTAGAATATTGTATTGGTTTTGCCATACATCAATGTTAATCCACCACAGGTATACACGTATACACAGGTATACATCCTGAACCCCCCTCCCTCCTCCCTCCCTGTACCATCCCTCTGGGTCATCTCAGTGCACCAGCCTCAAGCATCCAGTATCATGCATCGAACCTGGACTGGTGATTCATTTCATATATGATATACATGTTTCAATGCTATTCTCCCAAATCATCCCACCCTCTCCCTCTCCCTCACAGTGCAAAAGACTGTTCTATACATCCGTGTCTCTTTTGCTGTCTCACATACAGGGTTATCATTACCATCTTTCTAAATTCCATATATATGTCTTAGTATACTGTATTGGTGTTTTTCTTTCTGGCTTACTTCACTCTGTATAATCGGCTCCAGTTTCATCCACCTCATTAGAACTGATTCAAATGTATTCTTTTTAATGGCTGAGTAATACTCCATTATGTATATGTACCAAAGCTTTCCTATCCATTCATCTGCTGATGGACATCTAGGTTGCCTCCATGTCTTGGCTATTATAAACAGTGCTGCCATGAGCATTGGGGTACATGTGTCTCTTTCAATTCTGGTTTTCTCAGTGAATATGCCCCGCAGTGGGATTGCTAGGTCATAAAGCAGTTCTATTCCCAGTTTTTTAAAGAATCTCCACACTGTTCTCCATAGTGGCTGTACTAGTTTGCATTCCCACCAACAGTATAAGAGGGGTCCCTTTTCTCCACACCCTCTCCAGCATTTATTTTGACTGATTTTTAATATCATAACATGTGTTCCTGCCTGTCATTATTATTCTGTCATTTTAAGCTGTTTTATATTTTTTTTCAAAGGGTTTCCTACTTTTAATTAAATTTATTTCAATGTATTTTTCTTAATTTATTTTGAATTTTCAGTTGCTTGCTTCTTTTTTTCTTGAAGAGTAGTCATAAATCAACTGTATGTTATACTTAAGATAGATTAATACTTTATTGATTGACCACATTAAGGAAGATTTTAATGGCATCTTGATAATGTACAGCATTGAATCAGTGACTGCATTTGTCAGTACAAAATTAAATGTAAATACCTTGTGGTAGATGCATGAGAGACATTTAGTTTCACAAGTGTAATTAATAATATATATGTAAAAAACAGAACTCTATATATGTTGTTTTCAAAGCGGTGGGATAGCTTAAAAAGCAACTTTATACTTAAATTCAAATGCAAAAAAAATGTGTAGTAAAGTGGACAAATTTCAAAAAATGAAATATAATAAAAAATTTACTGTGGAACATTTGCAGGATAGAATGAATATTTGTTTATGAACCATTCAAATTTCAAGAACTTATAAATTCAAGGCAAAGTTGTATAAAATGTCAGCAAAAGTCATTGATGTATCAAAGTCACTACACCACCACCACAACCTAGCTCAGTAATGTCTGGCTCTTTGAGATTCCCATGGACAGCAGTCTTCCATGCTCCTGTGTCCATGAGATTTTTCAGGCAAGAATACTGGAGTGAGTTGCCATTTCCTACCCAGGGGATCTTCCTGATTCAGGAATTAAATCTGTCTCTTGCATCTCCAGCATTGGAAGATGGATTCCTAACCAACTACACCAACTGCAAAACCCATAGTCAGTGTAATTATAAGTAATGTCCTTACAGTAATGACTATTAGTGCTTAGTGTGGATTAGGATTTGGACTTAGCACTTTACCACCATTTCTATGTTTTATTTTTATTATAATGCTGTGAAATAAGTAATATGCATCCTGTTTTTTGAGAAGAATAAATATTAATTTCTTCAAAATCTATTGTTCAACTTAGGAAAACAGCTAAAATATATATTAAACAGAACTATATTTAAATGTTTTTGAATAACAGTTAATATTTCAGGTACAATTTTTACTATTATCACTTTTTTTTTTTTTTTTCCTGGAATACCAACTCTTATTGCTCCTTTGAAGGGAAATAGAATACTGTGCTTAGGAGATCTGTCTTCTAGCATAATTAAACCCACATTTCAACCCTCGTCTGCTAAATGCTAACTAATCTTGGACAATTTACTGTCAGGCTTCATTTCTCACATAAGTTTGGATTAACAGTGCTTGAATCATGGGGCTGTTGCAGAGATGAAATAAGATGATATATGAGATACACTTAGTACCTGGCGTATAGTAATTACTCAATAACTGATGGTAATTATAATTATTTACTTTACCTATTGTGAGTCAATTTTTCCAGGTCCTGTTTTGTCTCCCTTGTCGCCAGCCTTTTGTTTCATTTATATTCAGTTGAAATTGTCTCTTTGCTCTTTCCTCAGTGTTTATCTTAACCTGTTATAAGCAGTCCTTAATGCCTTCCTACAGTCTTAGTTTGTCTATTTTTAATGCTTCTAATCAGCTAAACAAACTGACCATTCTATTACCAGGGGATTCCTTTAATCCAAAACTCATTTTTCTTTGTCACATTACAGAGGCAGGGAAACAAAATGATTGGATCATGTGTTTGACAATGTAAAAAAAAAAAAAAAGAGGATTATATTTCCCTCATATGAAAAATAGAATTCTCAGTACTTATCATTTTAGAAGAGGAAAGGTGGGGACAGATGGGAAATGGGGGGTTGCAGGGAGGGACTTACTAAAATTATCTTTCATACAAGGAAGTACCTGGGTTAATTAACACATTATGTGTCATTATCTAGAAACCTTAAAATTTATTCAGTTTTTAAATTGATAAATTAAAAAATGATCTTTAGACTAAGTCAAGAGAATCAGTGGTCTCTGTGATTAATTTTTCCTAAAACAATCATGGGAATTCAAGAATTGCCATCACTAAATTTTTTTGAAAACTGTAACTTATTCAATATTTCTCAATAAATTTTATCTTCAGAATTTACCTAAAACTATGCAAGAATATGATGAAATATTTTAGACATAAATATAAATATATATAGTACTGTTTATGTTTAGAAAATTGTACAAATATAAGAACCAATAGGAGGCATATTAAAATAGCAACCATTGTAACTGGTAATTTTATTTCTGTTTTAGATACATATGCTTTGATACTTCCTAACTTTTCTAAAACAAATATGCAATTTTTTAAACATTTAAATTATATATTTTATTTTTAAAATTTTATTATTGCTTTTTGTTCTTATATATTGGCTGTGGGGGTCTTTGTTGTTGCACATGGGCTTTCCCTAGTTGTGGTGAGAGAGTGCTTCTCTCTAGTTGCAGTACAGAAACTTCTCATTGCTGTGGCTTCTCTTGTTGTGCAGTACGGGCTCTACGCATGTGGACTTCAGTAGTTGTAGCATGTGGACTCAATAGCTGTGGCACATGGGCTTAATTGCTCCACAGCATGTAGAATCTTCCAGGGCCAAATTTTTACATGGTGTTCCCTGTAAAAATTGCAAATCAGACTCTTAATCGCTGAGGCACTGGGGAAACCCCATGCAGTATTCAAATCAGAAATAGGTAGCATTATTAAAAAAAAAAAAAAAGAAAAAAAAAAGAAAATATAGCACAAAGATTAAAAAGATAAATATAATTAATTATAAGATTGTTTCTAAAAAAAAATTTAAAAATTAAATTGTTTTTAAAAGAGGAATTATAAAAATAAATAGTGAGTGTGAAAACAATTCTATATTAAGCCAGCAATGAATATATCACTATTAGTGTTTGGTGTATACTTTTACTTTTTTTCAAAGATAAGGTTAGAAAGTAGGTGGAAGAAGTGTCAACACACTGAAGGTTGTAAACTTGTTTTGAAAGGTTGACTAAAGTCCTATCCTTTTCTCCCACTTCCCTTCCTTTCAAAATCGTCCACCAGGTAGAAGGATAAATTGATTGAGCTTGAGTAAAAGTCATATATTCAAACAAGCAGTATAAAGTACACATTGATTTTTGAATTATTACACATTATATATCTATTATAGACATGCTGAAAGAATCTTTTTACTGGCCATATGCTGTCCAATAAGGGGGTTGTACCTTAATTTATGTAAAAATTGCCATAATTTCCCAAAATTACTTCCTTTCAGAATTCTTGATACCTTTGGTTAAAACAAATTTGAGAAAATCATGTGTTTTCCAGAAATTAATACATGAATGCCATGAAAGAAACTATGTCAGGAATGACGGAAATGAGACTGAGGAACTTTGTGTTTGCAACCCATGCTGTACTTTGGCAGAATTCCATATTAAAACTGTGGACTAGTCATTGAGTTGCTAAGGATACATAGCTTTCCCTACTAACAAATGAGATGTGTTTCATAACATAATCATATATATTAAGTGATTACTTTCCAATCCAAATTCTTGGTAAACAACCTATGAAAGCCTGCATTAATTTTTTTCCCCTTTTTATTAAAACACCTGATGATATTCCTCCAGGGGGAGACTATTCTGGGTTACTTCACAATCTGTGATCCTGTGTCTTAATTTTAAGAATGCAAAATAAACTGCCTTTTTTCCTCTATAAAGGTCATATATTTTCATAGTACCTTTATTAGATAAACATTTATTTCACAGTAGATTTTATTAATGTCTTTACTTCTTAAAATTGGTGCTTTCATATTTGAAGAAACATGACTATTCATGTAATAAATTACCTATGAGAAAAATGCTAGGAGATGCATCAGTACCACTGTGCCTTTTAATTTATAGATTTTTCCTAAAAGAAACTGTCTCTTGCTTTATAATTCTTACCTTACTATATAATAATAAATAACATTATTTTCAATATTCTTAGTGTTTTATCTTATTCCTATCACATATGTTTTTTGTATATGACAATTTAACACAATCTAATTTTAGAAAAGTAATGTGTGCATTTTCCATGTAAAAACACATATCATTGAACAAAGATAAACCAGCACTTTGTTATTTTTTTATGTGAATTAATTCTGAAAATGCATTCTTTTCTGGGAATAATCATAGTTGTAAAATATTTTAAAGCTTTTAGTTTCCAATGCTAAAAAAAAAAAAAAAGAAAAAGAAAAGTCAATTAGTGCAATCATTTCCCCTTAAGTATAATCTCATTTTAAAACGTGTTTTGGGAATTAGTTGTTTCTATGGTAACCAGAAACTCAAGTGAAATTATAACCTGCTGAAGCAGGATCCATCTGATCAATCCCATGAAATGGATTTAGAAAAATACTTCTTAGAAGGAGTGAAGATATTAGCTTTCTCAAGTAAATTATTGGGGAAAATGTATCTTCTTTTTGTTTACTGTGTTATTTTCACTATTTCAACCAAATTCCAATATAATGTATATTGGTTTAATTACACGAATAGGACTTAGAATTTTCTCACTGATAAAGTACATAAATAATAGTACAATCACGGTCTATGGTTGAGGTTATTGTTGCTGTTTAGTCACTAAGTCGTGTCTGATTCCTTTGCAATCCCATGAACTGTAGCCTGCTAGGCTCTTCTGTCCATGGAATTTCCCAGGCAAGAATACTGGAGTGGATTGCAGTTTCCTTCTCCAGGGGATCTCCCTGCCCCAGGGATCAAACCCAGGTCTCCTGCATTGTTGGGCAGATTCTTTACAACTGGAAGACAAATTTTATCTTTACCCCAGCTTCCTTTGGAGTTCTAAACATTTTCAGCTATACACAAAGGACTCATCACAGATTCAAGGAACGAGTACAATTTTAACAGTTAAACATGCATACAGTCTACTCATATGCATAGCATCTTAAATATTTAGAGAACAAAATTAAGCTTAAGTGAGGTTTTCTCTTCTCACTTAATATAGTACATTGAATCACCTTTGAGATTCAGGTTTAATGAATGGTTATAACCTTGTGAGAGGAGGAAAGATGCCTTACCAGACTCTGACCTTGGATGAAGAGATGCATAGGCAAAGTCAATCATGTGTCCTGACTTCAGCACAGTGTCCTGGGTCCTGGACATTCTGTATTCTGAATTATTGGAATAGCGTTTTTTTTTTTTTTTTAACCTTATAATATACAGGTGAATGTGTAGTAAGCAGAGAAAAACATATAGGGAGAGCACTGGACATTCTTTCTGCATAGTGACTTCTTCAGTTTACTTAAATCTCTATTCATAAGCTTTCAAGCATAAGTTAAAGAACACCCTCAATTCAAATTTTTTATGAGAATTAAATTGATTCAAGATATTTAATAGCTTATTATTGATCATATTAGTTCTCTATTACAAAACTGTTTCTTCAAACAGACTACTATTGATTTTAAAGATTCTATTGTAATACTGAATAAAATTTAATTTGAAAGTATTACTATTCATTAGATGCTTGAATTACTATTGAATAAGAATAAGAATCTCTACTTGAATTACCATTTAAGTAGAGATTGTTTTCTCTACTGGAAAAGAGGTGCACATCTAGCTTGTTAATTATTAAACTTGAAATATATGTGCATATTAGTGTTTGTAAAAATGTTTTATGAACTCTAAAGGCATAGAGATTTGAGCTGACACATTTTTAAAGTAAAGTAAAATAAGAGTCAAAGGTAAATATTTTTTGTTTTATAAATAAATATGGAATTATGAATACAATGCTCATATTTGAGTATTTAAGAATTAAATACTTAACTGCTTAGGCATTTAATAATTCAAATTTATTTTATGGTATTAGCACATATATATGGAATCTACAAAAATGGAATAGATGAACTTATTTGCAGGGCAAATGTAGCAAACAGTCTTGAGGACACAGCAGATAGGGGGAGAGAGTGAGACAAGAGGGTAGCATATTGACATATTTGCACTGTCATATACAACATAGATAGCTAATGGGAAGCAACTAAATACCAGAGGAGGCTCGGTTTGGTGCTCTGGGATGATCTAGAGTGATGGGATGGGAGATTGGAAGAGGCTTAAGAAGAAGGGGATATTTGTCTATATATGGCTGATGCACTTTTTTGTATAACAGAAGCTAATACAATATTGTGAAGTAATTCAATTCAGTTCATTCTCTCAGTAGTGTCTGACTCTTTGTGACTCCATGGAAGTCAGGCCTCCCTGTCCATCACCAAAACCTGGAGCATGTTCAAACTCATGTCCAAGGAGTCAGTGATGCCATCCAACCATCTCATCCTCTGTTGTCCCCTTCTCTTCCTGCCCTCAATATTTTCCAGCATCAGGGTCTTTTCTAAGGAGTCAGTCCTTCCCATCAGGTGGCCAAAATATTGGAGCTTCAGCATCAGTCCTGCCAATGAATATTCAGGATTGAGTTTCTTTCACTCCAGTTCAGTTCAGTCGCTCAGTTGTGTCTGACTCTTTGAGACCCCATGAACTGCAGCACAGCCGGCCTCCCTGTCCATCACCAACTCCCGGAATCCACCCAAACTCACGTTCATCGAGTCAATGATGCCATCCAGCCATCTCATCCTCTATCATCCCCTTCTCCTCCTGTCCCCAATCCCTCCTATCATCAGAGTCTTCTCCAATGAGTCAACTCTTCGCATGAAGTGGCCAAAGTACTGGAGTTTCAGATTGACTAATTTGCAGTCTAATTGCAGTCTATGGGACTCTCAAGAGTCTTCCCCAACACCATAATTCAAAAGCATCAATTTTTCAGTGCTCAGCCTTCCTTATGGTCCAACTCTCATATCCATACATAAGTACTGGGCAAACCATAGATTTGACTGTATGGACCTTTGTCAACAAAGTAATGTCTCTGCTTTTTAAAATACTGTCTAGCTTTTCTTCCAAGGAGAAACCATCTTTTAATTTCATGGCTGCAGTCACCATCTGCAGTGATTTTAGAGCCCAAGAAAATAGTCTGTCACTGTTTCCATTGGTTCTCCATCTATTTGCCATGAAGCGATGGGATCGAATGCCATGATCTTCATTTTTTGAATGTTGAGTTTCAAGCCAGCTTTTTCACTCTCCTCTTTCACTTTCATAAAGAGGCTCTTCAGTTCCTCTTCACTTTCTTCCATAAGGGTGATGTCATCTGCATATCTGAGGTTATTGATATTTCTCCTGGCAATCTTTATTCCAGCTTGTGTTTCATCCAGCCTGGTATTTTTCATGATACTCTGCATACAAGTTAAAGAATCAGGATGACAATATACAATCTTGATGTACTAACTGTTGCCTCTTGACCTGCATACAGATTTCTCAGGAGGCGAGTAAGGTGATGTGGTATTCCCATCACTTGAAGAACTTACCACAGTTTGTTGTGATTCACAAAGCTAAAGGCTCTAGCATAGTCAATGTGACAGAAGTAGATTTTTTTTTCCTGAAATTATCTTGCTTTTTCTGATATAACTGATATTGGCAATTTGATATCTGGTACCTGTGCCTTTTCTAAATCCAGCTTGAACCTCTGGAAGTCCTCAGTTGACGTACTGTTGAAGCGTACCTTGGAGAATTTTGAGCATTACTTTACTAGCATGTGAGATGAGTGAAATAGTTTTAATAGTAGCACTCAAACTTTGCAGTAGTTTGAACATTCTTTGGCATTGTTTTTCTTTAAAATTGGAATGAAATCTGATCTTATCCAGTCCCGTGGCCAGTGCTGAGTTTTCCAAATTTGCTGGCATATTGACTGCAGCACTTTACAGCATCATCTTTTAGGATTTGAAATGACTCAGCTGGAATTCCATCACTTCTACTAGCTTTGTTTATAGTGTTGCTTTCTAAGGCCCACTTGACTTCACACTCTAAGATATCTGGCTCTAGGTGAGTGATCACATCGTTGTGGTTATCTGGGTCATGAAGATATTTTTGGTATTGCTCTTATGTGTGTTCTTGCCACTTCTTCTTAATATCTTCTGCTTCTGTTAGGCCCATCTGAGTTCTGTCTTTTATTATGCCCATCTTTGCATGATATGTTCCCTGGTATCTCTAATTTTCTTGAAAAGATCTCTAGTCTTTCCCATTGTATTTTTTCCTCTAGCTCTTTGCATTGATCATTTAGGAAGGCTTTCCTCTCTCTCCTTGCAATTATACTCCAATAAAAAGAATTAAAATTTATTTTTAAGAGCCCATCCTTTAGTGTTCTCCTCTATTGAAATGGCAGATAGTCTTCACCCCACACGTACAACCCTAACTATGTAGAAGCAGTTGTGCCCTAGTTCTCTCTGTTAAGACAACTAAAGGATTAAAGGGAGTGGGTAAAGCCAAAACCCAGACAGCATGTGTTATTGAAAACCTATCTCCCATCACTGTCTTGATGATTTTCATGAGTTTAACTTGTTTGCATGTCCTTTTAAGGTACTTTAAAAAATTTCTTACCATATCTATTAGAGCTACTTATGCAACAAATCTTCCACTCACACTGCCAATGTGAGTGAAAACTATGTTCTAGTGTTCCAGAGAGATATTATTCTTGTCTTGGAGGAAAAGCTATCATCACAGAGATACTTCTCAAAAGTGGGACTTATATGATCCCCAATTTACTCCTCCACATTTTTTTATTATTATTAATGTTATGCACTCCCAAGGGATTAGGTTTTTAGTGTACAGACTAGAATGCTTTTACCTTACCGCTCAGTACTTCCTTAATGTGTACTTTCTACACACTAATAAAGAATATAAAACCTTCTAACTTTTTGGCCACCCCATGCTAAGAGTTGACTCATTGGAAAAGACTCTGATGCTGGGAGGGAATTGGAGACAGGAGGAGAAGGGGATGACATAGGATGAGATGTCTGGATGGCATCACTGACTCGATGAACCTAGGTCTGAGTGAACTCCAGGAGTTGGTGCTGGACAGGGAGGCCAGGCGTGCTGCAATTCAAGGGGTCACAAAGAGTCAGACTCGACTGAGCGACTGAACTGAACTGAACTGCATGAAAGCAAACAAGGAAAAGGTAAATGTACTAGGATAAACAGTGTATGTTATCCATTAAATTATATAGGCAAATAGTTTAAATATGTAACCACATTGAGAAAATTTGCTTTGCGTTTGTATCAATCAGAATAGTTAGATTATGCTGAGGTAGCAAATTCTCCATAAATTTCATGCTTCAAACAATAATCATTTTTGTTTTGTTCAGTTGTACTCAATTATGTTTCTGCAGGTCATCTTGTAAGTCTTTTCTATGTCACTGTTGGTCTCACTCTCTGGCTTCATTGTTGTGTTGTTGGAATAGTTATCTGAAAAGCGATATTGCTCTAACACAGGGAAAATAAAATTGTCTTGAATTGCCAATTACATATACTGGCCTAGAAATAAAATTATCTGGCCAATTCAAGTCAACCCAGTGGTTTCATGTAACTCAAAGAAATTGCCTAAAAGAAAATAAAAACATAGTTGAAAATAGCTCCAAAGGTCACCACAGTTGTATATATCAGTGTTAAGTGAGTTCTTATGTTTGTCCTTGTTAAAAAGAATAATCACTTAATGAGATAATTTTTTAAAAAAGAAACAAAAGTGAATGATGATTTTGGCAACCCTTAATTCTTCAAAAAAAATTAGACCAACTTAACATAGGCAAGATATATCCCAGTTGAATGCATATTTCCAGGGAATACAAAAGAGACATAAGAAAATCATCTTAATTAAACAATGCAAAGAAATGCAAGAAATGATAGAATGGGAAAGACTAGAGACCTCTTCAAGAAAATTAGGAATATCAACGTAACGTTTCATGCAAAGATGGGTACAATAAAAGACAGAAATGGCAAGGACTAAACAGAAGCAGGAAGACTTTCTTATCTCTCCTTGCTATGATTTGGAACTCTGCATTCAGATGTTTATATCTTTCCTTTTCTCATTTGCTGGTCACTTCTCTTCTTTTCACAGCTATTTGCAAGGCCTCCTCAGAAGCCATTTTGCTTTTTTTTTTTTTTGCATTTCTTTTCCATGCAGATGGTTTTGATCACTGTCTCCTGTACAATGTCATGAATCTCTGTCCATAGTTCATCAGGCACTCTATCTATAAGATCTAGTCCCTTAAATCTATTTCTCACTTTCACTGTGTAATCATAAAGGATTTGATTTAGGTCATATCTGAATGGTCTAGTGGTTTTCTCTACTTTCTTCAATTTAAGTCTGAATTTGGCAATAAGGACTTCATGATCTGAGCCACAGTCAGCTCCTGGTCTTATTTTTGCTAGCTGTATAGAGCTTGTCCGTCTTTGGCTGCAAATAATACAATCAATCTGATTGTGGTGTTGACCATCTGGTGATGTCCATGTGTAGAGTCTTCTCTTGTGTTGTTGGAAGAGGGTGTGTGCAGGTGTTTCTTGACTTCCTACTTTTGCATTCCAGTCCCCTATAATGAAAAGGACATCTTTTTTGGGTGTTAGTTTTAAAAGGTCTTGTAGGTCTTCATAGAACTGTGCAACTTCAGCTTCTTCAGCATTACTGGTTGGGGCATAGGCTTGGATTACTGTGATATTGAATGGTTTGCCTTGGAAATGAAGAGAGATCGTTCTGTCATTTTTGAGATTACATCCAAGTACTGCATTTCAGACTCTTTTGTTGACCATGATGGCTACTCCATTTCTTCTAAGGGATTCCTACAGTAGTAGATATAATGGTCATCTGAGTTAAAAAAATCACCCATTCTGGTCCATTTTAGTTCGCTGATTCCTAGAATCTCTACATTCATTCTTGCCATCTCCTGTTTGACTACTTCCAATTTGCCTTGATTCATGGACCTAACATTCCAGGTTCCTATGCAATATTGCTCTTTACAGCATTGGACTTTGCTTCTATCACCAGTCGCATCCACAACTGGGTATTGTTTTTGCTTTGGCTCCATTCCTTCATTCTTTCTGGAGTTATTTCACCACTGATCTCCAGGACCATATTGGTTACCTACTGAACTGGGGAGTTCCTCTTTCAGTGTCCTATCATTTTGCCTTTTTATACTGTGCATGTTTTTCTCAAGGCAAAATAATGAAGTGGTTTACCATACCCTTCTCCAGCGGAGCACATTCTGTCAGACTCTCCACCATGTCCTGCCCGCCTTGGGTGGACCCACATATGGCATGCAAGTTTGGGCTCGATAAAGGACAGAAATGGTATGAAGCTAACAGAATCAGGAGATATTAAGAAAAGGCGGCAAGAATACAAAGAGGAACTGTACAGAAAAGATCTTTAGGACCAAGATAATGACAATGGTGTGATCACTCACCTAGAGCCAGACATCCTGGAAGTAAAGTCAAGTGGCCTTTAGAAAGCATAACTATGAACAAAGCTAGTGGAGGTGATGGAATTTCAGTTGAGCTATTTCAAATTCTGAAAGATAATGCTGTGAAATTGCTGCACTCAATATGCCAGCAAATATGGAAAACTCAGCAGTAGCCACAGGACTGGAAAAGGTCAGTTTTCATTCCAATCCCAAAGAAAGGCAACCACAAAGAATGCTCAAACTACTGCACAATTGCACTCATCTCACACACTGGTATGTGAGAATGCTAGAATGCTCCACATTCATGCTCAACTAGAATGCTCAACATTCTCCAAGCTAGGCTTCACCAATATGTGAACTGTGAAATTCCAGATGTCCAAGCTGGTTTTAGAAAAGGCAGAGGAACCAGAGATCAAATTGCCAACATCCACTGGATCATTGAAAAAGCAAGAAAGTTCCAGAGAAACATCTATTTCTGCTTTATTAACTATGCCAAAACCTTTGACTGTGTGGATGACAATAAACAGTGGAAAATTCTGAAAGAGATGGGAATACCAGACCACCTGACCTGTCTCTTGAGAAACCTATATGCAGGTCAGGAAGCAACAGTTAGAACTGGTCATGAAACAACAGATTGGTTACAAATAGGAAAAGGAGTATGTGAAGGCTGTATATTGTCACCCTGCTTATTTAACTTCTATACAGAGTACATCATGAGAAATGCTGGGCTGGAAGAAGCACAAGCTGGAATCAAGATCACCAGGAGAAATAACAATAACCTCAGATATGCAGATGACACTATCCTTAAGCAGAAAGTGAAGAGGAACTAAAAAGTCTCTTGATGAAAGTGAAAGTGGAGAGTGAAAAAGTTGGCTTACGGGTCAACATTCAGAAAATGAAGATCATGGCATCTGGTCCCATCACTTAATGATAAAAAGATGTGGAAACAGTGTCAGACATTATTTTTTTCAGGCTCCAAAATCATTGCAGATGGTGACTGCAGCCATGAAATTAAAAGGCACTTATTCCTTGGAAGAAAAGTTATGACCAACCTAGATAGCATATTCAAAAGCAGAGACATTACTTTGCCAACAACGGTCTATCTAGTCAAGGCTATGTTTTTTCCTGTGGTCATGTATGGATGTGAGAGTAGGACTGTGAAGAAAGGTGAATGCCAAATAATTGATGCTGTTGAACTGTGGTGTTGGAGACGATTCTTGAGAGTCCCTTGTACGGCAAGGAGATCCAACCAGTCCATTCTAAGGTAGATCAGTCCTGGGTGTTCATTGGAAGAAATGATGCTAAAACTGAAACTCCAGTACTTTGGTCACCTCATGAGAAGAGTTGACTCATTGGAAAAGACTCTGATGCTGGCAGGGATTGGGGGCAGGAGGAGAAAGGGACGACAGAGGATGAGATGGCTGAAAGGCATCACTGACTCAATGGACATGAGTTTGAGAGAACTCCAGGAGTTGGTGATGGAAAGGTTGGCCTGGCATGCTGTGATTCATGGGGTTGCAAAGAGTCAGACATGACTGAGCGACTAAACTGAACTGAACTGAAACAGAAGCAGAAGAGATTAAGAAGAGGTGACAAGAATATATACATGAACTATACAAATATTAATAATAATGACCCAGAAAACCACAATAGTGTGAACACCTAGAGGCAGGCATCCTGGAGAACTAAGTCAAGTGGGTCTTAGGAAGCCTTACTATGAACAATGGTAGTGGAGATGATGGAATTCCATTTGAGCTATTTATAGTCCTAAAGATAACGCTAATAAAGTGCTACACTGTATATGCTAGCAAATTTGGAAAACTCAGCCGTGGTCACAGGGATGGAAAAGTTCAGTTTTCATTCCAGTTCCAAAGAAGAACAGTGCCAAAGAATGTTCAAAGTATAACACAATTGTGCTTATTTCACATGCTAGCAAAATAAGGCTCACAATTCTCCAAGCTAGGTTTCAAGAGTATGTGAACCGAGAATTTTCAGATGTACAAGTTGGATTTAGAAAAAGTAGAGGAACCAGAGATCAAATTGACAACATCCATTGTGTCATAGAGAAAGCAAGGAAATTCCAAATATATATATATATATATATATATATATATATATATATATATATATATATATATATACCTACTTCTTTTTCATTGACCATGCTAAAACCGTTGACTGTGTGGATAACAACAATATCTGGAAGATTCTTAAAAAGATAGGAATACCAGGCCACCTTGCCTGTCTTATGTGAAACCTGTATGCATGTTAAAAAGCAACAGTTAGAACCAGACATGGAAAAATGGACTGGTTCAAAATTGGGAAAGGAGTATATCAAGGTGGCATTTTGCTTATTTACATTCTATACAAACCACATCATGTGAAATGCTGGACTGGAATCAAGATTTCTGGGAGAAATATCAACAACCTCAGATACATAGATGATAATATTTTAATGGCAGAATGTGAAGAGGAACAAAAGAGCCTTTTGATAAGGGTGAAGGAGGAGAGTGAAAAATGTGCTTTAAACTCAATATTCAAATTATAAAAATCATGGCATCTGGTCCCATCACTTCGTGGCAAATAAATCAGGGAAAGTGGAAGCAGTGACAGTTTTTATTTTCTTGAGCTCTAAAATCACTGCAGACATGAAATTAAAAGACACTTTCTCCTTGTAAGAAAAGCTATGGCACACCTAGACAGCATATTAAAAAGGAGAGGCATTAGTTTGCTGACACAAATTCACATAGTCAAAGGTATAATTTCTCCAGTAGTCATGCATGAATATGAGAGTTGAACTATCAAGAGGCTGAGCACTAAAGAATTGATGCTTTTGAATTGTGGTGCCAGAGAAAACTCTCGAGATTCCCTTGGACAGCAAGGAGATCAAACTAGTCAATCCTAAAGGAAATCAACCCTGAACATCTGGTGAAAGGCTGATGATGAAGCTGAAGATCGAATACCTTCGCATCCTGATGTGAAGATCCAATTCACTCAAAAAACTGTGATGTTTCTAAAGATTGAGGGCAAAAGGAGAAGGGGACAGCAGTGAATGATATAGTTAGATAACATCACTGACTCAATGGGCATAAGTTTGAGCAAACTCTGTGAGATAATGAAGGACAGGGAAGCCTGCCATATTGTAGTCCTTTGGGTCTCAGACTTGAAATGCCTTAAAGACAGACCACCACAACAAGAGCACTTTAGTTAAGCAGTTTGAAAACTCAGAGCCATTCCTTCTTCTTGACATGACTCAATAAATTTTTACAAAACATTCATTATTTACTTGGAAACCGCTATGCAATTTGCTTTGGATAACACTATGATAAAGAAGACTAATACTGCCATCAAGGGCTTTAAAATTTAACGGTGTAGAAGATGTATGTAAATAATCTTTATCCTACAATTCCAATAAAATCACCCTTGTGGAAGTCACAAATACCTACTTGAGGTCATGTCTATTGGTCAACTCCTAGTTGTCTTTGTAATAGACCTTCTCCACCTTGGAATACAGCAGTATTATTCCTTCCCTCCTTATAAACAAATAATCTATGGCATTTCAATACTTGAGTCCTTGAGAGAAAAAAAAAAAAAGATAATTTTTCCTTCTTCTGTTGGACTTGGTATCATCACAGGGCATGAGAATTCCCCTTTTTGGTTTCCTGACTCAAACTGAGGTTTTTATTTTTCAGTTTTGTTTTTTGTTTTAATCATTTCCCCTTCATAAGATTTTTCTCTGAAAGCACTGCTGACCAAGAGTCAGGCTTGAGAGAGAACAAGGTGGTGGACGAGTAGGTGGACATGGAGAAAATATCTCTCCATAGATATAGCAGTAATACACCTTCAGACACAGAAGTGCATGCAGAACATCAGCTGAGAGCGGACAAGAGTATCTGGCCACCAAAAATGAATATATAGAACCACACAAAATTCAGTAGGATGAAGGAACTGGTGGTGGGGGTTGGGGGTGCGGGGTGGGAACAGGAGTGTTAACAGAACTGGACCTGCCCTTGTCAGGTAGGGGAACTGAAGCAGGGGTACAATCCTCACATCAGGGCAATTATCTGAGTCAGAGGAGAAACATATAAGGTTGAGGGTGAAAGAACTGATCTGTGACAGCCTAAATGGAATGAGAATCAGACAGTCCTTGCCAGAGCCATATGTACACTGGACAGGGACGTAGGTCCCCTAGACAGTACAATGGATGGGAACTGGAGTTTAAGGACTATGGAGTAATCCCAGTGTGAGATCTGCTGTTGACTATGGAGACACACGGATTGAGGAGATGTGAGGTAGGAGATTGTGGTTGGAAGTGCCTGTGGAGGAAACCAAGGCAGCCATGGATGCAAGGCAATACTGCTGAGTAGTGCATAGTGGGTGGAACCATCACTATAGCCTCTCTCCTCACAAGCCAGCATCCTCAGCTGGAAAATAGAGAGGCTGGACCATCAAACGCCTGACACAAAACTACACAGTGGGCCCTCACCTAGGGTGTTCCTTTGTGTAACTGATGTGCTGACTACAGAGTAGGACCCCAGCCAGGGGGCCCCTCTATGTGCCTGATGCACTGAATAATAGAGAAGGACCCCAGGGAAGGGAGCCCTCAAATGCCTGAACAGGCAGCAGAGCTAGGGAGCAGAATGGCTGAAGAGGTCTTCTGATAGCCAGCAACAAGAGGGTCAAAAAAAAATATTCTGATAAGGTCATAACTCCTGAGACTGAGGGAGTCCCTGTTGCGCACACTTGGAGCAGCCAGGGTCAACCCAAGCAGCTGCACCACCTTCATGCTCAAACCTCTCTGGAGCAGAGGTGCCACAGGCAAAAAAAACAAAAAAGGTCTTGTGCCTATGCATGCAGGGTCACTTTAGTCATTTTTTGCCATCCTATGGACTGGCTGGCCGGCCTCTCTGTCATAGGGGTTCTCCAGGCAAGAATACTGGAGAGTACTGGCCAATACAGGTTTCCATAGCCTTCTAGAGCATTATATTTTCTGGTGCCCTAGCTGCCAATTCCCCTGCATACCTGGTGCTGCCAGAACCCCTGTGACCTAAGCAGCTGCACCACCTCCATACTTGGCCCTCACTGGGGCAAATCCAGGTCCTCTAGAGCACACTCAAGAGTGAATCCCAGTGAACGGCCCACATGCAGAGGTGGAAATAAAACCACAATTGAAACTCAGGGGCAGTGTGGCTAAGGAAGAAGACCCAAAATCTTCCCACCAGCTGTACAATTGCAGATTAAAACCACACGATCAACTAGGCACTCTGTGTCTATGGAATGTATAAAAGGACATTAAGAGCTCCCACAAAAGAAAAGACACTAGCTGATAACTGTGGACATTGGAGGCAAGAATACATAGGAGTAGGACCAGACTAGAATCTGAGCTGTCCCCACAGCAGATCCAGAAACCAGCACAGTGCTGAAGGGCATCCTAGGGAGGTGAGGGGGACTGACTCCCAGAGGGAAAGGACTCTGACAGCAGCGACTCAAGAAAAAACATTTATTCTTAATTTTTGCTTGTTTTCTAGATTCTTTTGGATTTTTTTTCTTTTTTTTATCCTCTCCCAGAGCCCCCCCCCCCCCATTGTAGTTGTCAATTTAATTTGCACTATGAAATTAAGTTAAGGTTCTGATTTTTTTTTCTCAGTCACACTTTTTAATTTATAAACCTCTGCCTCTATTGGAGAAGGCAATGGCACCCCACTGCAGTACTCTTGCCTGGAAAATCCCATGGACAGAGTAGCTACAGTCTATGGAGAGTTGGACATGAATGAATGACTTCATTTTCAATTTTCACTTTCACGCATTGGAGAAGGAAATGGCAACCCACTCCAGTGTTCTTGCCTGGAGAATCCCAGGGACGGGGGAGCCTGGTGGGCTGCCATCTATGGGGTCGCACAAAGTCGGACAGACTGAAGTGACTTAGCAGCAGCAGCAGCAGCCTCTACATTGGACTTTTGTAGTTTTGTGGAGTTTTCCTTTTTTTCTAATTTTTTTTCTTTCTTTTTCCTTTTTCTAATTTTAATTTTACTTTTTAATTTTTTAATCCTGTTACAATTTTTTTCTAAACTTTCTCCTTGCTGTTAATCTTTAATGTATATAAATTTTCTTTATCTACCTCTATTTAACTTTGCACACATATTTTTTATTCCTTTTCTTTCCTCTCAACATATTTGTTAGTTTTGTTTCCATTGCTTTATTCCCTACTTGGTACCATCCTTTAGCTTTATTTTCCAGTTTGTGCTTTAGATAGTTTTGTTCTTAAATAGCAGATATAGTTTTTGGTTTCCTTTGTTTGCCAAGTCAATCTGTTGAGCTTAACTTTTGTTGGACTGTTTTGATATTGCTTATGGGTATGCGTATGTTCCATTATTTTAATTATCATTTGCCTGATTTTGTAACTGTCATTTTTCTGGGGTTCATCTTTGGTTTCTCATTTTTGAATGAGTTTTAGTCTTACTTAATGCCATAACAAACCACTTCTGGAATCTTGGTTCTTGACTGGCAGATCAAGCCCTGAGCCTTTGGAGTGGGAACACTGACTCCAATACTTTAGACTACCAGAGAACTACCCTTGCTGCTGCTGCTGCTACTGCTAAGTCGCTTCAATCTTGTCTGACTCTGTGCAACCCCATAGATGGCAACCCACCAGGTTCCCCCATCCCTGGGATTCTCCAGGCAAGAATACTGGAGTGGGTTGCCATTTCCTTCTCCAATGCATGAAAGTGAAAAGTGAAAGTGAAGTCACTCAGTCATGTCCGACCCTCAGCGACTCCATGTACTGCAGCCAGGCTCCTCCATCCATGGAATTTTCCAGGTAAGAGTACTGGAGTGGGGTGCCATTGCCTTTCCTGGAGAACTACCCCTAAGTAGTATCAAATTGTGAGAACTTACACAAAGGAAACCAGCTGAATACAAGACCTGGCATCATCCAACCACTAGTAGCACCTTTAGCAGGATGCCTCATCTCAACAATGAACAAAACCAACATACAAACCCAATCATCAGCAGACAGAATTACCACAACACTCAGCCTTGTCCATCAAAGGAAAAACAAGAGCAACAACAACAACAAAAACTCAGCACAAATCTCACCCTATACGAATCTTACACAAACTACTGGACCAACCATAGGAGGGCAGAAACCAAAAGGACGAAATAATTCAACCTTGAAGCCTGGGAAGGGGGACCTCAAACACAATAAGTAAAAATAAAATAAAAGAATGAGAAAGCAGAGAAATACTACACAAATGAAAGAACAAACTAGAAACACAGAAGTCCAAATAAGCAAAGAGGAAATAGGCAATCTACCTGAAAAGAATTCAGAATAATGATAGTATAGATAATCAAAAACATTGAAAATATAATGCATAAAATGCAAGAGTCAATTAACAATAGGCTAGAAGAAATAAAGAATAAACATACAGAGACAAACAGCCAATTACAGAAATTAAAAATACTCTAGAAGGAATCAATAGCAGAATATCTGAAGCAGAAGAAAATATCAGTGAGCTAGAAGATAAAATGGTGAAAGTAACTTCTGAAGAGCAGAATAAAGTAAAAATAATAAAAAGAACTGAGGACAGTCTCAGAGTCCTCTGGGACAATATCAAATGCACCAATATTTGAATTAAAGGTGTTCCAGAAGAAAAGAGAAAATATAGGGTATGAAAAAAATTTTTAAGAGATTATAGTTGAAGATTTCCCCAACATGGAAAAGGAAATAATCAATGAAATCCAAGAAGCACAGAGAATCCCATACAGGATAGATCCAAGAAGAAACATGTCAAGGCACATACTAATCAAACTAACAAAGAATAAAAACAAAGAAAGAATATTAAAAGCAGCAAGAGAAAAGCAACAAGTAACATACAAGGGAAACCCTACATGCTTAACAGCTTATCTTTCAGCAGAAATTCTGCAGGTCAGAGGGGAATGGCAGGATATATTTAAAGTATCGAAAGGGGAAAATCTACAACCAAGATTACTGCACCTGGCAAGGATCTCAGTCAAAATTGATGGAGAAATCAAAAGCTTTTCAGACAAGCAAAAGTTAAGAGAATTCAGTACCACCAAATCAGAGAGCAAATGTTAAAAGGACTGATATAGTCAAGAAATATAAGAGAAGAAAACGATCTACAAAATCAAACCCTAAGCAACTAAGAAAATGACCTTAGGGACATATGTATCAACAATTAGTTTAAATGTACATGGATTAAATGCTCTAACAAAAAGACACAGACTGGCTGAATGGATACACAAACAAGACGCAAATCTATGCTGTCTAAAGAAATCCACTTCAGACATAAACAAGCATATATACTGAAAGTGAGAGGATGGAAATATATATTCTATGAAAATGGGAAGCAAAAGAAAGCCAGAGTAGCAATCCTCATATCAGACGAAACAGACCTTGAAATAAAGACGATTACAAGAGATAAGGAAGGACACTACATACTGATCATGGGATCAACTCAAGAAGACCTAACAATTGTAAATATCTATGCACCCAATGTAGGAGCACCTCAATCCATAAGACAAACACTAACAGACAAATTGATACTAACATAATAGCAAGAGACTTCAACAATGGACAGATCATCAAAATAAAAAATTAATAAAGAAACACAACTCTTAAATGATATGTTAGATGAGATAGATCTCACTGATATTTTCAAGACATTCCATCAAAATGCAGAATAATGCACCTTTTTATAAAGTGCACATGGGATATTTTCCAGGATAGTCCACATCTTGGGTCACAAATCAAACCTCGGTAAATTTAAGAAAATTGAAATCATATCAAGCATCTTCTCCAACCACAATGTTATGAAACTAAATATCAACTACTATATATATATGTGTGTGTGTGTGTGTGTGTGTGTGTGTGTGTATACACAAACACATGCAGATTAAATAATATGTTTCTAAACAGCCAACAAGTTACTGAAGAAATCAAAAGGGAAATTAAAAAAAAAGTTCTAGAAACAAATGACAATGAAAACATGACAACTCAAAAACTTATGGGATTTAGTGAAAGCCGTTCTAATAGGAAAGTTTATAGCAATACAATCCCACCTCAAGAAACAAGAAAAACATCAAATAGACAACCTAACTTTACATCTAGAACAACTGGAAAAAGAAGAATAAAATACAGTATTAGAAGAAAATAAATCATAAATATTTGAGCAGAAATAAATGGAAAAACATTAAAGAAACAATAGTAAAGATTAATAAAACTAAAAGCTGGTTCTTTGAGAATGTAAACAAAATTGAAAAATCTTTAGCCTGCTTTATTAAGAAAAAAATATCAAATCCACAAAATTAGAAATGAAAAAGGAGAGGTTACAACAGAAAATGCAGAAATACAAAGGATTATAAAAGATTATTATGATCAACTATATGGCAATAAAATGGATAACCTGGAAGAAATAAACAAATTATTAGAGAAGTTAAGTCTTTTCTAAGACGGAACCAGGAAGAAAGACAAATTATGAACAACCAAATAACAAGCATTGAAATTGAGGCTGTGATGAAAAATCTCCCCAAAAAAACAAAAGCCCAGGACCAGATGATTCACAGGAGAATTCTATCAAATATTATAGAAGAACTATGCCTATCTTTCTAAAACTATTTCAAAAATTGCAGAGGAAGGAGCACATCCAAACTCATTTTATTAGGACTCTATCACCCTGATACCAAAATCAGACAAAGACAACACAAGAAAAAAAGAAAACTGCAGTCCAATATCACTGATGAACATAATTAGAGCAAACAGAATTCAGAAGCACATCAAAAAGCTCATACACCATGATTAGGGTTTATTCCAGGGATGCAAGGATTCTTCAATATGCACAAATTAATGTGATACATTATATTAAAAAAATGAAAGATAAAAACCAAATGATCATCTCAATAGATGCAGAAAAATATTTTGACAAATTTCAGCACCCATTTATGATTAATACTGTTCAGAAAATGGGCATAGAAGGAACCTACCTCAATGTAGTAAAGAACATATATGATAAGCGTACAGCAAACTTTATTCTCAATGGTGAAAAACTGAAAGTCTTCTCCCCAAGATCAGGAACAAGACAAGGGTGTCCACTTTCACCACTATTATTCAACATGGTTTTGGAAGTTATTCCTATAACAATCAGAGAAGAAAGATAAAGAAAAGGAATTCAGATCAGAAAAGAAGTAAAGCTCTCACTCTTTGCAGATGACATGATACGGTACATAGAAAATCCTAAAGATAGTATCATAAAATTACTAGGACTAATCAATCAGTAAATTTAGCAAACTTGCAGGATACAAAATCAATACACAGAAATCACTTGCATTTCTATATACTAACAATGAAATAATCAGAGAAGAGAAATTAAAGATCAATCCCATTCACTATTGCAGAAAAAAAGGAATAAAATATCTAGGAATAAATTTAGCTAAGGAGACAAAAGAACTGTACACAGAAAATTGTAAGACTGTGATGGAAGAAATCAAAGATGACATAAACAGATGGAGGGATATTCCATGTTATGGGTAGAAAGAATCAATATTGTGAAAATAAATATACTACTGAACACAATCCACAGATTCAATGCAATCCGTATCAAATCACTAATGGCATTTTTCTCAGAACTAGAACAAAACTTTCACAATTCATATGGAAACACAAAAGACCCTGAATAGCCAAAGCAGCCTGGAGAAAGAAGAATGGAGCTGGAGAAATCAACCTTCGTATTTCATGTTATACTACAAAGCTACAGTCATCAAGACAATATGGTACTGGCACAAAAACAAAAATATATACCAATGGAACAAGATAGAAAGTCCAAAAATAAACTCATTCACCTATGGGTACATTATTTTTGACAAAGGAGGCAAGAACATACAATGGGTAAAAGGCAGCCTCTTTGATAAATGGTGCTAGGAAAACTGGACAGCTACATGTAAAACAATGATATTAGAACATGTCCTAAGACCATACACAAAGATAAACTCAAAATTGATTAAATACCTAAATATAAGACCAGAAACTATAAAAAAACTTAGAGGAAAATATAGGCAGAACACTCAATGACATAAATCAAAACAAGATCCTAATAACGCACCTCCTAGAATAATTGGAAATAAAAACAAAAGCAAACAGGTTGGACCTTGTTAAACTTAAAAACTTTTGTACAGCAAAAGAAACTATAGTGAAAAGATCACCCTTAGAATGGGAGAAAGCAATAGCAAATAAAACAAGTGATGAAAGATTAATTTCCAAAATACACAAGCCACTCATAAAACTCAATACCAGAAAAACAACCCAATAAAAAAGTGGGAAAAGACCTAAACAGATATTTATCCCCTCTTCCATTGTTGGTGGGAAAGAAAACTAGTACAGCCACTATAGAGAAGAGTGTGGAGATTCCTTAAAAAACTGGAAATAGACCCAGCAATCCCACTTCTTGGCATACACACCTGAGGAAACCAGAACTGAAAGAGACATATGTACCACAATGTTAATCGCAGCACTATTTGCCATAGCCAGAATGTGGAAGCAACCTAGATGTCCACTGACAAATGAATGGATGAAGAAGTTGTGGTACATGTACACAATGGAATATTACTCAGCCATAAAAAGGAACACATTTGAGTCAGTTCTAATGAAACGGGTGAACCTACAGCCTATTATACAGAGTGAAATAAGCCAGAAAGAGAAAGATAAATATGGTATTCTAATGCATATATACAGAATCTAGAAAAACGATACTGAAGAATTTATTTGCAGGACAGCGATGGGGAAACAGGCATAAAGAATAGACATATAGACGTGGGGTGTGGGGAGGAGAGAGTGAGATGTACGGAGAGAGTAACATGGAAAATTACATTACATTGTGTAGAATACATAGCCAAGGGGAATTTGCTGTATGTCTCAGAAAATTCATACAGGGGCTTTATATCAACTAAAGGGGTGAAATGCGGAGGGAGAATGGAGAAGTTCAAAAAGGAGGGAATATATGTCTACTTATGGCTGATTCATGTTGGTGTTTGACAGAAAACAACAAAATTATTTAAAGCAATTATCCTTCAATTATATATATATATATATATATATATGGCAAAACCAATACAATATTGTAAAGTAATTAACCTCCAATTAAAATAAATTTTAAAAATTAAAAAATTTCTATATATATAAAGAATTATTTTTGTTAAAGTGTTAGGCTTTCTGTTTTCAGTTATTTTATTTTTTTTTTTCCTCAATGCCAGGAACAACCCACTCCAGTGTTCTTGCCTGGATAATCCCAGGGATGGGGTGGCCTGGTGGGCTGCATCTATGGGGTCGCATAGAGTCGGACACGACTGAAACGACTTAGCAGTAGCAGAAGCAGCAATGCCAGGAAAGACCTTCCTTCATGGAAAGGAAAATGCACAGTTGAATTATATTGAAGTCACATGTGAGCACATGGTGGGGGGTGGTAAGAGGGAAAACTCTCAGACCTGTTTCATCTGAAGTCCGTATGTTTTCAAGGTTATAATCACTGAAGACGATCTGATGTGTTTTGTCATCATCAAAAATTTGGTGACAAACTTGCAACAAACCTATCTGTATATCTTTGGAAAGCTGTCAGCATATGTTATATGTTTCATCTCCACGAAATCTTTAGTTTCAGGCACTAGATGATGTGCGGATCTAGTCACACATATGGTTTTCTATGTTCTTTTGGTGTGTCATATGAGTTCAAAATCCAGTTCCTTGGAGTGTGGCAGCAGGAAGTTAAGTTAGCAGAATCTGATAAAGGCCTTTCCAGGAAGTTTAAAGAGGATTCTTCTGGAGGTGCCTTTCTAATAAATACAATCTCCCAGTAGCAAGGTGTCAGGCTTAAGCCCTTCATCTGCCAAGAGTGCACTGGGAAAAATTGCTCAGAAAAACATGGATATTTTTAACAGATGTTATTAGTACATTTAGCATATTGGAATATCTTTCCTTCCATTGGTTGTTGGTCAAAAGAAGCAGGAGCCAAGTGCACTGGTCATCCTGTGATTATTTCAACGGGTGAGTTTATGAATTCCAAAAGGGTTGGCTCTGAGATTTAGAAAGACCAACTGCAATGTTTTTGCTAATGTATTCTGAGAGCTTTTAAAATGTTTCCAATTGAAAATGAACAATTATTAGCAGTTAAAATTAACTAAACTAGTGCATTTGACTAAATTGGAGGGTTGAGGGCAGAAAACACAGTAAAAAGTGTTGGAAGACTAGATGAGGCTAAATAGTCTATACAAAATTGTACCCAGTCAATAAAAGAGGTCACTCCATCACAATGAAGTATAGAGGACTTTACCAGGTAGGATATATATATTTTTTTCTTTTTTTGAATAGATTACAAGGAACTACTTCTGTCTAGTTTGAAAACATACAGACCATGACTAATATATATATATATATCCATTGGATAGATAAAGTTGTATGAAATCCACTTGCCAGACCTTGAATTGTTCATTAATCAGATTCAAATGTTAAGGAGCAGTACAAATAGACTTTCTTTAGTTGTACTTCAGAAAATTAGGACAAGTGAGTTAGGCAGATTTGTGACTTTTTAATGTTTACTTAACAATATAGATTTGTGAAGGCCATCATTTTGTCAAAAGATTAATATTTTAATGCATGTAAAAAGGTGAGGCGTGGAAATTTAGTCTCCAGTATGGGTAATTTGATCTAAACCAGAGCTTTCTCTTTTTATCAAACAATTGTTGAATTTCCAATCTTGTTTTTCTTTCCTGAGCCCAATTGTTGAACTTCTCTGGACAATTTTTCTAAATTATCACTTGGGTAACTAACCCATTGGACCACAACAAATGTTCAGCTGCTATTGGTCTATTTAGGGCATCATATCAGCAATGCCATTATCCTTAGCTTCCAGAGAGTGACATTTATAATATCCTAGAATCTTAGTAATAGCATTAGTGGTAAGTAAAAGTATTGCATGTTATAATTACTAAACATAAGGACCATTTCAAATTTTACTTCCATTAGAAGTAAGAAAGTCATCTTTCTTCTGAAACATTTGAAAGTCATGAACTGCTCCAAAGGCATATCTACTATATGTATACTATTATGTATATATTATATTATATTATATGTATAAATTGGAAGTTTTGCACTTAGCTAAAGTGTAAGCCCATGTAAGAGCATATAATTCAGCCTGTTTGGCTAAAGTAAACAAAGGTAAAGATGCTGCCACAACATCAGAAGAAGTTGCAATAGTATACCCAGAACAATATTCGTATGGCAATGTTTTAAATAAGAACCATCAGGGAACTCTAAGTCAGCACTACTCAGGGAAGTTTTCTGTAGGCAACCATGAAGAGTAAGAAGGGATTCACTGGTGGACAAAAGCAAGAAGGATAACAGTTTAAGATTATTACAATGTTAAACCCATTATGCAAGGACCAGCCAACAAAATAATTTCCTGAAAGCTGAGGTCACTGACTGAGAAATGTTGAGTGAGATGAGAATTTATTAACCCAAAGGGCACTTGGTATAATGGCTCTAAGGTCATTACAGTGGACCACTGGGTCCAGATTCTAGCCATAACACACTATGCATTTATTTATCGCATCACACTACTTAGACTCCCAGATTGTATGTAACATTTTTATATTGTTAAGCGTGTTTCCATTATGGCTTGCAATTGTGGTTACATATATTTTTTTGGTCTGCATCTTTATTATAAAAACTAATAAACATCTTTTGCTATTATAATTATGTAACTATTATTCATTTTAATACCACTGTATCATGATTGGTCAACAGAAAATGGTAGAATAGGACTTCCCATGTGGCACTAGTGATAAAAAACTCACCTGCCAATGCAGGAGCTACAAGAGATGCTAATTCGATCCCTGGATTGGCAAGATCTCCCGGAGGAGGGCATGACAGCCTACACCAGTATTCTTGGCTGATGAATCCCATGGACAGAGGAGCCTGACTGTCTCCAGTCCACAGGGTCACAAAGAGTCAGACACAACTGAAGCAACTTAATACACAGTACACACACATCACAAAAGTGAAAGTGAATGTCGCTCAGTCGTGTCCAACTCTTTGCATCCCCATGGACTATACAGTCCATGGAATTCTCCAGGCCAGAATACTGGAGTGGATAGTCTTTCCCTTCTCTAGAGGATCTTCCCACACATCACTAAAACTATCAGATAATAGGAAAACCTAGAATCACTTTTCTAAAATCCATATGCACATTAGAATTATCTTGCAATTTTTTGAAAAATACAAATGCCCAGTTTTTTTTTTTTTTTTTCTCCAGAGATCCAGATGTGATTCTGAACAAGCAGGACTTTACGATGATCTTTTATTTTTACTTTTTCTTTTACTTCTATCTAGTTTGTTTAACATTGCATATTCAGTAATCACATTTCATTTAGGTTATGTTTTCCAATTTCTTCATCTCTTTTGTTGTTGTTGTAGTTATTCTTTCTTATGCCTTTATCAGGTGTAGCAGAAAAGCTTGTGTATACATACATATGCATTCTTTAAAACATGAAATTTTTGCCTAGTTAAAAATTTACATTTTGGTCACTTGTTTGATGAAGTATGAATAGAATGCTAGATTTCTAATTTATATTAACTCAAAACCTTAATATATTTCCATTTATTCTGATATCTAATTTTAGTCTAAAAGTCTAGAAAGTTTATTACCTTAGTGACTTTAAAAATACTTTATCTGATGGAATTAGCTCCACTATATAATTGATATTTTTAAAATAGATTAAAAACAGTATTTTCACTTTTGAATATGCTTTCTTTGTAAAGTCATGGAAACTTCCTAATTTTTATTTGCAATGATTTTTTTATGAATGGGAATAAGTTTATACACTGAAAATAACAATCTTTTTTAAGTAAATAATTTTATTAACATTGGAAATTTTAAAATAGAAAAAAAATCCCTGTACTTTTATGAAATTAGTTAAAATTAATAAGATTTAAATTTCCATTACTTGAGGAATTATTTATTTAATATGGACTTTTTCTTAGTCCCAAGTGCCAGGGCACTCTTGGTATTTGGTTCACCTCAACAGATTCTTGTGTTCACATTACATTGTTTAAATTCTTCAAAGTTTTATCTATTCTTCATTCCATTTCTACTATTGGTTTTATGTTGAAGAACTCTGACTGTGAGTTATTTAAGCATTTTGCAATTGATTTCTTTGGTGATAAATGTGGACTGCAAGTGTGAGCTTTATAATGACTTCCCTGGGGTTTAATGGCTGATGGATCTTTCTTGATGTATAGCTTGTCAGTTCTAGAGCTCTAGAGAGCTAAGGTGTTATCATGACAGCTCTATAAATTTACATTTCTTCATAATATTAAGGAAATTCTAAGACTCATTTCCAGGAAACTTCTCTGGTCCTATTTTCATCCAGTGGTAAAAATCTCAAAAGGATAATCCATACAGGGATATTACAGTTTTGATAGTTTTAAGCACTTTATTAAAGTTTGAATACATAAACAATGAGTAGAGGAATAGAATAAGTTAGCAGAATATATATACTTAATGTATATATTTATTATATAATTAAATTAATTAAATATAGTTATCTACATGTATTTTTTAACATACCAGGTGTCTGAAACAAAGCAGAAAAAAAGATTATTAAAAGCTCTTTTGTCCCAAGTGTCACAATGATTAATCAACCATAAGTTTTTCTGATACTTCTTGAAATATATTGTCTTTCCTCATTAAATAAAATCATGCCTTATTTTTTTTTTTAGGTGAAGGACCACTGAATATTCCAGAAATAAGAAGGAGATATTAATATTTCATTGTTATAGGTCAAAAATAGAAAAAACTTGTACTTATTTTTAACAAAACTTCCAGACTATACTGGCAAAAAGCTTTATAGTGGGCATTTCTACTTCATATATATTTTTAGATAATTTCAGCAATGTTTGTAGCTTATTTTAAATTCTAATAAACCATATTGGAAAATTTTGTGAAGAAATATGACCTCTCATGACTAAATAGCATCTTCCTATGAAGTGAGTATTTTATTCTTAGAATGGAATTTAAAATTGTGTGTACCAATTTTTATTTGTATCAGAAATAATACTAAATAAATTAAACTCATGAGCTTTTCACTTGCAAAAAACATCTTTGCCAAGAAGAAAATTCTGCTCATGGCTGAGAAATGTGTCTTTTGGGCGGAAAGTACAGTATAGTTTGCTTTCTTTTCTAAAACATGTATTTCTAATATGCTGCTGATGGGTAAAAATCTCCCAATGGAAAATACATGATTCCCTTCACTCTATTTAATGCTCCCAGTCTATTGCCGCATAGATTTTTCAGAATGAATCTTCTTGAAATTTATTATTTAGTCGCCTATAATTTGAATAAAGTAGAAATATGCTAAGACACATAAGGGTATGAATGACTATAAATAGAGGAGAATATCCATAAAGAAAAAAATAATAATAAAAGTGAAAACTTAGTGATATTATAGGAAGCTACCAAAAATTAAGATTGCTGATATTTTTATTTCTCAATGAAAGAAAACCATTGTTATAATATTTTTATTGGCACATTATAATAGATTTTCCTTAAATGGAAGACACACCCCTAATAGATACAAACCACTAATAAAAGATTTATATAGTTTAAGGGGAAGTATTAAAAAAGCATTTTTGTGACTTCTAGTTTCAGATACTGCATAAGAAAAGTCTGAACGTAATCACATTGAACATTAGGATAAGAAAAATATACACTAACTGAAAATGAATTACTTTTCTTGCATTCACCAAAAAAACAGAATTGGTAGGCAAATCGCCAGTCTAAAATATGAAAGTTGGATGAATCCAGATCCACTTATGTGGTGGAGAGGTATTATAATACTATGTTCCGGAGGGGTTGAAGATGGTGGAGGAGTAAGACATGAACATCATTTTTCTCCCAAGAACATAAAAAATGCATCTTCATGTGGAACAACTCCTACAGAACATCTGCTGAACACCAGCATAAGCCCTCAGAGTTTGAAAAAGGCAAACTAAACACCACATAAAGTGGTAGGGAAATGGCAATACGAAAATAAAGAAACAAAGAAAATGGAATGGGTCTTGCACTCAGGGAGGGAGCTGTGAAGAAGCAAAAGCTTCTGCACACTCAGAAACCCCTGAATTGGCAAGGAAAGGAGGGAGCTTTGAACCTCAGAGGGGAGCACAACAAATGCATGGGAGACAAAGTGGAGAGAATTTGGCACAGAGATCAGTGCCAGTCACCACTTCCCAGCTAAATACCTACGCACCCACAGGGAGAGTGCAGGCTAAGTGCTGAGGCTCAGACTTCTGGGACTGAACCCCATGGGAGAAGAGTGGGGAAAACTACTGTGAAGATATTCTGAAGTAGCTAGTACAGCATAGTCAGGGGAGCCCATGGAAAAGCCTGGGCCTGCCAAAAAGGCAAGAAATAATTAGGGGGTTTCCACCCTAATGCCATAAACCCTCTGAGTGCTTCTGAGTGGTCCTCTGAGACCATAAGACCTTGTCTTCACGAGTGCCATAGGTGAGACAAGCTGGATGTGGTCTAAAACCCCAGTGATGGGTATTCCTGAAAACCCGCCATTGTCAAGGCTGGCCCCAGGAGGTGGGGACAAGGTGGGGCTGGGGTCTGCAACCACAGATTTGGGCATGATGGCCACTGCAGCAGCCACCAAGCTGTGAACAATCACAGATTACTGCCCACACCTTCCTGGAAGCCTATGCAGATTGTCTCTTCTTGGAGACCCAGGACTAGGGGACAATTCCTCTGGGAGAGTGTACAATCTGCCTCCAACAGTAGTGACATCCAGCAAGTCTCTACTGCTGTAGGTACTCCTTGCACATCCTAACTGATGGATATAGATTACCTCTCTCTTCACAGCCTGACTGAGGAAGTGAACCCTAATAAGCCTTGTCATCCACCCCCTTTTGTCTGGTGAGGAACAGATGCTGGAGTGTGGCCTATAAAGCAGAGGCTGGACCACAACCAAAGCAGAACACCACGGGCTGTGGGACCAAAGAGGATGAAGAGAACTCACTCCCATAGCAGCAGGTGCAGGGGATTAAGTCCCTGCAATCAGCTTAAAACTGTGCACATTGGGGAAATTGGGGAATTGGAAACAAGCGGGAGTAAGGCCAGATCTGAGGAGGAGCTGATCCCACAATGTGCACAGCAGGCACAAGGACCCTCTGAGTAATATTTCAGGGCTTGGGCTTCCCTGGTGGCTCAGAGGTTAAACCTTCTGCCTGCATTGCAGGAGACCTGAGTTCGATCCCTGGGTTGGGAAGATCCCCTGGAGAAGGAAATGGCAACCCACTCTAGTATTCTTGCCTGGAGCATCCCATGGACGGATGAGCCTGGTGGGCTACAGTCCACGCGGTCACAAACAGTTGGACATGACTGAGCGACTTCTCTTTCACTTTTCTGAGTAGGCAGATTTACAGGAGTACACTGTGTGACATGGACAACTGATGTCACTAGATAACATTGTTCTTATCAACATCCTACATATAAAAGGGAAAGTGTTAGTCACTCATTCATGTCGGATTCTATGACCCCATGGAGTTAAGCCCACCAGGTTCCTTTGCCCATTGAATTCTCCAGGCAGGAACACTGCAGTGGGTTGCCATTCCCTTGTCCAGGGACTTTTACTGACCCAGATATCAAACCTGAGTCTCCTGCATTGCAGGCAGATTCTTTACCATCTGAGCCACCAGGAAAGCCTATCTGTATATGCTGTTTTTATTTTCTTTTTTAAATTTTTGTCTTGCTCCATTGCTGCCCTTTTTATGAACACTTTAATTATTATTTTGTACTTACTTTGTTTTGCTCTGTTAGTTTTTCATTTTTAAATAAATATATTTAATTTTCTTCCAATTTCTATACCACTTTCTCATTGTATCACATTTTCCCCCATGTTTTAGTTTTTGTGTTTTTGCTATTCTAGTTTTTAGAGTTTGTATTCATTTATGGGTGCCTTTACTGGTTTGATTACTCTCTTCTTTTATGGTCCCTTGCTTTATTATTTCTTTGTCTTTTTTTTTTTTTTCTTTTGTGAGTTTGAGTTTGTGAGTTTCTTTGTGTGTTCCTGTATGAATAATCCTGTTTACTATTTTTATTGGGGTTTTGCCTGTTTTTTCTTTTTTCTTTTTATTTTTTTTGCCCAACCCCACATACTGGAGGAAGATTCCACAAATAAGAGGAACCATGACCTTGCAGCCCGTGGAAAGGAAACCTCAAACACTGTGAAACAAATGAAATAAAAAGAGAGAAACATGCAGAATATGCAGAAGCTTAGTAAAAATCCACCAGATTAAAAAAAAAAAAAAAAAGAAGAAAGAAAGAAAATTGATAGTCTTCCTGAAAAACAATTCAGAGTAATCCTAATAAAGGTGATCCAAACCACAGAAATAAAATGCAGACACAGATACATAAAAAACAGGCACAGATTGAGAAGATGAAAGAAGCATTTAACTAGAACCAAGACGAAATAAAGAACAGACAATCAACAGTGAACAACAGAGTACTGAAATAAAAGATAATTTAGAGAGAACCAACAGTAGAATAACCAAGGCAGAAGAAACGATAAGGGAAAAGTAAGATGGAGGATAGAATGGTGGATATAACTGAAGCAGAGAATAAAGAAGAAAAGAATGAAAATAAATTAGGGCAGTCTCAGAGACCTCTGGGACAATTTAAGTGCACCAACATTCAAGTTACAGGAGTCTCAGAAGAAGAAGAGAAAAAGAAAGTGTATGAGAAAATGTTTGAAGAGATTATACTTGAAAACTCCCCTACCATGGGAAAGGAAATAGCCACTAGAATCTAGGAAGCCCAGAAATTCCCAACAAGGATAAACTGATAAACACATTTTAATGAAACTAACAAAAATGAAACACAAATAAAAATATTAAAAGAAGCAAGAAAAATACAACAAGTAACTTACAAGGTAAGCCCAATAAGGTTAACAGCTGATATTTCAGCAGAAACTCTGTAGGCCAGAAGGGAGTGTCAGGATAAACTTAGAGTGGTGAAAAAAAAAAAAAAAACAAAAAACCTACAACCAAGATTACACCAGACAGCAAGTATCTCTTTCAGAATTGACAGAGAAATAATAAGTTTTATAAATAATAAGTTAAGGGAATTCATCAAGACCAAGCCAAGTCAACAACAAATGCTAAAGGAACTTCTCTAGACAGGAAACACAGGAGAAAGAAAGGACTTATAAAAGCAAACCCAAATTATAGAGTAAATGAAAATAAGATCATATACATTAATAAATACCTTAAATATAAATTGATTATATGCTCCAATCAAAAGAAAAAAACTGGCTAAATTTATTCAAAAACATGACCAGTAAATGTTCTGTCTACAAGAGATCCACCTTAGACCTAGGGACACATACAGACTGAAAGTGAGGGACTGGAAGACGATATCCCATGAAAATGCAAATATAAGGATTGTGGGAGTAGCAATAGTCATATCAGATAAAACAAACTTCAAAATAAAGACTGTTACAAGAGACAGGGAAGGAAATTTCCCTATATGCTAACAACTATAAAAGGGGAAATAAATTATAACACAAAAATAGTGGGAGATTTTAACACCACACTCAAACCCATAGGCAGATCATCCAGACAGAAAATTAACAAGGATACACATTACTTAACTGACACATTTGACAAGATACATCTAATTGTTGTCTATAGGATATTCCACCCCAAAATACACTTTACTCAAGGGCACATGAAACATTCTCCAGAGTAGATCATATTTTGGGTCACAAATCAAGCCTTGGTAAATTAAAAAAAACTGAAATTTTATTAAGAATTTTTTGTTTTTTCCTGACAAGAATGCTATAAGATCAAATATCAATTACATGGGGGAAAAAGTGCAAAAGAACAACCAAAAAAAAAAAATGTTGATCCTAAATGATATGTTTCTAAATAGCCAAGAAGTTACTGAAGAAATCAAAATGGGAATCAAAAAATATCTAGAGACAAATGAGAGGAAAAAAATTTAAAAAAAGACAATACAAAATCTTTAGGGTGCAGTAAATGCAGTGCTAAAAAGGAATTTTTATGTGAATATGAGCCTATCTCAAGAAACAAGAGAAGAAGCAAGTAAGCAACTTTATCTTAAACCTAAAACAACTAGAAAAGAAGAAGAAGAACAACAACAACAAAAAAAAATAGTAGAAGGAAACAAATAGTAAAGATCAGAGGAGAAATAAATTTTAACAAATGAAAGAAACAATAACAAAGAACAATGAAAATTAAAGTTCTTTGAGAAGATAAATGAAACTGACAAGCTAATAGCCAGATTCATCAAGAAAAAAGAAAAGACAATATTCAATATAACAAAACAAATTTATAAATGAAAAAGTATAAGTTACAACAGAGAACACAGAAATACAAAGAATTATGAGACTACTACCAGAACTATATGCTGATAAAATGGACAATCTGGAAAAAATGCACAAATTAGTAAAAAAGTAAAATCTTCCAGACTGAAAAAAGAAATAAACAGAAAATATGAACAGACCAATCACAAGCACTGAAATTGAAATTGTGATGAAAAAAATTCCAACAAACAAAAGCCCAGGACCAGATGTCTTCACAGGTGAATTCTATCAAAAACTCAGAGAAAATCAAACACTTATAGTTTCAAGCCGTTCAAGAAATTGCCACAGGAAAACTCCCAAACTCATTCTATGAGGCTACTATCACCCTGATACTAAAAGCAGGAAAAAAAAAAAAAAAAAGATGTCACAAAAAAACAAAAGATTATAGGCCAGTGACACTGATGAACATAGATACAAAATCCTCATTAAAGACCTATCAAACATAATCCAAAAACATGTTTAAAGACTCATACACCTTGATCAACTGGGATTTATTCCAGGGATACAAGGATTCTTTAGTATACACAAATCAATCGATGCAATACACTATACTTAAAAATTGAAAAATGAAAACCATATGGTCAGAAAGAAAAACACCAATGCATTATATTAAGGCATATATATGGAATTTAGAAAGATGGTAAAGTGACCCAATATACAAGACAGCAAAAGAAACACAGATATAAAGAACAGATTTTTGGACTCTGTGGGAGAAGGGGAGGGTGGGATGATTTAAGAGAATAGCATGTATATTGTCAAATGTAAAATAGATGACCAGTCCAAGTTTGATGCATGAAACAGGACTCTCAAAGCCAGCACACTGACAAAACCCAGAGGAATGGGATGGGGAGGAAGGTGGGGAGGGGGGTTCGGGACAGGAGGACACAGGTACACCCATGACTTATTCATATCAGTGCATGGCAAAACCACCACAATATTGCAGAGTAGACTCCAATTAAAATAAACTAATTTAATAAAAAATTTAAACAGAAACATGATCATCTCAATAGATGCAGAAAAAGCATCAAAAAAATTCAGTAGCCATTTATGGTTAAAATAAATAGCTAACTTCAGAAAATCAGCATAGAAGGAATCTACCTCGACATAATAAAGGCCATGTGGCTCAGATGGTAAAGAATCTGCCTGCAATGTAGACCTGTGTCCAGTCCCTGAATCAGAAAGCTACTCTGTTGAATGGAATGGAAACCCACTCCAATATGTTTATTTAGAGAATCCCATGGACAGAGGAGCCTAGTGGGCTATAGTCCATGGGGTCACAAAGAGTCAGACATAACTGAACTACCACCAATTTCACTTTCATGACACACGTGCAGCAAGTATCATTCTCAGCATCAATAAACTGAAAGCCTTTCCTCTAAGATCAGAAACAAGACAGGGGTGCTTATTCAATACAGTTTTGGAAGTCTTAAGTCAATCAGAGATGAAAAATAAATAAAATGAATACCAATTGAAAAAGAATAAATGAAACTCTCAGGGTTTGCAGATGATATGAAACTATACATAAAAAAAGAAAAACTATACATGCAACCAAGAAACTACTAGAGCTAATCAATAAATTTAGTAAAGTCAAAGTCACAGGTAATAAAATCAATATACAGAAATATACTGCATTCTTATTTATACACTAACAATGAAAAATCAGATTATACCCTCTTACACTCTTCTTGGATATGAAGAGTCAATATTATCAAAATGATGATACTACCCAAAACAATGAACAAAGTCAATGTAATTCCTATCAAATTATTAATGATATTTCTCACAGATCTACAACAAAAATGATCACAATTTGTAGGGAAACACAGAAGACTGGAATAGTCAAAGCAATCTTAATAAAGAAAAACAGCTGGAGAAATCAACATGCATAACTTCAAATTACACTACAAAGCTATAGTCATCAAGACAGTATGGTTCAGTTCAGTTCTGTCCGACACTTTGCGACCCCATAAATCACAGCATGCCAGGCCTCCCTGTCCATCACCAACTCCCTGAGTTCATTCAGACTCACATACATCGAGTTGGTGATGACATCCAGCCATCTCATCCTTTGTCATCCCCTTTTTTTCCTGCTCCCAATCCCTCCCAGCATCAGAGTCTTTTCCAATGAGTCCACTCTTTGCATCCCGTGGCCAAAGTACTGGAGTTTCTGCTTTAGCATCAGTCCTTCCAATGAACACCCAGGGCTGATTTCCTTCAGAATGGACTGGTTGGATCTCCTGCAGTCCAAGGGACTCTCAAGAGTCCTCTCCAACACCACAGTTCAAAAGCACCAACTCTGGCACTCAGCTTTCTTCAAAGTCCAACTCTCACATCCATACAGTACTGGAAAAGAAAAAGGAAATATAGACCAATGGAACAAGATAGAAAGTGCAGAGATAAACCCAAACACTTATGGGCAACTTATCTTTGACAGAAGAAGTTAAAACATACAATGCAGTAGAGACAGACTATTCAATAAGTGGTTCAGGGAAAACTTGACAGCTAAGTATAAAAAAAAAAAAAAAAGAAAGAAAAAAGAAATTAGAACACTTCCTAACACCATCCACAAAAATAAGCTCAAAATGTATTAAAGATTTAAATGGAAGGCCAGAAATTATGAAATCTTTAGAGGAAAATTTAGGAAGGACACTGTTTGACATAAATTGCAGCAAGTTTGTCTCTGAACCAACTACTAGATTAATGGAAAGAACACAAAATAAACAAATGAGACCTAATTAAACTTAAAAGCTTTGACACAGCAGTGTAAACTATATACATATATTCTGGACAAAGAACAACAGACTTATTCCAAATCGGGAAAGGAGTATGTCAAAGCGGTATATTTTTACCCTGCTTATTTAACTTCTTACTGAGTACATAATGGGAAATTCTAGACTGGATGAACCACAAGTTGGAATCAAGATGGCTGGGAGAATTATCAGTAACATCAGATATGCAGAAGACACCAACCTTATGGCAGAAAGTGAAGAGGAACTAAAGAGCATCTTTATGAAAGTGAAAGAGGAGAGTGAAAAGTTGACTTAAAACTCGACATTCACAAATCTAAAATCATGGCATCCAATCCTATCACTTCATGACAAAAAGATGGGGAAACGGTGGAAACAGTGATAGACTTTATTTATTTCGGGCTCAAAAATCACTGCAGATGGTGATGCAGCCAAGAAATTAAAATGCACTTGTTCCTTGGACGCTGGATCATTGAAAAGGCAAGACAGTTCCAGAAAAAAACATATATTTCTGCTTCGTTGACTATGCCAAAGCCTTTGACTGTGTGGATCACAATAAACTGTGGAAAACTCTGAAAAAGATGGGAATACCAGACCACCTGACCTGCCTCTTGAGAAATCTGTATGCAGGTCAGGAAGGAACAGTTAGAACTGGACATGGAACAACAGACTGGTTCCAAATAGGAAAAGGAGTACATCAAGGCTGTATACCGTCACCTTGCTTATTTAATTTATATGCAGAGTATATCATGAGAAACGCTGGGCTGGAAGAAGCACAAACTAGAATCAAGATTTCCGGGAGAAATATCAATAACCTCAGATATGCAGATAACATCACCCTTATGGCAGAAAGTGAAGGGGAATGACAAAGCTTCTTGATGAAAGTGAAAGTGGAGAATGAAAATGTTGGCTTAAAGCTCAACATTCAGAAAATGAACGAAGATCATGGCATCTGGTCCCATCACTTCATGGCAAATAGTTTGGGAAACAGTGGAAATAGTGGCTGACTTTATTTCTTGGGGCTCCAAAATCACTGCAGATGGTGATGGAAGCCATGAAATTAAAAGACACTTACTCCTTGGAAGGAAAGTTACGACCAACGTAGATAGCATATTCAGAAGCAGAGACATTACTTTGCTAAGGTCCGTCTAGTCAAGGCTATGGTTTCTCCAGTGGTCATGTATGTATGTGAGAGTTAGACTGTGAAGAAAGCTGGGTACTGAAGAATTGATGCTTTTGAACTGTGGTGTTGGAGAAGACTCTTGAGAGTCCCTTGGACTGCAAGGAGATCCAACCAGTCCATTCTGAAGGAGTTCAGGCCTTGGATTTCTTTGGAGGGAATGATGCTAAAGCTGAAAATCCAGTACTTTGGCTACCTCATGCGAAGAGTTGACTCATTGGAAAAGACTCTGATGCTGGGAAGAATTGTGGGCAGGAGGAGAAGGGGACGACAGAGGATGAGATGGCTGGGTGGCATCACTGACTCGGTGGATGTGAGTCTGAGTGAACTCTGGGAGTTGGTGATCGACAGGGAGGCCTGGCGTGTTGTGATTCATGGGGTTGCAAAGAGTTGAACATGACTGAGCTACTGAACTCAACTGGACTGAAACTGTTTCTTGGAAGAAAAACTGTGAGAAACCTAGCCCGCATATTAAAAAGCTGAGATATTACTTTGATGACAAAGCTCTGTCTAGTTAAAGCTATGGTTTTTCCAGTAGTCATGTATGGATGTGACAGGTAGACTATAAAGAATGCTGAGCAAAGAAGAACTGATACTGTGGAACTGTAGTGTTAGAGATGACTCTTGAGAATCTCTTGGAGAGCAAGGTGATACAACCAGTCCAACCTAAAGGAAATCAGTCCTGAATATTCATTGGAAGGACTGATTTTGAATGTGACATTCCAATACTTTGGCCACCTGATCTGAAGAACTGACTCATTGGAAAAGACCCTGATGCTGGGAAAGATTGAAGTTGGACAAAGAAGTGGATGACAGAGAATGACATGGTTGGATGGCATCACGGACTCAATGAGTTTGAGTAAACTCAGGGATTTGGTGATGGACAAGGAAACCTAGCATGCTGCAGTCCATGGGGTTGCAAGGAGTAGGACACAACTGAGCAACTGAACTGAACTGAATTGTAAACTAAAAACAAGATGAAAAGCAAGCCTCCAAATGAGAGAAAATAATTGCAAATTAAGGAACTGACAAAAGGTTCCACTCCAAAATATATAAACAACTCATACAACTCAGTATTAGTAAACCAACCCAATCAAACAGTGGGCAGAAGACCTAAACAGATATTTATCCAAAGAAGACAGGCAGATGGCCAATAAACACATGAAAAGGTGCTCCACATTGCCTGTTATTAAAGAAATGTAAATCAAAACTGTATAGAGCTTCTCCATCTTTGGCTGCAAAGAATATAATCAATGTAAACAAGACCAGGAGCTGACTGTGGCTCAGATCATGAACTTCTTATTGCCAAATTCAGACTTAAATTGAAGAAAGTAGAGAAAACCACTAGACCATTAAGGTATGACCTAAATCAAATCCCTGATGATTATACAGTGGAAGTGAGAAATAGATTTAAGGGACTAGATCTGATAGACAGAGAGACTGATGAACTATGGAATCAGGTTTGTGATATTGTATAGGAGAGAGGGATCAAGACCATCCCCATGGAAAAAAAATGCAAAAAAGCAAAATGGCTGTCTGGGGAGGCCTTACAAATAGTTGTGAAAAAAAGAGAGGTGAAAATCAAAGGAGAAAAGGAAAGATATAAGCATCTGAACACAGAGTTCCAAAGAATAGCAAGAAGAGATAAGAAAGCCTTCCTCAGCCATCAGTGAAAAGTAATAGGGGAAAACAACAGAAAGGGAAAGACTAGAGATCTCTTCAAGAAAATTAGAGATTCTAAGGGAATACTTCATGCAAAGATGGGCTCGATAAAGGACAGAAATGGTATGGACCTAACAGAAGCAGAAGATATTAAGAGGTGGCAAGAATACATAGACAAACTGTACAAAAAGATCTTCATGATCAAGATAATCACGATGGTGCGATCACTCACTTAGATCCAGACATCCTGCAATGTGAAGTCAAGCGGGCCTTAGAAAACATCACTACAAACAAAGCTAGCGGTGGTGACAGAATTCCAGTTCAGCTATTTCAAATCTTGAAAGATGATGCTGTGAAAGTGCTGCACTCAATATGCCAGCAAATTTGGAAAATACAGCAGTGACCACAGGACTGGAAAAATTCCTTTTTCCTTCCAATCCCAAAGAAAGGCAATGCCAAAGAATGCTCAAACTACTGCACAATTGCACTCATCTCACACGGTAGTACAGTAATGCTCAAAATTCTCCAAACCACGCTTCAGCAATATGTGAACCGTGAACTTCCAGATGTTCAAGCTGGTTTTAGAAAAGGTAGAGGAACCAGAGATAAAATGGCCAACATCCGCTGAATCATGGAAAAAGCAAAAGAGTTCCAGAAAAACATCTATTTCTGCTTTATTGACTACAACAAAGTCTTTGACTGTGTGGATCACAATAAACTGGAAAATTCTGAAAGAGATGGCAATAGCAGACCATCTGACTTGCCTCTTGAGAAATCTATATGCAGGTCAGGAAGCAACAGTTAGAACAGGACATGGAACAACAGACTGGTTCCAAATCAGAAAAGGAGTATGTCAAGGCTGAATATAGTCACCCTGCTTATTTAACTATATGCAGAGTACATCATGAGAAATGTTGGGCAGGAAGAAGCACAAGCTGGAATCAAGATTACCGGGAGAAATATCAATAATGTCAGATATTCAGATGACACCACCCTTACGACAGAAACTGAAGAGCAATGAAAAAGTCTCTTGATGAAAGTGAAAGAAGAGAGTGAAAAAGTTGGCTTAAATATCAACATTCAGAAAATGAAGATCATGGCATCTGGTCCCATCACTTCATGGCAAATATTTGGGTAAACAATGGAAACAGTGTCATACTTTATTTTGGGGGGCTTCAAAATCATTGCAGATGGTGATTGCAGCCATGAAATTAAAAGATTCTTACTCCTTGAAAGGAAAGCTATGATCAACCTAGATAGCATATTCAGAAGCAGAGACATTACTTTGCCAACTAAGGTCCGTCTAATCAAGGCTATGGTTTTTCCAGTGGTCATGTATGCATGTGAGAGTCGGACTGTGAAGAAAGCTGAGCACTGAAGAATTGATGCTTTGGAACTGTGTTGTTGGAGAAGACTCTTGAGAGTCCCTTGGACTGCAAGGAGATCGAATCAGTCCATTCTGAAGATCAGCCCTGGAATTTCTTTGGAGAGAATGTTGCTGAAGCTGAAACTCCAGTACTTTGTGCACCTCATGCGAAGAATTGACTCTTTGGAAAAGACTCTGATGGTGGGAGGAATTGGGGCCAGGAGGAGAAGCGTATGACAGAGGATGAGATGGCTGGATGGCATCACTGACTTTATGGACATGAGTCTGAGTGAACTCCGGGTGTTAGTTTTGGACAGAAAGGTCTGGCGTCCTGAGATTCATGCGGTCCCAAAGTGTTGGACATGGCTGAGCAACTGAACTGACTTAATCAAAACTACAAAGAGGTATCACTTCACATCAGTCAGAATGATCATCATAAAAAAATCTACAAATAATAAATGCTGAAGATGATGTAGATAACAGGGGAATTTCTTGCACTGTTGCTGAGAATGTAAACAGATTGTAAAGTCATTATTTAATGCAGTGTGGATATTCCTTTTAAAAACTAGGTATAGATCAATTATTCATACTTGCTAAATCACTTCAGTCATGTCTGACTTTTTGAGACCCTATCAATTCTAGTCCTCCAGGCTCCTCTGTCCATGAGATTCTCCAAGGTAAATACTGGAGTGGGTTTCCATGCCCTCTTCCAGGGGCTCTTCCTTACCCAGGGACTGAACCAAAATAGGTGAAGAAATCTTAGTACTTCAGTGGATCATCTTGCTGGCGGCCTCCAGCTAAAGGAAATGGGGTTGCTGGCAGGTGTAACTATCCTGGGTCCAGTCCTTTTAGCTGTCTCACTCAGTTTGGCCTTCTTCTGAAGGACTTTCACTAGGTGTGTAAGAATTTGATCCTTCCTAGACACAGATCTCTTTCTTAATTGGAAGAATGAGTCAAAAATGATTGGCCAGAGTCAATTAACTTGAGATATATGAGACTGCTGTGCAGTCTCTTAGGTCTTCTGCACTAGCAGGCAGATTCTTTACCACTGAGCCACCAGCGAAGCCCAAATCTATCATATGACCTAGCAACCCCACTAATGAGCATATGCCCTGAGAAAACCATAAGTGTAAAAGACATATGTACCCCAGTGTTCATTGCAGCACTATTTACAATAGCCTGAACATTGAAGCAAAGTATATTTCCATCAACAGACTAATGAATAGGAAGTTGTCCTACATTTATACAATGGAACATTACTTAGCCATAAAAAGGAACACATTTGAGTCAGTTGCAGTGAGGTGAATGAGCCTAGAGATTCTTATATAGAATGAAGTAAGTAAAAAAGAAAACAAACAAACAACAAAAACAAGTATCATATATTAAAGCATATGTATGGAATCTAGAAAAATGCTGCTGATAAGCCTAGTAGAGAATGGAGCTAGGGACACAGCAGGGGGAAGGGGATAGTGGGACAAATTGAGAAAATAGCTTTTACATATATCCACAGTCATTTGTAAAAGAGGCAGTTAGTAAAAAGTTTCTAAATAAATAATACATGGAGTCCAGTCTGGCACTTTGTGATGACCTGGAGAGTTGGGAGAGGTGGAGGGGAGGATGACTCAGGAGGGAAGTGATATATACATATGACTGATTTGCATTATTGTATGACAGAAATCAACAAAGTTGTAAAGCAATTTCCCACCAATTAAAAAGTAAAATAAATGTTTTGTTTTGTTTTTAAATAGTAGTTTCTCCCTGAGAACTGTGGATCTCTCCAGCTGGAGTTTTTCACCAAGAATGAGATCCTTAAAAGTTAAGCTTTGAAAACCATCAGAGTTTTCACTAACGTGAGTCAGAGTGCTATAGGAAATAGAAATTCCATTTTTAAAGGATGAATGCAAAATCTCACATGTTCTGAATCCCACTGCAGAGTCAGTAGTTTGTAAGGTATTTGGATCAGACATGCTAAGTAATCCAGGAGAGTCTTCTTGAGAGGCAGGAAACAGCAGGACTCCCCCCTAGGAAGATGTTGCAAGAGCATTTTTAGCATATAGGGGATATTCCTGGAGCATTTAACTGGTAGCCAGATGAAAGCATGCTTCACGTGCCACAGGGACATCTCCTATATACATTGCTGCTCCAAAATCTAAATGATTTACCTGTTATATAGGTAAAAACATAGATAACTAGGCAACATGAGGAGACAGAGGATTATGTTCTGAATAAAGTAACAAAGGAAAACCTCACAAAATATATTAAATAAAACAGAGATAAACAATCTATTCAATAAATAGTTCACAGTAAAGACTCTTGAGAGTCCCTTGGACTGCAAGGAGATCCAACCAGTCCATTATGAAGGAGATCAGCCCTGGGATTTCTTTGGAAGGAATGATGCTAAAGCTGAAACTCCAGTACTTTGGCCACCTCATGTGAAGAGCTGACTCATTGGAAAAGACTCTGATGCTGGGAGGGATTGGGGGCAAGAAAAGAAGGGGACGACAGAGGATGAGATGGCTGGATGGCATCACTGACTCGATGGACGTGAGTCTGAGTGAACTCCGGGAGACGGTGATGGACAGGGAGGCCTGGTGTGCTGCGACTCATGAGGTCGCAAAGAGTCTGACATGACTGAGCGACTGAACTGAACTGAACTGAATGATCATAAAGCTTTTCACTGGTCTCAGGTGAAGAATAAACAAACATGGTGAAAATATTAACAAAGAACTAGAAAATATTTTTTAAAAATATTGCTGAATAACACAACTGACTTTTTTTTTTTTAATTAGAGTAAAATAAGATTGCAGAGGAGCAGGTGGATGTGGAATACAGCTCCCTCTATGGATACATTACACCTTTAGACATAGAAGTGCTTGCTTCTTCTGACACCAGCTGAGAGCAGAGAGGAGTACCTGACCACCAGAAAATAATATATAGAACCACACAAAACTCAGTAGGATGAAGGAACCAGGGGGGACAACAGGAGTGTTAGTGGAACTGGACCTACCCTTGGTGGGTAGGGATACTGACACAGGGGTATGATACCCACATAAGGGCAATTGTCTGCATCAGAGGAGAAACAGTTAAACCTGAGAGTGAAGCAGCTGATCTATAGCAACTTAAGTGGAATGAGAATCAGACAGTCATTGCTGCAGCCACATGTACCCTGGAAAGGGGCTCAGGTCCCCTAGAAGGTGCAGCAGTTGGGAGCTGTAGCATAGGGATTGTGGAGCAATCCCAGGGTGAGAGCTGGTGTTAAACTGCAGAGAGATGGACTGAGGGGATGTGAGGGAGGAGAATGTGGTGAGAAATGCCTGGAAAGCCAGGCAGCCATGGAGGCAAGGTGATATTGTGAAGTCACGCATAAGGGATGGAGCCATCACCATAGCCCATCTCTCCCCACACACCAGCATCCACAGCTGAACAACAGAGAGGCTGGTCCATCAAATGTCTAACACACTGAACTATGGAGTAGGAACCCAACCAGGGTGCCCCTTTAAATGTCTGATGTGCCAATCTATAGAGTAGGACCCCAGCCAGGAGGGCGCCTTTATGTGCTTGATGTGCTGAACAACAGGGAAGGACTCCAGAAAAGGAGCCCTCTAAGTGCCTGAGTGGACAGAGCTATAGATAAAGACTAGCCAAAGAGATCTTCTGATCAACAGCTATTAGAGGCTTAGAAAAGAAAAGAAAAGAAAAAAAAGACTCTGATAGCGCCATAACTTCTGTGGCTGAGGCAGTCCATGTCCCTGCATACTTTGCACCACCAGGGTCCGTGGGACCAAAGCAGTTGCAACATCTTCATGCTCAACCCTCACTGGTGCAGAGCTGCTACAGGCAAAAAATGTCTTGCATTTATGCACCCAGGGTCGCTTCAGTCACGTCCTACCCTGTGGGACCCTGTGGGCTGTGGCCTGCCAAGCATCTCTGTCAGTGGGATTTTCCAGGTGAGAATACTGGATTGGCCACTACTGGTTGCCATACCCTTCTAGAACACTATATTTCTTGCTGCTCTAGCTGCCAAATCCCCTGAGTACCTGGTGCTAACAGAACCCCTGTGACCCAAGCAGCTGCACCACCCACCTCCCCACCTGGCCTTCACCAGGGCAAACCCAAGTACTCCAGGGAAGCCTCAGGAGCAAACCCTAGTGAACAACCCACATGCAGGGGTTTGAATAAAAGCATAATTGAAACCCAGGGGCAGTGTGGTTAAGGAAGATGACCCAAAATCTTCTCATCAGCTGTAAAGCTACAGATTAAATTCACATGATCAAATAGGCAGACTCCGTGTCTATGGAATATAAAAAAGGACATTGAGAGCTCCCACAAAAGAAAATGCAGTACTTCTGATAACTGTACACATTGGAGGAAAAAACACAAAGGAATAGGTCCAGATTGTGTTAGAAGGTGCCCTAGGAGGGTGAGATGGACTGTGACTCCCATTTAGGAAAAGGATGCTGACAGCAGTGACTCAAGAAAAATATTTACTATTCTTATATTTTGACACCTTCTGCAGTCTCTTTTGGAATTTTTTCTTTTTCTTTTTTTTTAAATTTCTGTTTATCCTCTGTTTTAGTTATCAATTTTATTAACACCATGAAATCTAATCAAGCTTTCAAATTTTTTTCTTTTTTTAAAATTCATACTTTTTATTGTTATAAATCTCTGCTTTACATTCACTGTCTGCAGTTCTGTGGAGTGTTTTTTTCTTATTTTTTTTCTCTTTTTTTATTTTAATTTTTTAAACCTATTATTACTTTTTCTACATTCACTCTTTTGTTTGCTTTTGCTACTATTCTTTCCCCCTAGTAATTAATCTTTAATGTATATAAATCTTCTTTATCTACCTCTTTTTAACTTTGCATATCTATTATTTCTTTATTTTATTTATTTATTTATTTATTTTATTTATTTTTTTCCTACCTTTTTTTCTCACTATATTTGTGAGCTTTGTTTTAATTGCTTTCTTCTGCTCTTGGCACCTTGCTTTAGTTTTCTTTTTCAGTTTCTGCTTTAGTTAACTTTGTTCTTAACTGGTAGATTATATATATATATATATTGGTTTTCTTTGTTTGTCAGGTCAATCTATAGTACTTTATTTTGTTGGGTGATTTTGATTTTGTTTATGGCTCTATATGTGTATGTTTATATTCTATTATTTTAGTTATTACTTGTCTGATTTTGTAACTGCCATTTTTCTGGGGTTCATATTTGGCTTCTCATTATGGGGTAGTTGTTTTAGTCTCACATAATGCCATATAAAACCACCTGTGAAATCTTTGTTCTTTGCCAGAGATCAAGCCCTGAAACTTTGAAGTGGGTGCACTGACTCTAAGACCCTAGACTACTGGAGAATTCAAAACCCTAAAGAGTATCAAATAGTGAGAACTTTCACAAAGGAGTTCTTGAATACAAGAACCGGCTTCAGCCAACCACCAGTAGCATTCTATGCAGGATGCCTCATCCTAACAATGAACAAGACAAAAATACAAAGCCCCTCATCAGCAGACAGGACTACCACCTCACCCAGCCTTGCACATCAGAGATAGGGAAAAAATAATAATAAACTTGCTTCTAATATCACCCCGTATGAAGCTTACAGCTTACACAAATCACTGGACCAAGCTTAGGATGGCAGAAACCAAAAGGAAGATAGAATTCAACCTTGCAGCCTGGGCAAAGGAGATCTCAAACACAATAAACTTTAAAAAAAAAAAGAAAGAAAGAAAGAAAGAAAGGCAGAGAAATACTGCACAAATGAAGGAACAAACTAAAAACACAGAAGTCGAAATGAATGAAGGGGAAATAGACAAACAAAAATAATTTAAAATAATGATCGTAAAGATGATCAAAACCTTGAAAACAGAATGGAGAAAATGAAAGAATCAATAAGATTTAGAAAAAAATTTAAAAAATAAACATAGACAAAAAACACAATTACTGAAATTAAAAATCTCTAGAAGGAATCAATAGCAGAATATCTGAAGAAGAAGAAAGGATCAGTGAGCTAAAAGATAAAATGGTGGAAATAACTTCTGAAGAGTAGAATGAAGTAAAAAGAATGAAAAGAACTGAGAATATTCTCAGAGACTGTTGGAACAACATCAAATGCACCAACATTGAATTATAGGGGTCCTAGAAGAAGAAAAAAACAAAGGGTATAATAAAATTTCTGAAGAGATTGTAGTTGAAAATTTCCCCAAGATGGAAAGGGAAAGAGTCAATTTTACCAACAGGCACAAATAAACCCATACAATAGAAACCCAAGGAGAAACACATCAGGATACATACTAATCAAACTGACAAAGATTAAACACAAAGAAAGAATATTAAAAACAGTAAGGGACAAGCAACAAGTAATACACAAGGTAAACCTCATATGTTTAACAGCTGACCTTTCAGCAGAAACTCCAATGGCCAGAAGGGAATGGCAGGATACATTTAATGTACTGAAAGGAAAAAAAAAAAAAATCTACAACCAAAATTATTCTAGTCAGGAAACAAAAGCACAGAATCAGATGGCTACACAGATGAATTATATCAATCATTTAGAGACGAGCTAATGCCTATCCTTCTAAAACTCTTTCAAAAAAATTGCAGAGGAAGGAACACTTCCAAACTCTTTTGAGAAGACCACCATCACCCTAATACCAAAACCAGACAAAAACAATGCCAAAGAAGAAAACTACAGGCCAATATCACTGATGGACATAGATACAAAAATCCTCAAGAAAATTTTAGCAAACAGAATTCACAACACATTAAAAAACTCATACACCATGATCAAGTTGGGTTTATTCCAGGGATGCAAAGATTATCCAATATATACAAATCAATCAATGTGACACACCATATTAACAAACTGAAAGATAAAAAACATATGATAATCTCAATAGATTCAGAAAATGTTTTTGACAAAATTCAACACCCATTTTATCATTAAAACTCTTCAAAGAATGGGAATAGAAGGAACCTGCCTCAACATATAATAAGTCCACAGCAAACATTATTCTCAGTGGTGAAAAACTGAAAGCATTCCACCTAAGTTCAGGAATAAGACAAGAGTGTCCACTCTCACCATTATTATTCAGCAAAGCTTTGGAAACCCTAGCTACAGCAAAAAGAGAAGAAAAAGAAATTAAAAGAATCCAGATTGAAATAGAAGTAAAGCTTTTGCACAGTAAAGGAAGCTATAAACAAGGTGAAAAGACAACCCTCAGAATGGGAGAAAATAATGGAAAATTAAACAAATCACAAAGGATTAATTTCCTAAATAAAGAAGCAACTCATACAATTCCATACAAGAAAAACAAACAACCCAATCAAAACATAGGGAAAAGACCTAAAGAGAACTTTCTCCAAAGAAGACATGCAGATGACTAACAAAGTAATGAAAAGATGTTAAACATAGCTCATTATTAGAGAAATGAAAATGAAAACAGTGATATATCACATCACACCAGTCAGAATGTTCATCATCAAGAAGTCTAAAAACAGTAAATGCTGCAGAGGGTGTGCACTGTTGTTAGGAATGTAAAATGATACAACCAATATGGAAGAAGGTATTCAGAGTCCTTAAAAAACTAGGAATAAAACCACTGTGTGACACAGCAATCCTACTCCCAGGCAAATACCCTGAGGGAATCAAAATTGAAAAATACACATGTATCCCATTTTTCATTGCAGCACTATTTCTATATCTAGAACATGGAAGCAATGTAGATGTCCATTGACTGATGAATGGATAAAGAATTTGTGTAACATGTAAACAATTGAATATTACTAAACCATAAAAAGGAGCACATTTGAGTCAGTTTTAATGAGGTGGAATTAAAAGATGCTTACTCCTTGGAAGGAAAATTATGACCAATATAAACAGCATATTAAAAAGTAGAGATGCTACTTTGCCAACAAAGGTCCATCTAGTCAAGGCTATGGTTTTTCCAGTGGTCATGCATGGTTGTGAGAGTTGGACTATAAAGAGAGATGAGCACTGAAGAACTGGTGCTTTTGAACTGTAGTGTTGGAGAAGGTTCTTGAGAGTCCCTGGGACAGCAAAGAGATTCAACCTGTCCATAGTAAAGGAAATCATTCCTGAATATTCATTGGAAGGACTGATGCGGAAGCTGAAACTCCAATCCTTTGGTCACCTGATGGGAGCCACTGACTCATTGGAAAAGACCCTGATGCTGGGAAAGATTGAAGGCAGGAGGAGAAGGGGACGAAGATGATGAGGTGGTTGGATGGCATCATCAGCACAATGGACGTGAGTTTGGGTAAACTCCGGGAGTTGGTGATGGACAGGGAGGCCTGCGTGCTCCAGTCCATGGGGTCACAAAGAGTCAGACACAACTAAGTGACTGAACTGAACTGAATGAGGTGGATGAATCTTGGACCCATTATACAGAGTGAAATAAGTCAGAAAGAGAAAAGTAAATACCATATACTATCACATATATACAGAATCTAGAAAGACAGTAGCAAAGAATTTATTTGCAGGGCAGCAATGGAGAAACAGACCTAGAGAAAAATATTATGGACATGAAAAGAGGGGAGGAGAGTGTGAAAAACACACAAGCAAACAATCTATTGACATACACACAAAGTTTTATTTCTGGACTCTCAATTATTTTCCATTGATTTATGTGTCTATCTTCGTGCCAGTAACACACTGTTTTGATTACCACAGATTTTCAGCAAGTTTTCAAATCAGAAGGTGTAAGTCTTCCAGCTTTGTTCTTCTTTTTCAAGAGTGTTTATTTTCTACTCTGGGTCTCTTGCATTTCCGTGTGAATTTTAGAATCACCTTGTCATTTCTACCCAAAAAAGACAGCTATCATTTTAACAGGTATTGGATTGAATCTGTAGATTAATTTGGTGAGAATGTCCTCATGACAAGATTAAGATTTCCAATCTTTGATCAAAAAATGTCTCTCCAGGTATTTAAATTTTCAGTTTCTTTCAACAATGTTTGTCATTTCTGTATACATATATTATACTTATTTTGTTAATTAAAAAAATAAAGGAATCAACAGTACATTAGGTGATATAGAAGAATGGATCATTTATTTGGAAGACAGAGTAGTGCAAATAATCAAAACTGAACAGAGAAGAAATTTTTTAAAATTTAAGATAAAGATAGTTTTAAAGACAGCTAAGAAAACACCAAATACATTAAGTTTTGCATTACAGAAGTACCAGCAGGAGAAGCAAGAACAGGGCTGAGTTGAACTTATTTAAAGAATAATGGCTGAAAATTTCCTTCACCTGGAGAAGAAAACACATACAGGTCCAGGAAGCACAGAGATTCCTAAAGAAGATGAACCCAAAGAGGTACACCAAGATACATTATCATTTTAATGTCAAAATCAAGCACAAATATACCTATAGGCAACAGGGAAAAAGTAATAGCATAACATACAAGAGAAGGCTTATAAGAATATCAACTGAATCTTTGGTAGTAATTTGCAGGCCAGACAGGAATTCACATATATTCAAAGTACTGAAAAGGAAAAAAGGAAATCCACAGATAAGAATATTCTACCTAAAAAATTTACCACATTCAAAATTGCATGAAAGGTAGAGATGCAATGATCCCCTTGTGGCTCAGATGGTAAAGTATCTGCCTGTGATGCAGGAGACCTGGGTTTGATCCCTGGGTGGGGAAGATACCCTGGAGAAGGAAATGGCAAACACTCTAGTACTCTTGCCTAGAAAATTCCATGTATGGAGGAGCCTGGTGGACCATGGGATTGTAAAGAGTCGGACACATCTGAGTGACTTCACTTTCACTTTTGTAGAGATTCAATAGATAAGCAAAAGATAAAAGAGTTCATCATCACTAAGCTGGCCTGGTTTAAAAAAAAAAATGTTAAGGGATATCTGTAAGCAGAAAACAAAAGAAGAGGTAACTACTGTAAATACAAAAATTATGAAAGGAAACATTTCACTGGTAAAGTCAACATACAGTAAAGAGACTGATTCAAACAATTATAAAGCCAATAGAAAATTTAAGCAAAACACATATAGTAAAATTAAACTATGTCTATACTGAGTAATTATGAATTATACAAAAAATTATGAAAATATGATATCAAAAAATGTGATAAAACAATGAAAATGTAGGATTATTAGAATATATGTGAGCTTAAGAGATCATCAACTTAAAATAGATACCTACATGTATGGTTATATATGTCTCATTGTCAGGAGCCACATTAGGCATTACTGACAAAATGGAGGCATGGCCCTAAACCCCCTCCCTTTGTTCCGTAGACACAGACCCAGAATGAAGGAGTTAGGCTTTGTGATACTGACTTGTTTTTTCCTTTCCTTTCCTTGGCTGAGTTGACTGAAGAGAATATTAAGGTGCTTATTGTTTTTGAGAGAAGCATGAGAAGGCATAAAGCCTTCTGCAGCTGTGTGCAAAGAATAATTCATAAAGTTAACCATTGACATTTGTTCAAGGACTTTTAGAAAAGAGTGTTTCAGGGTGAGCACAGAGGCTGCAGCTTGAAACCATGGGAGGGATTCCTATCTGAAGCCTATTTGTGAGAAAAGTGTTTATGTGAAGAAGAGTGCTGAAATTAGGGCTTAGGAATAATTAAAATAGTTAGAACCTAAAGATTTAAGGATTGCTGTAATGTTACAATATTCAACTATAGCTTATAAAAATTAGGGACTTTAGAGATTTTATTAGCTAGAACCCCTTTCTAAGAAAAAATGAGCTTAGGATACTAGGGACAAACAGGACTTACAAAGATAAGAATTAAACTGAGGAATGTGGTATGCAGCCTAGACATTAGCATGAGTTACAGTGTATTCACAAGGACACATGAGAATGCCTTTGTAAAAGTATAAAAGAGAATCATAAGCTTGAAATAAACAGGCATCCAAAAAAGACTGAGAGGCTGACTAAGTTTCTCACTGACACCGCCCATCCCTTCAGGTTGAATCCCTGGCTGCTAGAGCTGGACTCTGGCATCTCACTGTAAACATAAAACAAAAACCAATAATTGATACACACAAAAAAGAAAAATCCAAACATAACATTGATAGCCATCAAATCACAAGGAAAAAGAATAAGAGAAACAAACAGAAAAGCTATCACAGTAACTGGAAGTAAATTAACAAAATAATATTAAGTACATACTTATCAATAATTACTCTAAATATAAATTATAAAAAATACTCCTATCAAAAAACGCAGAGTGATTGAACTGGTAATGAAAATGAAACCTATGTATGATAGTGAAACTGAAAGTGAAGTCACTCAGTTGTGTCTGACTCTTTGCAACCCTGTGGACTATAGCCTACCAGGCTTCTCAATCCATGGGATTCTCCAGGCAAGAATTCTGGAATGGGTTACCATTTCCTTCTCCAGGGGATCTTCCCGACCCAGGGATTGAACACAGGTCTCCCACATTGGAGGCAGACGCTTTAACCTCTGAGCCACCAGGGAAGCCCTGAAATGAAAACGAAACCCATGTATATGCTCCCTAAAAGAGATAACTTCAGAACTAAAGATAGTAAAAGTGAGGGAATACAAACAATTATTCCATGAAAACAAAAATCAAAAGAAAGCTGAGGTAGCAATACTTATATCAGACAAAAGAGACTTTAAAAAAGAGATTGCACTACAAAAAAATAATAAAAATAAAAAGCAAAAAAGGACATTACACAGTGGGAAAGGGATATATTCAGGAAGAAGATATAGTGTCTGTAAATATATATGCACACACACATAAAAGCAAAGGGACTTCCCTGGTAATTCAGCTGTTAGCTCTCTGTGATTCCACTTCAGGGAACATGACTTTGATCTCTAGTCAGGGAATTAAGATCTCACCTGCCATATGGTATGGCCAAAGTTAAAAGGAAAAAAAAAAAACATAAAGAGAGAATTTGACAGTAACATAAAACTTGTAAGGAATTTTATCATCCCCCCCCCCACAGACACACAATAATACTCAAATGTAAAAGTAACAAAATCTCACAGTTTGTGATAACATGGATGGATCTTGAGTGTATTTCACTAAGTGAAATTAGTTAGAGAAAGATAAATACCATATAATCTCACTTAAAAGTTCACACAAAATGATTAAACAAAAAACAAAATAGAAGTAAGGATGACTTAGGTACAGAGAAAACAAAGGTTTTTGCCAAAGGGGATAGGGTTGAGGGAATGTCTGAAATAGGGAAATATAATTAAAGGTACAAACATATCTATAAAAAATTATTTGAGTATTTTAACATACAGCATAACAAATATGTTCATTAATACTGTAATAACTTTGTACGGGGATTGATAATTGCTAGGTTTACAGTGGAGATTATTTTCTAAGTATTTAATTGATCAATCAATATGTTGTATATCTGAAACTAAACTAAAATAATATGTCAGTTTATTCACTATGTCCAATTCTTTGTGACCCCATGCACTATGGCATGCCAGGCTCTTTTGTCCTCCATTATCTCATAGAGTTTCCTCAAAATTCATGTCCATTGAATGGATGATGTTATATAATCATTTCATCATTTGCCATCCTCTTTTCATTTTGCTTTCAATCTTTCCCAGCATCAAAATTCATTCCAATGAGTCAGCTCTTCACATCAGGTGGAAAGTATTGGAGCTTCAGCTTCAACATCAGTTCCTCCAGTGAATATTCAGGGTTGATTTATTTAGGATTGACTGGTTTAATTTTACAGTCCAAGAGACTCTCAAGAATCTTCTCCATCATCAAAATTCAAAACTATCCATTATTTGGCGTTCAGCCTTCTTCATGGTTGAACTCTAATATCCATACATGACTGGAACATGCATGGCTTTAACTATGCAGACTTTTGTCGGCAAAGTGATGACTCTTCTTTTTAATAGACTGTCTAGGTTTCTCATGCTTTTTTTTTTTTCTTTCTTTAAGGATTAAGCATATGTTAATTTCATAGCTGCAGTCACCATACACAGTGATTTTGGAGCCCAAGAAAATAAAATCTGTCACTACTCTTTTTCCCCTTTTATTTGCCATGAAGAAATGGGAATGGTTGCCATGATCTTAGTTTTTTGTCTTCACAATTTTTTTTTTAATTGGTGGAAAATTGCTTTACACTGTTGTGTTGGTGTCTTCCAGGTAACAAGACGTATCGGTCAAAATTATATACCTATAATCCCTTCCTTTTGAGCCTGCCTCCCCTCCTACATCCCACCTCTCTAGGTCATCATAGAGCACCAGGTGGTAGCCCTGCTGCTGCTGCTGCTAAGTCACTTCAGTCGTGTCTGGCTCTGTGTGACCCCACAGATGGCAGCCCACCAGGCTCCCCCATCCCTGGGATTCTCCAGGTAAGAACACTGGAGTGGGTTGCCATTTCCTTCTCCAGGTAGCCTTGTGTTATACGTAAATACCCCATTATCTAATTTACACATGATATTGTGCTTATGTCAATGCTACTATTTCAGTTCATGCTACCCTCATCTTTTCCCACTGTGTCCCCAGATTCATTCTCTGCTAGGTTCATCCGTGCCATTTTTCTGGATTCCATATATATGCATTACTGTATGATAATTGTTGTTCTCTTTCTGACTTAATTCACTTCAATTGTCTCAAATTTGCTCCTTTCTATGACTGAGTAATATTCCATTGCATATATGTACCACACCTTAACTTCCCTGGTGGCTCAGATGGTAAAGCATCTGCCTACAATGTGGGAGAACTGGGTTCAACCCCTGGGTCAGGAAGATCCTCTGGAGAAGGAAATGGCAACCCACTCCAGTATTCTTGCCTGGAAAATTCCATGGGCAGAGGAGCTTGCTGGGCTTAAGTCCATGCTGTCACAGAGAGTTAAACACGACTGAGTGACTAAACTTTAAACTTTCACCTTCTTTATCCATTAATTCGTTGATGGACATCAAAATAGTTTCCATGTCCTGGCTATTGTAAATAGTGATGTAATGAATATTGGGGTATATATGTCTTTTAGAATTATGGTTTTCTCAAAGTATATACCCAGTAGTGAGATTGTTGGGTCATAAGACAGATACTCCTAGTTTTTTTTAGGGAATCTCCACAGTATTTTCCATAATGGTTATATTAGTTTAGATTCTCACCAATAGTACAGGAGAGTTTCCTTTTCTCTATATTCCCTCCAGAATTTACTGTTTGTAGATTTTTTATGATGGCCATTCTGACTGGTGTGAGGTGATACCTCATTGTAGTTTTGATTTCCATTCCTCTAATAATGAGCATAGTGGAGCATTTTTTTCATGTGTTTATCAGCCACCTGTATGCCTTCTTTGAAGAAATGTGTGTTTATATCTTCTTCCCACTTTCTGGTTAAATTTTTTTGTTTTTCTGATATTGAGTTATATGAGCTGCTTATATATGTTGGAGAGGAACGTCCCTTGTCGGTTGCTTTGATTGCAATTATTTTCTCTCATTCTGAGGGTTATCTTTTCATCTTGTTTATAGTTTACTTTGCTGTGCAAAAGCTTTTACATTTAATTAGGTTCCATGTATATTTGTTTTTATTTCCATTAATCTAGGAGGTGGGTCAGAGAGAATCTTGCTGCAGTTTGTGTCAAAGAGTGTCCTGCCTATGTTTTCCTCTAAGAGTTTTATAATTTCTGACTTTCCATTTATGTCTTTAATTCATTTTGAGTTTATTTTGGTTGATGGTATTAGGAAGTGTTCTAATTTTTTTTCTTTTACATGTAGCTGTCCAGTTTCCCACACCACTTACTGAAGAGGCTGTCTTGTTTCTACTGCATATTCTTGTCTCTTTTGTCAGATAAGTTGATCATGGGTGTGTGAGTACATCTCTGGGCTTTCTATGCTGTTCCATTAGTCTATATTTCTGTTTTTCTGCCAGTATCATACTAGCTTGATGACTGTAGCTTTGTAGTATAATTTAATGTCAGAGAGGTTAATTTCTCCAGCTCTGTTTTTGTTTTGCAAGATTGTTTTGGCTATTCAGAGTCTTTTGTATTTACATACAAATTGTGAATTTGTGTTGTTGTTGTTCCTGTTGTTCTACTTCTGTGACATATATATATGGGTAGTTTGATAGGTATTGCACTGACTGTGAGCTTGCTTTGGGTAGTATAGTCATTTTGCCAAAAATGATTCTTCATACCCAAGAACATGGTATATCTCTCCATCTGTTTTGGTCATCTTTGACTTCTTTCATCAGTGTCTTATACTTTTTTTTTTTTTTTTGGTATATAGGTATTCTGTCGCTTTCTTATTGTTGAGTCGCTAAGTCATATCTGACTCTTTTGCAACCCCATGGACTGTGACCCACCAGGCTCCACTGTCCATGGGATTTCTCAGGCAAGAATGCTGAACTTAGTTGCTATTTTCTACCTCTTTTCTCTTTAGGTAGGTTTATTTCAGGTATTTTATTCTTTTTGTTGCAATGGTGAATAGAATTTTTCCCCTAATTTCTCTTTCTGAATTTTCATTGTTACTGCAGAGGATGCAAGCAACTTATGAGTATTAATTTTGTATCCTGTAAATTTACTAAATTCATTGATTAGTTCTAGTTCTTTGGAGGCATTTTAGGGTTTTTATGTGTAGTATCATGATATCTGCAAATAATGTGTTTTATTTCTTTTCCAATCTAAATTCCTATTATTTCCTTTTTTTCTTTGATTTCTGTAACTAGGACTTGTAAGAGTATATTGAATAATAGTGGTGAGAGTGGGCATTCTTTTCTTTTAAGTCAGGATCTGGGAAAAGATATTTCCTGCAAATGGAAATCAAAAGAAAGCTAGAATAGCAATACTCGTATCAGATACAAAAAGACTTTAAGCTCCATTACACAAGACAAAGAAGGATGCCACATAATGTTCAAATGATCAATGTAAGAAGATATAAAAATTATAAATATATATGCACCCAATATAGGAGTATCTCAATATATAAGGCAAATGCTGACAACTATAAAAGGAGAAATTGACAGTGACACAATAATAATGGGAGACTTTAATACCTCACACCAATAGACAGATCATATGGACAAATAATAATAATAAGGAAATGCAAGCCTTAAAATGCACATTAGGAAAGGTAGACCTAACTGATATCTATAGGTTATTCCACTCAAACAGCAGAATATACTTTTTTCTCAAGTGCACATGCAATATTCTTCAGGATAGATCATGTCTTGGACCACAAATCAAGTTTTGGCAAATTTAAGTAACTGAAATAATGTATTTTTTTTTTCTTTTCTGACTACAACCCAATAAGATTAAATATCAATTATAGGATAAAGAAAACTGTAAAAAAACATAAACACATGGAGGCTAAACAATACGGTTCTAAATAGCCAAGAGGTCATTGAAGAAGTAAAAGAGTAAATTAAAAACAAAATACCTAGAAACCAATGACAACAAAAAAGCAACAATTCAAAACCTTTCAGTCAGTTCAGTTCAGTCGCTCAGTCGTGTCCGACTCTTTGCAACTCCATGGGCTGAAGCACACAAGGTTTCCCTGTCCACCACCAGTTCCCAGAATTTACTCAAACTCATGTCCATTGAGTCAGTGATGCTATCCAACCACCTCATCCTCTGTCACCCCCTTCTCCTCCTGCCTTAAATCTTTCCCAACATCAAGGTCTTTTCAACGAGTGAGTTCTTTGCATCAGGTGGTCAAATATTGGAGTTTCAAAAACTTTAGGATGCCATAAAAGCAGTGCTAAGAGGCAAGTTTATTCCAGGAAAAGCCTAACTCAAGAAGCAAGAAAAACATCAAATAAGCAACCTAGGCTCAGTTGGTAAGACTCTGCTGTCAATGTGGGAAACCTGGGTTCAATCCCTGTGTTGCAAAAATCCCCTGGAGGAGAACATGGCAACCCACTCCAGTATTCCTGCCTGGAGAATCCCCATGGACAGAGGAGCCTGGCGGGTTACGTCCATGGGGTTGCAAAGAGTTGGACACGACTGAGCAACTAAGCACAGCACACCTAAAACAACTAGAAAAAAAAAAAAAAGAGCAAAAACTCCAAAGTTAGTAGAAGGAAATAAATCATAAAGTTTAGAGTGGAAATAAACTTAAAAGAAATGAAGGAAACAGTAACAAGGATCAATAAAACTAAAAGATGGTTCTTTGAGAAGTTAAACAAAATTGACAAGCCATGATTAGCCAGACACATCAAAGAAAAAAAAAAAGTGGGGGAGGGAGGACAAGACTCAAATCAATAAAATTAGAAATGAAAAAGGAGACCTTATAACAGGCACAGCTGAAATACCTAGGATCATATCGATATTGCAATGAGCAATATTGGACAATATGTAAGAAATGGACAATTTCTTAGAAATGGACAATTTCTTAGAAATGGACAATTTCTTAGAAAAGTACAAGTTTTGAAGACTGAACCAGGTAAATTAGAAAATACAAATAGACCAATAACCAGTACTAAAACCGAAACTATGATCAAAAATCTACCAACAGCATCCAGGCCCAGATGGCATCACAGGTGAATTCTATTAAACTTTTATGGGCGATCCGACATCTATACTACTCAAACTGTTCCCTTGCTTTCTCATGACCCACCAAATGTTGGCATTTTGCCATTTTGATTTTTGGTTCCTCAGCCTCTTCAAAACCGAGCTTACAAATCTGGAAGTTCTCAGTTAACATACTGCTGAGGCTTAGTTTGAAGGACTTTGAGCATAACCTTGCTAGCATGTGGAGTGAGCATAATTGTACAGCATTTTGAATGTGGTTTGACATTGCAATTCTTTGGGATAGGAATAAAAACTGACCTTTTCCAATCCTGTGGCCACTGCTGAGTCTTCAAAATTTGCTTATATATTGAGTGCAGCACTTTAATAGTATCATCTTTTAAGATTTGAAATATCTCAGTTGGAATTTTATCACCTCCATTAGAACAGAAAATTAGCAAGGAAACACAAACTTTAAATGATACAATAGAGCAATTACACATAATTGCTACCTAAGGCATTTCACCCGAAAGCAATGAATTTCATCTTTTTATCTAGTGCACATAGAACATTCTCCAGGGAAGATCACACCCTGGAACATAAATATAACCTTGGTAAATTGAAAAAAAAATTATTTCAATAATCTTTTCTTGAATGAGGTAAGATTAGATGTAAACTACAGGGGGAAAAAGTATTAAAAATGTGAACATATAGAGGCTAAACAACATACTATCAAATAACCAACAGATCACAGAAAAAAAACAAAACGGAAATCAAAATATGCATAGAAACAAATGAAAATGGAGATACGACAACCCCAAACCGATAGGATTCAGTAAAAGCAGTGCTAAGAGGGAGGTTCACAGCAATACAAGGCTACATCATGAACCAAAATATCAACTAAACAACTTAACTTTACACATAAAGAAACTAGATAAGAAGAATAGAAGAATCCCAAGATTAGTAGAAGGGAAAAAAAATCATAAAAATCAGAGCAGAAATAAATGAAAAAGAAACGAAGGAGGGAATAACAAAAATCAACAACATTCAAAGCTGGTTTTTTAAGAAGATAAATGACATAGACAAACTGTTAGCCTGACTCATTAAGAAAAAAGGAAGAATAAAATCAATAAAATTATAAATGAAAAAGGAGAAATTACAACAGACAGCACAGAAATACAAAGGATCATAAATCTCTATTATCAGCATCTATATGCTAATAAAATGGACAACTTGGAAGAAATGGACAAATTCTTTGAAAAGTATAACCTTCCAAAATTGAACCAGGAACAAATAGAAATACTTAACAGACTCATCCCAAGCACCAAAATCAAAACTGTAATCAAACATCTTCCAACAACAACAAAAAAAAAGCCCAGGACCAGATGGCTTCACAGGTGAATTCTCCGAAAAATTTAGATAAGAACTAACACCTATAGTCATGATGATGTTATCATTAATCTAGAACCAGACATCTTGGAATGTGAAGTCAAGTGGGCCTTAGAAACTATCACTATGAACAAAGCTAGTGGAGGAGATGGAATTCCAATTGAGCTGTTTCAAATCCTGAACGATGATGCTGTGAAAGTGCTGCACTCAATATGCCAGCAAATTTGGAAAGCGCAGCAGTGGCCACAGGACTGGAAAAAAGTCTGTTTTCATTCCAATTCCAAAGAAAGGCAATGCCAAAGAATGCTCAAACTACCGCACAATTGCATTCCTCTCACATGCTAGTAAAGTAATGCTCAAATTCTCCAAGCCAGGCTTCAGCAATACATGAACCATGAACTCCCTGACGTTCAAGCTGGTTTTAGAAGAGGCAGAGGAACCAGAGATCAAATTGCCAACATCTGCTGGATAATGGAAAAAGCAAGAGCGTTTCAGAAAAAAACATCTATTTCTCCTTTATTGACTAGGCCAAAGCCTTTGACTGTGTGGATCACAATAAACTGTGGAAAATTCTAAAAGAGATGGGAATATCAGACCACCAGACCTGTCTCTTGAGAAATCTGTATACATGTCAGGAAGCAACAGTTAGAACTGGACATGAAACAACAGACTGGTTCCAAATAGGAAGAGGAGTACATCAAGGCTGTATATTGTCACCCTGCTTATTTAACTCATATGCAGAGTACATCAAGAGAAACATTGGGTTGGAAGAAACACAAGGTGGAATCAAGATTGCCAGGAGAAATATCAATAACCTCAGATATGCAGATGAGACCACCCTTATGGCAGAAAGTGAAGAGGAGCTAAAAAGCCTCTTGATGAAAGTGAAAGAGGAGAGCAAAAAGGTTGGATTAAAGCTCAACATTTAGAAAACGAAGATCATGTCATCCGGTCCCATCACTTCATGGGAAATAGATGGGGAAACAGTGGAAACAGTGTCAGACTTTATTTTTTTGGGCTCCAGAATCACTGCAGATGGTGACTGCAGCCGTGAAATTAAAAGACGCTTACTCCTTGGAAGAAAAGTTATGACCAACCTAGATAGCATATTCAAAAGCAGAGACATTATTTTGCCGACTAAGGTCCGTCTAGTCAAGGCTATGGTTTTTCCAGTGGTCATGTCTGGATGTGAGAGTTGGACTGTGAAGAAGGCTGAGCACCAAAGAATTGATGCTTTTGAACTGTGGTGTTGGAGAAGACTCTTGAGAGTCCCTTGGACTGCAAGGAGATCCAACCAGTCCATTCTGAAGGAGATCAGCCCTGGGATTTCTTTGGAAGGAATGATGCTAAAGCTGAAACTCCAGTACTTTGGCCACCTCATGCAAAGAGTTGACTCATTGGAAAAGACTCTGATGCTGGGAGGGATTGGGGGCAGGATGAGAAGGGGACGACCAAGGATGAGATGGCTGGATGGCATCACGGACTCGATGGACGTGAGTCTGAGTGAACTCCGGGAGATGGTGAAGAACAGGGAGTCCTGGTGTGCTGCAATTCATGGGGTCGCAAAGAGTTGAACACGACTGAGCAACTGAACTGAACACCTATCCTACTCAAACTCTTTCAGAAAATTTTACAGGAATATGAACTCCCAAACTATTGCTATGAGGCCACCATCACCCTAATATGAAAACAAGACAAAGATGTAAAAAAAAAAAAAAAAAAAAAAAAAAAAAAAAAAAAACAACTGCAGGTCAATAACACTGAAAAACATAGAAGGCAAAAGTTCTCAGCAAATTTCTAGCAAACAGAATCCAACACCAGATTAAAAAGGTCATACATTATGACCCAGTATGTTTTATCTCAGGGATGCAAGGATTCTTCAGTATTTGCAAATCAATCTATGTGATACACTATATTAACAAATTTAAAGATAAAATCCATATGATTATCTCAATTAAGGTAGATAAAGCCTTTGACAAAATTCAACCCCTGTATAAGACAAAAACCCTCCAGAAGGCAGGCATAGAAAGAACGTGCCTCAACATACTAAAAGCCATATACGACAAACCCGGAGCAAACATTATCCTCAATGGTGATAATTTGAAAGCATTTCCTTTAAAATCGAAACAAGACAAGGGTGACCACTCTCATCACTACTATTCAAAATAGTTTTGGAAGTCCTAGTCACAGTGATCAGAAAAGAAAAATAAATAAAAGGAATCCAGATTGAAAAAGGAGAAGTAAAACTCTCAGTTTGCAGATGGCATGATCCACTACATAGAAAACCATAAAGACATCACCAGAAAATTACTAGAGCTAATCAATGAACATAATAAAGACACAGGATATAAAATTAACACACACAAATCCTTGCATCCCTATACACAAGCAATGAGAAATTATAAAGATAAACTAAGGTAACAATCCCATTGACCATTGCAATGAAGAGAATAAAATACTTAGGACTAAATTTACCTAAAGAAACAAAAGACCCATACATAGAAAACTATAAAACACTGATGAAAAACATCAAAGATGACTCAAATAGATGGGGAAATATACCATGTTCATGGATTGGAGGAATCAATGTAGTGAAAATGAGTATGATACTCAAAGCAATCTATAGATTCAGTGCAAGCCCTATCAAGTTACCAGAGGTATTTTTTTCACAAATAATTTCGAATTTGTATGGAGACACACACACACACACACACACACACAAAAAAAAAAAAACTTAAATAGCCAAAGCAATCTTAAGAAAAAAGAATGAAATTGGAGGAACTTCAGACTATACTACAAAGCTACAGTCATCAAGACGGTATGGTACTGACACAAGACAGAAATATAGATAAGTGGTACAAAATAGAAAGCCCAGAGAGAAGTCCAAACAACTATGGACACCTTATCTTTGACAAAGGAGGCAAAAATGAACAATGGAGGAGAGACAATCTCTTTAACAAGTGGCGCTGGGAAAACTGGTCAACCACATGTTAAAAAAAAAAAAAAAAAGGAAGAAAGAAAGAAATTAGAACACTTTCTAACACCATACATGAAAATAAAATCAAAAAGGATTAAATATCTAAATGCAAGACCAGAAAATATAAAAAACTTAGAGGAAAATATAGGCAGAACACTCTCTAACATAAAGCACAGCAAGATTCTCTATGACCCACCTCCCAGATTAATGGAAATAAAAACAAAAATAAATAAGTGGGACCTAATTAAACTTAAAAGCTTTTGAATAATGAAGAAAATTATAAGCAAAATTAATAGACAGCCTTCAGAATGGGAGAAAATAATAGCAAATGTAGCATCTGACAAAGAATTAATCTGCAAAATATACAAGCAGCTCATGCAGCTCAGTATCAGAAAAATAAACCATCCAATCAAAGAGTAGGCCAAAGAACTAAACAACTAAGTTCAGTCGCTCAGTTTGTCTGACTCTTTGTGACCCCATGGACCACAGCATACCAGGCCTCCCTGTCCATATCCAACTTCCAGAGTTTACCCAAACTCATGTCCATTGAGTTAGTGATGCCATCCAACCATCTCATCCTCTGTCATCCCTTTCTCCTCCTGCACTCAATCTTTCCCATCATTAGGGACTTTTCAAAGGAGTCAACTGTTTGCATCAGGTAGCCAAAGTATTGGAGTTTCAGCATCAACATCAGTCCTTCCAATGAACACTCAGGACTGATCTCCTTTAGAGTAGACTGGTTGGATCTCTTTGCAGTCCAAGGGACTCTCAAGAGTCTTTTCCAACACCACAGTTCAAAACCATCAGTTCTTCAGCACTCAGCTTTCTTTATAGTCCAACTCTCACATCCATACACGACTACTAGTAAAACCAAAGCCTTGACTAGATGGACCTTTGTTGGCAAAGTAATATCTCTACTTTTTAATATGCTGTCTATGTTGGTCATAACTTTTCTTTCAAGGAGTAAGCATCTTTTAATAACATGGCTGCAGTTACCATCTGCAGTGATTTTGAAGCCTAAAAAGAGCATTTTAGAACTTAAACAGACATTTCTCCACAGAAGACATACAGATGGCCAACAAACACATGATAAGATGCTCAACATCAGCCATTATCGAATAAACGCAAATCAAAACCACAATGAGGTACTGTGAAATGCTGGTCGGAATGGCTGCCATCAAAAAGTTAGTAAGTAATAAATTCCAGACAGTTTGTGGAGAAAAGGCAATTCTCTTCCACTGTTGGTGGGAATGCAAACTAGTACAAGGAGTAAGGAGTATGTCAAAGCTGTATACTGTCACCCTGCTTATTTAACTTAGATGCAGAGTACATCATGAGAAACGCTGAGCTGGAAGAAGCACAAGCTGGAATCACGATTGCCAGGAGAAATATCAATAACCTCAGATATGCAGATGAGACCACCCTTATGGCAGGAAGTGAGGAGGAATTAAAAAGCCTCTTGATGAAAGTGAAAGAGGAGAGTAAAAAAAGTTGGCTTAAAGCTCAACATTCAGAAAACGAAGATCATGACAACTGGTCCCATAACGTCATGGGAAATAGATGAGGAAACAGTGGAAACAGTGTCAGACTTTATTTTTTTGGGCTCCAAAATCACTGCAGATGGTGACTGCAGCCATGAAATTAAAAGACGCTTACTCCTTGGAAGAAAAGTTATGATCAACCTAGACAGTATATTCAAAAGCAGAGACATTACTTTGCCGACTAAGGTCCGTCTAGTCAAGGCTATGGTTTTTCCTGTGGTCATGTATGGATGTGAGAGTTGGACTGTGAAGAAAGCAGAGCACTGAAGAATTGATGCTTTTGAACTATGGTGTTGGAGAAGACTCTTGAGAGTCCCTTGGACTGCAAGGAGATCCAACCAGTCTATTCTGAAAGAGATCAGCCCTGGGATTTCTTTGGAAGTAATGATGCTAAAGCTGAAACTCCAGTACTTTGGCTACCTCATGCGAAGAGTTGACTCATTGGAAAAGACTCTGATGCTGGGAGGGATTGTGGGCAGGAGGAGAAGGGGACGACCAAGGATGAGATGGCTGGATGGCATCACTGACTTGATAGACGTGAGTCTGAGTGAACTCCGGAAGTTGGTGATGGACAGGGAGGCCTGGAGTGCTGTGATTCATGGGGTCGCAAAAAGTCGGACACGACTGAGTGACTGAACTGAACTGATGCATATTACCATACGCAAAATAGATGACCAGTGCAAGTTCAATACATGAAACAGGGCAGTCAAACCCATTGTTCTGGGACAACCCAGAAGGATGGCATGGGGAGGGAGGTGGGAAAGAGGTTCAGAATGAGATCACATGTACTTCCATGGCTGATTCATGTCTATATATGGCAAAACCACCACAATATTGTAAATTAATTAGCCTCCAATCAAAGTAAATTAATTAATTTTAAAAAATGAAATATATTTCACTCAACCACCTGAGGAATGTTGCTGAGGAGGAGTGAAAGAGGTCAGTAGGGAAAAATGGAACAGGGCCACCGAGAGTGACAAGATGAGAGTAATACAACATGTGTGTATGCTTATCACAGTGATCTAGGAACGAAGGAAAGCTTGTGGATGTGAGACTGTGCAATTGCTGAGGTATACTTAAAGAAAGTTGACAAGGATGAGATTTAATGTAGTTTAGGTAGAAACACAGGAGAGAGGGCAACAACTGTGATTAAAGAGGTTGAGTGATGAACATGGTGAATGGTAATTTGTGGACGTTTTCTCCTAGATGTTTACACTCCTGGGGCTAGGGGTTAGAAAGAAAGTACTTGGAGTACATGTTGGAGTGCAAATATCGGGTGTACGGGGCTTAGGAAAAGGAGCTTAAAGTTGTGCTTTAGAGGAGTTAGATAATGAGAGACTGCTAACTTTTGTGGTTACCACTTAAGTTAGCTATTTATATGAACTTTCCAAATACTTCTTATGATATTTTTGCAGTTATATATTCTCTCAGTTTTTCATAAGCAGTTTACAACTGAACTAGCAGAGTAACAAAGGAGAAAAAAAACATAGTTTTTTGTTTTTTTTTTTTTGTTTTTTTTTTTCTGTAAAGCATGTTTTAAGATGCTTTCAATAACTTTTTCCCCCCTTTTGGTCTGAATTTAATTCTAGATTATTGATGTGGATTATAGATACTTTACTAGAACAAATAAGATCTTATCAGAATTTTAGGAGATATTTGCATAATAGAGCTGGTATATAAACAATACTTTTTAAAAATGTCTGCATAGATTTTATAGAGAATTTAAGTACGTTTTACTACAGAACTGTTTTCTCTGGTAAACTTAATATGGAGTGCCTGCAAATGAATCCTTATAAAGTAATCCCATGAGGCTTGTATATATCCTACCTGTCACATAAATTAATTACATCATACTGGGAACAATATTTTGATTTATTTTCCCATCAACATATCCTTAATGTCTCTTTACATTTTGCATAATGACAGTGCTGACCATAAACAAGGGGGTATATTCCTTTACCAATTACTTTATGTTTAAAATAGTATATTTTATTAAACTCCTGGAGAGAAGATTAATTTTTAATATTACTTTTATAGCATGTGTGTGTATTTTGAGTGGTCTATTTTTTCTTCTCTTTAATAATACCTACTTACATTTGGCCATTTTGTGGTATTCAATTGCTTTTGGTAATAAGGATTCACACAAATATATTTTTTTAATAATGAAGAGTCAAGCTGAAGTCAAAGGCACTCATGAATTAGAACTGAGGAAGTTAGTAGCCCCCCTATTGAGATGAGTATTAAAGCTAATTTTCTTGCATTTCAAGATGTAATCATCCAGTCTACACAAAATTCATTCTTTTCTGTATAGTGAACTTATACAATTTTATATTGGGGAGATGTAAACAATTTACCTATTTATCCTTATTTAGCAACAAGATATCTATTTTTCAAAATTTATTTTTTCCTTAGAAGATAAATTCATATGTTTTTTTTATTTTTATTTTTTAATTTATTTATTTATTTTTAATTTTTACTTTACAATTCTGTATTGGTTTTGGCATAGATTGACATGAATCCACCACAGGTGTAAAAATCACATAAAGGTTGCCTGCTTCCTTCACTACCAAACAAGGAAGAAGGATGTAGCCTGGCCAAGTGAAGTAAACAACACAGACAGGAAGAGCAATGGTTTGTAAAATGAGTAGCTTGCTTGGTGGACTTCTTGTTCAACCAACCAGCATCCACAGAGATAACCACACTAGAGTCAAAAACACTACTAGGCAGTGTCAGTAAACTCACATAGAACAATGCAGGTGGCCCCCTGTCTTTGACATGGGTTCTGAGTTAAGCTGGTTGTTTTCACTCACCACTATAAGCAATCTTCTGCTTTTTCCACGATTTGGGGGAACACAAAGTTCTGGGTTAGAATCTAATAATGAAAGTGCTCTCAAGATAGTTGGAAAGTGGAAAATAAATACAAAGGACTATTCTCTGGAGACAGTCACAAGCAGATATGTGAACAAATGTTTAGCTTACCAGACTTCACAGTGAGGTTTTCAGAACCACTGGCTTCATTTCAAACACTGACATGAATAGAGAAGAGAAAGGTGGGGAGACCACCACTGATGCTTTCATTTGCAGAAACAAAATAGCCTGGGCATGAATCTCAAAAAGTCTTACAGATTTGCCACCAAATTATTGACTTACATAGCACATGCAGGTTTATCTCAGTAGAATTGCACTCATTGCAAAAAGTTTAATGACTGGTTACTCCACTCCACTGCTTTCTACTACCTTTGGGGTATGAGTTGCAAACATCAGAAAAGTATCTAGCATTTCCTTCATTTGGTATGCGAGGCAGCAAAGTAACTTCCCTCCCTTGATCAGTGACAATTCTCTCCTTGTGAACACAGTCCCTGGAAAGCCCAGCTAGAAGTGAAAAGGGATTTGTCTTCTCACATTTGATTCTTCATAAAAAAATATGTCCCTTATTGGAGCTCTCTGCAATCTTGGATATGTTTAATGGCAGAGGAGAAACTCATATTAGAATTTCTATTCAATAATATGTTGATTATTCTGAATTTCCATTTGTTCCATGTTTTATAATTAATATAATGTTCTACTAGTATGTAACAGAGAATGCAATGTAAATATGCATATATTATGAATGTAAGCCAATAAAATGTTGCTGCTATTAATCACAATTAATGGTATTTGAGGACAATTGACTTAAATAGTGTCATAAGTTGCTGCTGCTGCTAAGTCGCTTCAGTCATGCCCAACTCTGTGCGACCCCATAGACGGCAACCCACTAGGCTCCCCAAACCCTGGGATTCTCCAGGCAAGAACATTGGAGTGGATTGTCATTTCCTTCTTCAATGCATGAAAGTGAAAAGTGGAAGTGAAGTCACTCAGTGTCTGACCCTCAACGACCCCATGGACTACAGTCTTCCAGGCTCCTCTGTCCATGGGATTTTCCAGGCAAGAGTACTGGAGTGGGGTGCCATTGCCTTCTCTTGTGTCATATGTAGTCAGCTGGAAAAAGAAAGGTACTGGTTTTAAAGTGTTTTATTCACATTTTATCTTCCATAATTCAAAAAGATTATGATTTAGGTGATCTTTTAATCAGAAAAAATGTGGCAGATCAACTTACTACAAAGCATCTATATTTTCAACACTGTTTACAGGTGGTAGAGTATATCTCTTCCAATTGAAGCATTTCAGAGCTAGTGCACAATCCTCCATTTTTTGTTTTGTTTTGTTTTGTTTTGTTTTGTTTTCTTCTTGGAATAAGATAGGTTTTGTAAAAGTTTGGGAGGTAAAGAAAAACTTATGAAAAATGAGGAGTTGCATTTTATTAAGGTGGTGATATTTCAAAAATTGTTGCTGGAGCATAACCTCGTTCAAACTGATTAATACAAAATGCATCTAATAATTAAAATTCTGAAAAATTGTGAAAAAAAAATTATGACTATGTCTTGAATCATCCAACTGGGAAGGACCATTTAAGTATATCTGCTATAAAATAGTTTCCTCAGTAATTCATATATTGTTTTTAGTCACACTGAAAATGAAGGACCTAAATTTCCCCATGTTTCAGTGATTTTAGCAATCCATTCTATGCATTTAAGTAGAAATATATATTACAGATAAAAATGAGTAGCCTAAGATTAACTCAAAAGATTATTTATAAATGGCAAATTTACATTGTAACTATTTAAGTAAGGTTACTGTCCCCCACAGCTTTCTAATTTTATTTATCTGGACCAGAAGTTTACTGCTATCTGTTCATTTGTTGGAGAAAACTCAGTGCTGGCAGCGGATGCTGCAAAAGCACCAAGTGTAAAAGATTGACTTATGTTTGTACTAGATAAATAAAATGGAACATATTTCTTTTTGTTCAGTTCACTTTGGTTCAGTTCAGTCACTTAGTCGTGTCCGAATCTTTGTGACCCAATGAATCATAGCACTCCAGGCCTCCCTGACCATCACCAACTCCCCGAGTTCACTCAGACTCACATCCATTGAGTCAGTGATGCCATCCAGCCATCTCATCCTCTGTCATCCCCTTCTCCTCCTGCCCCCAATCCCTCCCAGCATCAGAGTATTTTCCAATGAGTCAACACTTCACATGAGGTGGCCAAAGTACTGGAGTTTCAGCTTCAGCATCATTTCCTCCAAAGAAATCCCAGGGCTGATCACCTTTAGAATGGACTGGTTGGATCTCCTTGCAGTCCAAGGGACTCTCAAGAGTCTTCTCCAACACCACAGTTCAAAAGCATCAATTCTTCGGCGCTCAACTTTCTTCACAGTCCAATTCTCACATCCATACATGACCACTGGAAAAACCATATCCTTGACTAGACGGACCTTTTTGACAAAGTAATGTCTCTGCTTTTCAATATGCTATCTAGATTGGTCATAACTTTTCTTCCAAGGAGTAAGCATCTTTTAATTTCATGGTTGCAATCACCATCTGCAGTGGTTTTGGAGCCTGAAAAAAATAAAGTCTGACACTGTTTCCACTGTTTCCCCATCTATTTCCCATGAAGTGATGGGACCAGACGTCATGATCTTCGTTTTCTGAATGTTGAGCTTTAAGCCAACTTTTTTACTCTCCTCTTTCACTTTCATCAAGAGGTTTTTAATTCCTCCTCACTTTCTGCCATAAGGGTGGTATCATCTGCATATCTGAGGTTATTGATATTTCTCCAAGCAATCTTGGTTCCAGCTTGTGTTTCTGCCAGCCCAGCGTTTCTCATGATGTTCTCTTCATCTAAGTTAAATAAGCAGGGTGACAATAGACAGCCTTGACGTACTCCTTTTCCTATTTGGAACCAGTCTCTTGTTCCATGTCCAGTTCTAACTGTTGCCTCCTGATCTGCATATAGGTTTCTCAAGAGGCAGGTCAGTTGCTCTGATAGTCCCATCTCTTTCAGAATTTTCCACAGTTTATTGTGATCCACACAGTCAAAGGCTTTGGCATAGTCAATAAAGCAGAAATAGATGTTTTTTTCTGGAACTCTCTTGCTTTTTCCATTATCCAGCAGATGTTGGCAATTTGATCTCTGGTTCCTCTGACTTTTCTAAAGGCAGCTTGAATATCTGGAAGTTCATGATTCACATACTGTTGAAGACTGGCTAGGAGAATTTTGAGCATTACTTTATTAGTGTTTTTGTTCACAGTCATATATATTACCGTGAAATATCATATGTTCTGTATTTCAATTCCAAGATTGAGATATCTTGTTACATTGACAGTGAATGATAAATTTCTTTGTTTTCATAATATAATATTTCTTTTTGATAAAGGTGTACTAAAGTTAAGTACCCTGCTCTTAACTGATTTTAATCATGGGCTTGGTAGGTGACAAAACAAAAGATCCAAGATTCTGTTAAAGTCTAAATTTAGTATATTGATAAAATAATCAGGACTTACATTCTCTTTAAAACCATTTTTAGCCAATTTATTTGGTTTTAATTCTTTTTTTAACAAAATATTGCATGAGTTCTAAGTTATATATTTGCATGCTACTTTAATTTACAAGTAATTCTCAAATCAAATATCCTGATATTTCCTGATATCCAAATATCCTGATTTCATTTCATTGGCTGTTTAGCTATGTTAGCAAAACATATGTTTAAATTTAAAATATCTCTCCTACTATTTTTGAATTTGGTTTGTGTTAAGTGAATGTTTAATCATACGCTGCAATTTGTCTGAAGATTTGTTTTGTAGACCCCAATGAGATAGATTTGATTACTAAATTTGGAACTGTTGAATCATTTTAGACATCTGCCTTTCTATCTTGGTTTCTTTTTGCTTTTATTTCTAGTTTGTCATGAAGCAATTGCACTGTGCAATATTATAATAAGGACTGGGAAAATTTTTGTGGATATTATATCTATTACAGTTTGCAATAGCACTTTTCTCTGGTTATCAGTGATTTAACTGTGATCAATCTTTCTGTACTTACTCACAAAAAGTGTGTTTTCCAGGAGAGTATTTTGGTGAGGGTCAGAGTAGAATTTATAAGAATTTATAGAATTCTTACCATAAGAATTTATGGTGTATTACTGTCAGTTCACTTGAATTAGAATATATATATTTTCATTATATATGAATACACATTATGTATATGTATTATATATACAATGTATATATTATATACAATGTAATATATTATATATACAGCAAAAATATCTATTATATATAGCATATATATAAAACATACATTATATGTATATTTATATATAAAGATATATCAATATGCATTAATTATATATAACATATATTATATATAATAGATTTAATATTATTTAATATAAATATATAAAAAACATTTTAAAATTTTTAAAATATATTTTATATCATATAATATAATTTTATACATTATAGATATAATATTAATATATATAATATATTATAATATAATATATGAAATATATTATAGTAATATAGTAAAATGATAATACTATAATTATAAACTATAATTATAAATATATAACTATAAAATATACACACAAAGTAATGTTATAAAAATATAGTCAAGAATATAAAAATAATATGAAATTTTAATAATGAACAATATAATATATAATATCATATATATAGCAAAAATATTTTATGTATATAAAATATATATTATATATACTTGTATATTGTATTAATATATAATATTTAAATATATATATATATTAATATGTATATATTATAACAGATTATATATATTATATAATATTAAATATATATAATATATATATACCAAACTATATATTATATAGCTATATATATATACATATATATATATATATATATGTGTGTGTTACATATACTAGACCACCTGAACTGCCTCTTGAGAAACATATATGCAGGTAAGAAAGCAACAGTTAGAACTGGACATGGAACAACAAACTGGTTCCAAATAGGAAAATGAATACGTCAAGGCTGTATATTGTCATCCTGCTTATTTAACTTAGATGCAGAGTACATCATGAGAAACGCTGGGCTGGAAGAAGCACAAGCTGGAATCAAGATTGCCAGTAGAAATATCAACAACCTCAGATATGCAGATGACACCACCCTTATGGCAGAAAGTAAAGAGGAACTAAAAAGCCTCTTGATGAAAGTGAAAGAAGAGAGTGAAAAAGTTGGCCTAAAGCTCAACATTCAGAAAATGAAGATCATGGCATCTGGTCCCATCACTTCATGGGAAATAGATGGGGAAACATTGGAAACAGTGTCAGACTCTATATTTTTGGGCCCCAAAATCACTTCAGATGGTGATTGGAGCCATGAAATTAAAAGATGCTTACTCCTTGGAAGGAAAGTTATGACCAACTTAGATAGCATATTGAAAAGCAGAGACATTACTTTGCCAACAAAGGTCTGTCTATTCAAGGCTATAGTTTTTCCAGTGGTCATGTATGGATGTGAGAGTTGCACTGTGAAGAAAGCTGAGCGCCGAAGAATTGATGCTTTTGAACTGTGGTGTTGGAGAAGACTCTTGAGAGTCCCTTGGACTGCCAGGAGATCCAGCCCCAGTCCATTCTAAAGAAGATGAGCCCTGGATGTTCTTTGGAAGGAATGATGCTAAAGCTGAAACTCCAGTTCTTTGGCCAATTCATGAGAAGAGTTGACTCATTGGAAAAGACTCTGATTCTCGAGGGGATTGGGGGCAGAAGGAGTAGGGGACGACAGAGAATCAGATGCCTGGATGGCATCACTGACTCAATGTACGAGTTTGAGTGAACTCCAGGAGTTGGATATGGACAGGGAGGCCTGGCGTGATGCAATTCATGGGGTTTCAAAGAGTCCAACAAGACTGAGCTACTGAACAGAACTGAACTTGCATGAAATGTTCTCTTAGTATCTCTAATTTTCTCGAGGAAATATCTAGTCTTTCCCATTCTATTTCATTTTCCTTTATTTTATTCTATTCTCCTTTCCTCTATTTCTTTGCATTAACCTCTGTGGAAGTTTTTTCTTTTCTCTCCTCAGTATTCATTGGAACTTTGCATTCAGATGGGCATATCTTTCCTTTTCTCCTTAGCCTTTAGCTTCTCTTATTTTCTCAGGTATTTGTATCCCCTCTCAGACAAGCATTTTGCTTTTTTACATTTCTTTGTCTTGGGGATGGTCTTGATTACTGCCTCCTGTACAATGTCACAAACCTCCACCCATAGTTCTTCAGGAAGTCTGTCTATTAGATCTAATCCCTTGAATGAATTTGTCAGCTCCAGTGTAATCATAAGATGTGTAATTTAGATCATACCATTATGGTCTAGTGGTTTTTCCTACTTTATTCAATTAAAGTCTTAATTTTGCAGTTTATGATCTGAGCCACAGTCAGCTCCCAGTCTTGTTTTTGATGACTATATAAAATTCTCCATCTTTGACTGCAAAGAATATAATCAATCTGATTTTGATATTGACCATCTGGTGATGTCCATGTGTAGAGTCATCTACTGTGTTGTTGGAAGAGGGTGCTTGCTATGACCAGTGTGTTCTCTTGGCAAAACTCTGTTAGCCTTTCCCCTGCTTCATTTTGTACACCAAGTCCAAATTGACTGTATGTCCAGGTGTCTCTTGACTTTCTTGTTTGGATTCCAGTCCCCTATGATATAAAGGACATATTTTTATTGTTATTTCTGGAAGGTCTTGTAGGTCATCATAGAACCATTCAATATCAGCTTCTTCAACATTTGTACTTGGAGCATAGATTTTGATTACCTTGATATTGGATGGTTTGCCTTAGAAACAGAGAATGTTCTGTCATTTTTGAGATTGCACCCAAGTACTACATTTTGATCAATGATAATGACATTTTTGTATATGATGAAAGGAAATGTTTTAAGCTGATTTTATGTAGGCTGCTATCCAGTTTCCCCATTATCACTTGGTGCAGAGACTCTTTTTTCTATTGGATATTTTTTGTTTATTTGTCATAGATAAACTGAACAGAGGTACATAGTTTTATTTCTGGGCTTTCCACATTTTTTTTTTTTTTTATTAATCTATGTGTCTCTTTTGGTACCAGTACTGTACAGTTTTGATGACTGTACTTTTGTTGTATAGTCTGTAGCCAGGAAGTGTGATACGTCCAGCTTTGTTCTTGTTTCTCAAGATTGCTCTGGCTACTTGGGGTCTTTTATGGTTCCATATAAATTTTAGCTTTATTTGTCCTAGTTCCACGAAAAAATTCCATGGGTACTTTGGTGAGGAACTGATTAAATCAGCAATTTATTTGAGTAGCATGTATATTTTAACAATATTAATTATTCCCATCCATTACATTTATTTATTTCATATTCAATTTCCTTGACCAATTTTTTTCAGAGTATAGACCTTTCACTTAGTTAAATATTTGTGCATTTTATTCTTTTTGATGCCATTTTAAATGGTATAATTTTCTTGCCTTGTCTTTCTGTTGTAGTTTGCTTTTAATGTACAGAAAACACTTTCCTACACCATATACAAAAGAAAACTCAAGATGGGTTATAGACCTAAAACCAGAAACCATAAAACTCCTGAAAGAGAACCTACACAGAGTATTCTTTAACATAAGTTGTAGCAAGACTTTTACAAGGATGTTTCTCCTAATGCAAAATAAATAAAAACAAAAATATGTGAATGTACCTAATTAAACTTAAATGCTTTTGCCCAGCAAAGGAAATCATCAAGAAATGAAAAGACAATTTACTAAATGGAATAACATATTTGCAAATAATATGAGTGATGGGGTTAATCATTTAAAATATATAAACCATTCATATAACTCAATATCTTAAAAAATTATTTAAAAAATGACTAAATAGACATTTTTTTCCACAGAAAACATAAAAACTGCAACAGACGTGTGAAAAGATATAATCCCTAAATATCAAGGAAATGCAAATCAAACAATAATGAGATATCTCTTCACTCTTTACAGAGTGGCTTCTATCAAAAAGACAACAAATAAGCATTGGTGAGGATGTAGGAAAAGAGACAACCCTGGTTCACTTGTAGTGGGAATGAAAATTTGTGTAGTCACTTTGGAAAAAAAGTATTAAAATTCCTGAAAAAAAAAAAATAGAAGTGCCATATAAAATTTCACTTCTAGGTATTTTCCAAGGAAAACAGAAACTTTAATTTGAAAATATATATACAATCCTTTGTTCACTGCAGCATTGTTTACAATAGCCAAGATATGGAAGCAATATCTGACAATAGATAAGTGGATAAAGAAAATGGGTATACACAACGGAATATTACTCATCTATTATAAAGAATGAAGTCTGGCCATCATAACGTGGATGAAACTAGAAGATATCACTCTTAGGAAAACATACCAAGGACAAATACTTGTATGTCACATATACATGGAATCTAAAAATAAAAGTGATGAGCAAACATAGCAAAACACAGTAGATTTATAGATACAGTGAAAAATCAGGTGGTTTCCAGAGGGCATAGGTATTGGGGAGGAGTGAAATAGATGCGGGACATTAAGAGATACAAATTCTCTGTAACAAAATAAATGGGTTGCAGGAACGAAATATACAGTTTGGGGGAACATAGTCAATAATACTCTAATATATTTGTATGGTGAGAGATGGTGGACTTATCATGGTGATGTACAGAAATATCAGGTCACTGTGTTGTGCACTTGAAACCAACATGGTGATGTAGATTGATTATATCTCAATAGAAAAAAACTACTGCTTCTGCTGCTGCTGCTGCTAAGTCACTTTAGTTATGTCCGACTCTGTGCGATCCCATAGACGGCAGCCCAACAGGCTCCCCCGTCCCTGGGATTCTCCAGGCAAGAACACTGGAGTGGGTTGCCATTTCCTTCTCCAATGCATGAAAGTGAAAAGTGAAAGTGAAAAGTGAAAGTGAAGTCGCTCAGTCATGTCCGATTCTTTGCGACCCCATGGACTGCAGCCTTCCAAGCTCCTTCATCCATGGGATATTCCAGGCAAGAGTACTGGATTAGGGTGCCATTGCCTTCTCTGGAAAGAACTACTATGACTCAGCAAATCAATCTAACCTTAGGTGTCTAAAAAAAATTATTTTCCCAGCTACATGAGGCCTATGTTGAATGAAAAGATGCAATAGCATTTTTTATGTTCTGTACAATGAGTTGGAATTAAAATAAAATCATAAGCAGAGGCCACAAGCTAGACAGGGAAAGAATTAACATAGATCAGTACCAGGATGATTGCCTTGGAAATCAGAGTGGGGACAGATGGCATAGTTTACCAAATGAAAATCTGTGGGATTTAGAAATTAATTGGTTGTAGAGAAGAGGGGGTGGTAAACAATGACTCTGAGGTTTCAGATCTGTGACGTTATCTCTCCACATGAAGTGCTCAGCCATGTTTCTCTGAGGCTCAGCTGGTAACAATTCTTTAATTATATTTCCCCAGATTTATTGAGTTGGGTGTTCAGTCAATGTAATTAGTAGTCATAGGTGGAAACCATGTAAACCTGGGACCTTAGGAAGTCACATCTAAACATTCTATGTATGTGTAATGCCATGTGTGTGTGTGCTTGTGTGTGTGTGTTTTGTGAGAGAGAAGAAGAAAAAGAGTGAGCACAATAGTATTGGGTTGGCCAGAAAGTTAATTTGGGTTCCTTGGTGGCAAAAATAGTAAAGAGTCTGCCTGCCTTGTGGAATACCTGGGTTTGATCTCTGCATTAGGAAGATCCCCTGGAGGAGGACATGTACAAACTCACTCCAGTTTTCTTGCCTGGAGAATTCCCAGGACAGAGGAGCCTGGTGGGCTACAGTTCATGAGGTTGCAAAGAATTGAACATGACTGAGTGACTAAGCACAGCACAGCACAGTAAGATGTTACTGAGGCTTAGTGAGGTCAGATGGGTTTCCTACGATCAGAGGGCCAGTATCTGAAGGCTCATTTCAAGTCAATCTGACTTCAAGGCCTATAATAATGTCCCATGATGTCCTTCACTATCCAAACTCGAAATCACTAGGGAGACTGTCTATGCAGACCACAGAGTCTGGGATCCTTAGGCCATGGGTCATTGTGCAAGTTAGAAGGAAGGGAGGGGTCACCTGCAGGAAAAGCCCTACATTCAGATAGCTAAGGCACAGGATGAGATGGCTGGTGCTGGAAGAAGAGTGTTTAATTCATGATCTGTGGCTGGGACAACTGACCACTCCTTCATAACCTATATGCAGGTTGACCACTAAAAGGGATAAGTTCCCTGGATGGAATGAAAATGCTAGTTTATAAAATCTGTGTTCTAAAATAATTCTAAAATATTTCTTATTATCTTTAAATACCTTTAAACATTTCCCCAATCAACTTTATAAGACTTTATCCATGATTTAGAATATATGAGAAGGTACAAACTTCCAGTTATAAAATAATGTCATGGGAATGTAGTGTATCTCCTGGTGATTTGTTTGTGCCTGTGCTGAGTCATGTCCAACTCTGCGACCTCAAGAATTGTAGCCCACCAGGCTCCTCTGTTCATGGAATTTTTCAGGCAAGAATATTGCAGTGGGTTGCCATTCCCTTTTCTAGGGGATCTTCCTGACCCAGAGATGGAACCAGCATCTCTTGCATCTCTTACATTGACAGGTGGATTTTTTTTTACCACTGAACCATCTAAGAGAGATCTTAAGAGGTCTCATCAAAAAGAAAAAAATTGTACTGCAGGTAATGATGAATGTTTGTTAGACTTAAAAGTGATCATTTAATAGTATATACAATATTGAATCATTATGTTGTCTTCCTGATATAATGCATATGTCAATTACATCTCAACATTAAAAATTATATATATATATATATATATATATATATATATATATATATATAAAAGAAATTCAGGCCCAGAAAAAGCAATCTAGACATAAAGATGAACTAGATAGGCCATTCTACACAGACTGGAATGCCTGAATTCAGACCACTGTAGACTTTTATGAGCCAGAATGAACAGACTACTGTGAATGTTGTTTTACTGCCTGGGATTCATGTCCTCCTCCTCCTTAGACATCTGCCTACACCCTCTGTTCTGTTCAGACTACCTGTGTGATTCCAGGTAAACTGACCCCATGTGAACCCTGAGGTAACCCTGAGAGAGACTACAGTTCAAAGTAAAACCACCTACTTCCTTGGGGACTGGTTAAAATTCAGTAGGCTGAATGAGACAAAATATTACCTGGAGGATTTTAGAAAAGTTTCTAACCATTTTTTCCCCCAGAAATAACATTTCCACTTTCTGTAAATGAGGAAATCTTAGCCCCAGTTTCTCCTGGCAGTCTCTTTATCATCATGAAGTAATCATCCATAGAATAAAGTCACGTTCTGGTCATGGTTTGGAAAGAAGAACAGAGATTTCTAGAATATTTTTTAGTGGCTGGATCCACTGATCCTGATGTCTGTCCTAACTTGATATTCACGATTTTATGTATTCACAATTCTATGAACACACTTTTATTTAAGCCAATATTAGGTAAAGCTTCTGTTTCTTGCTGACAAATGTTTTCTATTGATATGCTGACAGTTTGGCTAAACTGAGAAGTGCAGACATAGGAATATCATCAGCTATAATTACCTGTTTGGTTTCAGAAGCCATCTGAGACTTTAATGTCTTTAGAAATTAAAATACTTTGGATATACTGATTGCTGTATCTGGACCCACAAAAACAGACACACTGCCAACCTTTGTCCCACTGACTTCTCCTGATGGTCACACAGGTTCAGTAGCCAAAAGATCCCTGTACATCTGCCAATCCACATCTCATAAAACTGCTCAGTTATAAGAAAACAGGAAACTGGCTATCCTGTTTAGACTTCCATGCTCTTTCACTTAGCTGGTGGGTGAACTAGAATCCTGGATCAGCTGGGACAGTGTTGTCCTCTCACTGCAAGTGAACTTTCATTTTAAATTCATTCTAAGTTCTCTCATGCTGCTATAGCCAAAGGGAAATAATCTAAAAATGTTAACATAGATGCTTCCAGATGGCCTAAAGGTCGAGCTTTCTAAACCTCATGACATTATTTCTCCTGCATTTTACTTGTCATGTAGATCACAGGTCAATCCAAATTCAAGTGGAGTAGAAATAAGCTTGGATTTGATTTATTTTTCCTTGAAAATTAAACTGCAATTATAGAATAGGGGCTCTGACAAATGAAATGGAAGTCACTCGGTCATGTCCAACTTTTTGTAATCCCACGGACTGTACCGTCTGTGGAATTCTCTAGGCTAGAATACTGGAGTGAGTAGCCATTCCCTTCTCCAGGGGATTTTCCCAACTCAGGGATTGAATCTAGATCTCCCACATACAGACAGACTCTTTACCATCTGAACAGGGCTCTGACAATGAATACTTGAATAAAAGGAATCCCTTTTAGAGTTGTAACATACCTGGTAGACAAGTTTAGAGATGATATTTTAGAGCAAAAGTTTATATATAATCCTCTGAGTATATTTTTTTCTAATGATTTTTAAATTACCTTTCGGAAGTCTCTTGATCTAAAGAAGGGAGAGAGGGACATCAGAGGAAAACAGATGAAGTTAACCCTCACATCCCACATGAACTTCTACTTCCTACTTCCATCAATTTACCTGTTTCACAGGGTAAGCATCTGGACAATATTTCATTTGGAAAAGGAATCTTGTTATTAAAATTATTTTAAAGAACTTTGTGTATTTTATATTAGCTTATGTAATTAATCACATTCTAGCATTTTGGGATTCTATGTCCTATGAAAAACCCAGTAAACTGGATGTTCAAATTTCTTATATTCAAGTTAAGTTCACATTTCCAGGGATGAAAGTTCATACAAAGATATGAAGCCACCTAAATCTACATAGAAAAATTTAGGATTAAGAAATTATTTATAACAAAACCAGATTATATGCTTGTTGCATATCACAGTTTGACATTGTTCTTGAGCTTCAATAATAATTCAGCTGACTCTTGAACAACAAAAACTCCACTGGTCCACATGTATGCAGGTGTTTTTTCACTACATGCTTGCTACAGTACTATTTGTAGTACTGTAGTTGATTGAGTTCTGGGTTGCAGAATTTGGGACACAGAAGGCAGGCTGTAAACTTATACTTGGATTTCAATTGTAGGTTGATAGTGGTTGGTGTCCTCCACAAATTATTAAAGGGTCAAATGTATATAGCACATCTTTTAGGAAATTCTATGGTCTTTGTACATTCTCCCAAAAAGGTCAAAACAATGTTAACCTTGTTTTTTATAGAGGAGAATCCATGTGTTATTAAGAGAGTGATTTTTGTTTAACATCAATTGTAAAGCAAGGCAAAGGAAAATAAAAATAGATATATTTAGAAGTTTCATATAAGACAAGACTAGAGGAATTATAACCCTTCATGAGATTCATCCTCTTACTTTTTAAGAGTTGGGATAATGTGCCTCTCTGTTCCATAAAATAAATTTCCACTGAAAGTAAAAATAAATAAATAACTTTTGCCTTTGTTATGACCCATCATAGCATACTCTGCACATACTGAGTAGACAGATGAGGTGAGATTTCTACTTTTTCTTTTTATCACAATAAGTCAACTTTAAGATTGCCTACATTCTTAGACAAAGGTTTAATAATTTTCAGTGCTGTTACCTTTAATCATTCATTGTGCCTATAACAGAAAGATAGAACTTATTTCAAAAATAGTAATTTCATCATTTGGGCTGAAGAAAGAAGTTCACAATTTTAATTGATCACTGTGACAGTTTTTATGGTCAGAAATAGGACAGAGGCAAAAAGAGAAAGCACAGTTCCCATTTATCTTCCTTAGTAGTGTGAAACAGCAGAGAGAGAGAATCTGTGCTTGTAGTGTTCAACTTTATCCAGGAGTTTAAACTTTATGTTGATAGACAATGCAAGAATATTTTTTCTCAACTCTAAAGAATATGTATCACCCTATCTAATCATTTTAGTATTTTCTTATTTATTTTTTCAATAAATATTTCTTAGGTCCATGTACTATTTTATTAAAATGTTGTGCTAGTCAATGTTGTCCTAAGAGTGAAAAAGATGATACAAGCTACCAAAATAAAGTACCAAAATGATATGAACAAACAGAAATTAAAGATAAAATTCAAGAATGAATTCTAGCCAAGACATGCATGCATGCATGCTAAGTTGCTTCAGTCATATTGGACTCTTTGAGACCCTATGGACTGTAGCCTGCCAGGCTCCTCTGTCCATGGGATTCTCCAGGCAAAAATACTGGAATGGGTTGCCATACCCACCTTTAGAGGATCTTCCCAACCCAGGTATCAAATCTGCATCTCCTGTGTCTCTGGCATTACAGGTGGATTATTTGCCCACTGAGTCACCTGGGAAGCACATACTACTTATAGATAGTTGTTATTAATATTTTTATACCATAAAGTTGATTAATAATTTGAAGAAAGACATATAACCACCATCCACTTCTTCTCCCTCAAAAAAAAACCTAAATAAATAAATAAATAAAAACAAAAAAAGAAATTTTGTACACTAAATCTTTCATTCCATGTAAGAAAATACATAAATATTGTAGAATCTAATTTGGCTTTTATGAATACAATTTATAGTGAAAGTCTCTCAGTCAAGTCCAGCTCTTTGGGACCCCATAGATTCTACAGTCCATGGAATTCTCCAGGCCAGAATACTGGAGTGTGTAGTCTTTCCCTTCTCCAGGGGATCTCCAACCCAGGGATCGAACCCAGGTCTCCCACATAGAAGATGGATTCTTTACCAGCTGAGCCACAAGGGAAGCAAAAGAATACTGGAGTATGTAGCCTTTCCCTTCTCTAGCAGATCTTCCTGACCCAGGAATCGAACCACTGTCTCCTGAATTGCAGGCGGATTCAACTGGTAAAGAAACCATTGGCAATGTGGGAGACCTGGGTTCAATCCCTGGGTTTGGAGGATCCCTTGGAGAAGGGAATGGCTACCCACTCCAGTATTCTGGCCTGGAGAATTCCATGGACTGTGGTCACAAAGACTTGGACACAACTGAGTGATTTAAAACAATATCCATACTAATTTAATTGATTATTCAATAAGCATTGCTTAGAAATTGAGCTATCTGGAGAAAAAGAAATGATATCTTAATCCTAAACCTTAAATCAAACAAAGTCCCATGATAGAGTAAAAATCACATTCAAAAGAAGAATACATGTTACATTTACATTAGGATCTCTGTTTAAAGATTATTTTTCCACATTTTAAAAATCAACATATCCAGAATTAACAATGCAAACTCAGAATTAAACAGAACCAGAACTTACAGAACTTTCTAGAGTACTTGGAATAAACTGAATTAAACAGAACCAGAACTCACTAAGAGGCTCTGGGCTTGCAGAACCTTGGGGAGTCCACCATGCATCCCTTCACCATCAGGTTCAGTGCTGGCAGTTGATCACCACTGCTGGACTGGCTTCACATGTCCTCCCAACCTGGATTCTCTAACCCCTCCTGCAGCACTGGGACTGCTGACACTGCCCTGTTTTGTGTGATATCTCTCATTGGAGTGGGGACAAAGATGAATCTCCTCATCATGGAGCAGGTGTGACCCACTGGCATAACCTGGATTTTGTTAAAGTGACAGATTCTAAGATTTGGGCAGTGGACTGTTAGAGAATCTGCATTTGACAAGGTTTCTCAGTGATCTACAACTTTAACAAATATCTCCAAAATACAGCTGCTACATCAGTGAGCTTTTATGATCTCACACCATTTCTGAGGGTCAAGGAGAAGTTTCACTGGATTGCTCCAGCTCAGTCCTTCCTAAGGATGCAGGCAGATTTGGACAAGCCTGGTCTGGGGCAGGAGAGCCTACTACTCTGCCTGGGATTACTGTTTACATGGCCCATGGTGATAGTTCCTTAACATAGGGCCTTTCCACCACTTGAGACAACTCAACTGTCCTTACAACATGCAGCTGGGACCCCACAGCAGGTGGTCCAAGAGAGCCAGGAGGAAGTCCCAGCACCTCCAAAGTCACATGTGTCTTTATACAGGTTGGCTCCACTCAGACAGGGAGGGGTCACTGGGGCTGTGACTGCCAATTGGCAGGATCATTGGGGCCTACATGAAGCTGAAGACAAGATCATTACAGTTGAGGAAGCACTAGCTTCTTCCCAAACCCACTTCCCTGATGCATGAGGCCTGGGAAGGTTTATTATTATTATTATTATTATTTTACAATACTGTATTGGTTTTGCCATACATCAACATGAATCCACCACGGGTGTACATGAGTTTCCAATCCTGAACCCCCCTCCCACCTCCCTTCCTATACCATCTCTCTGAGCCATCCCAGTACACCAGCCCCAAGCATCCTGTATCCTGCATCGAACCTAGACTGGCAATTCATTTCTTACATGATATTATACATGTTTCAATACCATTCTCCCAAATCACCTGAGATTCATTGGTGTTGGTGGCACTGGGCCTCCTTCAAGCTAGTGAGCTGCTCACACTAGCCAGTCCTGGAAAGGCTCTGCTTTTCCAGTGCTGAAGACACTTGTTGGAGAGACAACCCACAACTCACAGACCCACCAACCTGCAGGGATATTTGGACAGTGAGGTGGCCAGTGAGTACCACTGTCTCCCCAAGGATTTGAGGCAACTGCCTCTCCCACCAGCATCTCCATTCCCCCACATCCCATCAGCACTTGTCTTTTTTCCAGTTTCTATTCTTCACTCATTTATTTTGGTTTGATCCCAGGTCAGGAAGGTCCCCTGGAGAAGGAAATGGCAACCCACTTCAGTATTCTTGCCTGGGAAATTCCATGGACAGATGAACCTGGTGAGTTGCAATCCATGGGGTCTTATGAGTCAGACATGACTTGGTGACTAAAACAAAATAGCAAAACCATTTAGCAGATGTGAAATACATCTTATAGTTTTCATGTGAATTTCCAAGTTTCCAAATGAGGTTCATTGTTTATTTAAATTTCCTTTGTGTGAAATGCCTCTTTTTCCACTACAATGTTTCTTTTTTGACTGTTGATATCCTTTATATATTTTAGATGCAAATCCTTTGCAGTTATATGTGAGTGTTATAAATAAAAAGAAAAGTTCTGATGCTGGGTGAAACCACCGGATAATAGGAGAGATGCAAGTGGCTGACTAACTCTCCTCCCCTTGAGCCTTAAAACCCTGAATAAAGATTACTTGTCTCACTCAATAACTATACTCTTGAGGAGCACATTTTCCTTTATGAAAACTTAATATTGGAATGAGATGTCACTTCTGTTGTATAGCCAATAACACTCTCTTGGAAGACATTGCTTCATTGTAGAGAAGGATTTAAAAGAGCCTCTAAGTTATGAAAATTTAAAGCAAATTGTCAATCCTCATTGTTGTTCAGTCATTCAGTCATGTCTGACTCTTTGTGACCCCATGGACTGCAGCACACAGGCTTTCCTGTCCTTCACCAACCCCCAGAGCTTGCTAACTCCTAACCAGTGTGAATTTGTGTGTAGGTATAGGTATGAAAAATGAGTGCTTGACTGTTGCTTAGCAACGTCGCCTTTCCCCTTCATGTGCAACAGGGAGCTCTCTTCTTGCGCTATGCTGAGGCGGTCTCATGTAGGGGGAGCAGACCAGTCTCCATGGGTACTTATTCCAGCACATCAGAAGGCAGGGCTGTGTTCTGCAGCATGGCCCACCTGGCACTGTGCTAAGCATTAGGGGGAAATGTCTGAGCATGTGAGTATGATCTTGATGTATGGCAAAACCAATACAATATTGTAAAGTAATTAGCCTCCAATTAAAATAAATTTAAATTTTAAAAAATCAAGGGTAATAATACAAAAAGAAAGAGAGAGAGAGAGATACATCCTCAGTGCTCAGGGAGATACTGGTGGAATGAAGAGAGGAAAAGAGCTTAATAAATAGAAGTATTGTGGTAACAGTGAACATATTTCCTGCCATCAGAACTTGCAAGACCAGCTGTAACTACACTTGGCAGAGACCCAAGCCTCAGTGTTAGTGGACTGGTCACACTTCCTGCTTAACTGTTTCTTGCTGATTTTTGTAGAGCAGGACCAAGTTTCTTTGAACTTGGTTCAAAGTCCCAAGTGTTCCTGCTCAACTAGGTGGTTGGGAGAGGGTCTTGAGAAATAAGGGCATTTTTGTCACTGAGGGCAGGTGGGTGCTAGTAGAGAGGAAGAAGTTTCTTCAGGTGGGAATGATGAGAAGAAAGAACACATTAATAGAAACACAGTGGTGAGAAAGCTTTTGTGATGGAGGGTTCAGTCTAGGTCTCTCTGAGCTAAACTGATAATATGTGCTTATTGATGGGTGTCCCTACTAAGATGAAATAGAAAACTTCAAAGAAAGAGAAGCACATCTCAGTTTTCTGGGCCTAATATCAGCCATCCCAGCACACTTAAAGTGGCAGACAGAGGGGACAACAACTTAATGGGTATCTAGATTTTATATTTATTTTCCTCCCTTTATGGGTTAGTGGGTGTTGGGTAATATGTGTGCAGAAAGTAATAGAGAAAGTGGGAGAAAATGATTCCTGGGGCTGAGCATATGTTAATGGTTTGATTACCCGTAGAGTGACTGAAAAGTTCAGGGTAGTCTCTACTTACTGGCAAAGAAGACTATTTCTTTTTATTTTTATATATATATTTTATTTTTTATTTTATTTTATTTTTATTTTTTTATGTTTTTTTTTAATTTTTTTAAATTTATTTATTTATTTTTAATTTTTACTTTACAATTCTGTATTGGTTTTGGCATAGATTGAATATATATATTTTAAGTTGTTACTCTGCTAGGAAACTCTATTGTTGCAGATTTTCTTCACAATAATATTTTACTTTGTACCGTATTTTTTCTTATGCTAATGTAGAAATTGATCTGGTATATCATGTGTGTTTTGCTACTTGTAGCATGAAGAGTTTTGAAAAATGTAGAATTCTGAAAAGGTACAGAGTTTCTCTGGTCTGAAAGATTTATACCAAATTCAGACAAAATTGAAAGACTTCCACAAATATGATAAATTCAAAGCATTGAAGTTGAAAAACTGAAAGAGTTTACAGGATCAGAAAACTTGAGTGGAAAAACAAACACATTTAGAACATTTACTCATGTGGGGCTGGGTTTTCAAGACTGTAAAAATAAAGGTAAAACTTAGAAACCAGCAACATTTTACAATTCATATGTATTTCCTTGTTAGTGAACTGCTACTGCTAAGTCACTTCAGTCATGTCCGACTCTGTGTGACCCCATGGACGGCAGCCCACCAGGCTCCCCTGTCCCTGGGATTATCCAAGCAAGAACACTGGAATGGGTTGCCATTTCCTTCTCCAATGTATGAAAGCGAAAAGTGAAAGTGAAGTCACGGACCATTTAAATGTGTGAAAGCACTTTTACCAAAATAACCTGGTAACAAGGTCATCTTTACATAACCAGCATCCCTGACATGAATAAAATAAGTAGAATAAAGTCAATTAAATTACAAAAAGACATTGAGAAGAAATAATTTTATGTGCAATATTTGGCATCAAACAAAATACTCAAAGATGGATCAGTATGTCAAATTAACATATTTGTGTAAATGGGCACGTATAACCAATTTGCACCCAAGGAAATATTGCTCATGATATTCACAATCAACCTTCCCTGACCCAACTCAAAATCAAGTGTCCATTGGTCTTTTTGTCACTTAGCAATAGCTTTTTTTTCTCTCTCTCTCTCTTCTAGAATTTCATATAATTAGACTTTTATACTCTTTTGTGCCTGGCTTATTTCAGTCAACATGTTTTTGAGATATTTCCACAAAGTTTTGCATATCAGGAATTAGTGATCATTTAAAAAATAAAAGTGATTTTTAAAATTACAATAAAAACAATAGATTTAGTTGCAATGATAAGAATGTATTTCTTTATGTCAGAACAAGTTAATATATATTAAAAGGCACATAAAAATGGATAAATGTTTTCTATAGATTAAACAAACTATTATAATATCTAGTATACATAAATTACTAAGTTATATTTAACATTAATTAATAAAATTGATAAAGGGAATTTATAGAGATAATAAATATGAACAACTAATATATAAAATACCCAAGATCTTAATAATAAAAGGTATGAAAATGAAAGTAAAGGGATATTTAATTTTTATTGTAATGTAATTAATGGAAAGAAATAGAAGAAAACAGTAGAATGGGAACTGCTAGAGATCTCTTCAAGGAAACTAGAGATATCAAAGGGACATTTCATACAAGAATGGGCACAATAATGGACAGAAGTGATAAGGACCTAACAGGGGCAGAAGAGATTAAGGAGAGATGGCAAGAATACACAGAAGAACTATAGAAAAAACTGCAATGGTGTGGTCACTCATCTAAAGCCAGACACCCTGGAGTGTGAAGTCAAGTGGGCCTTAGGAAGCATCACTGTGAACAAAGTTAGTGGAGGCAATGGGATTCCAGCTGAGCTATTTCAAATCCTAAAAGAGGGTGTTGTTTAAATGCTGCACTCAATATGCCAGCAAAATAGAAAATTCACCAATGGCCACAGGACTGGAAAAAGTCAGTTTTCACCCCAATCCCCCAAAAAGAGCAATGCTAAAGAATGTTTAAGCTATTGGACAATTGTACTAATTTCTCGTGCTAGTATAATTATACTCCAAGTCCTTCAAGCTAGGCTTTAGCAGTACTTGCTTGAATCGAGAGTTTTCAGATGTGCAAGCTGGCTTCAAAAACGAAAGAGAAAGCAGAAATCAAATTGTCAATATTTGTTGGATCATGGAGAAAGCAAAGGAATTCCAGAAAAAAAAAAATTACCTTTTCTTCATTGACTGCACTAAAGTATTTGACTGTGTGGATCACAACAAGCTGAAAAGTTCTTAAAGAGATGGAAATATCAAACCATCTTACCTGTCTCCTAAGGAAACTGTGTGTGGGTTAAGAAGCAACAGCTAGAGGGTTACATGAAACAACTGATTTGTTCAAAACTGGAAAAGGACTAGGACAAAACGGTATGTTGCCACCTGTTTATTTGACTTCTATGCAGAGTGCATCATGTGAAATGCCTGGCTGGGTAAGCTACAACCTATAATCAAGAGTGCATAGAGAAATATCAACAAACTCAGATATTCAGATGATAACATTCTAATAGCAGAAAGGGAAGAGGAACTAAAGAGACTTTTGATGAGGGTGAAAGAGAAAAGCAAAAAAGCTGGCTTAGCACTCAACATTCAGAAAATGAAAATCATACCATTTGATTCCATCACTTCTGCAAACAGATGGGGGTAAAGTGGGAACAGTGATAAATTTTCTCTTCTTGGATTCCAAATCACTGTGGATGTTGACTGCCACCATGAAATTAGAAGACACTTGTTTCTTGAAAAGAAAGCTAGACAGTGTATTTAAAAGCAAACACATCACTTGCTGACAGATATCCATATAGTCAAAGCTATGGTCTTTCCAGTAGTCGAGTATGGATGTGAATATGGGATGGATGTGTCTGAGTGCTGAGTGCTAAGAATTGATGCATTTGAATTCTTGTGCTGGAGAAGACTTTTGAGTGCCCCTTGGACAGCAATGAGATCAAATCAGTCAGTCTTAAAGGAAATCAACCCTGAATACTCGTTGGAAGCTGTAGCTCCAGTACTTTGGCCATCTGATGTGAAGAATTGATTCATTGGAACAGACTCTGATGCTGGGAAAGATTGAAGGAAAAAGGAGAAGAGGGTAACAGAGGATGAGCTGGTTGAATAGCATCACCAGCTCAATAGACATGAACATGGGCAAGCTCCAAGCGATAGTGAGGGATAGGTAGACTTGGTGTACTGCAGTTTATGGCTTCACAAAGAGTCAGACACGACTTAGTGACTGAACAACAACAATTGCTGTCAAATAAGAAAAACGCTATCATAATATATATTCTCAGGATGCAATGACATAGACATTTTCATGTACCATTTGTAGCAATCTCTACGATTTAAATTTGTAAATGAAAGTTTTCCAAAATAGAAGTTTCCAAGTGCAGATAGTTTCATGGACAAATTCTTCCAATTATTAAAGAGTTCTATACAATCTTTCCCAGAAAAATATAAAAGGAGGCAACACTCCCAGTTCATTTTATGAAGACAGTATTACCTGGTAACAAAATGAGACAAGTATAAACAAACAACAGTAGAGATCCTCATTTCTCATAAATATAAATGCAAAATCTTTGACAGAATCAGCAAGTGAAATTTAGCAATACATAGTACAATTATGTACAATGACCAAGTGGATTCCAAGGGATGAAACGGTATATAATTATTAAAAAAAAAAATAGTAAATTCAATGTTCCCTTCAGGGATCATAGCCTTGTCATAAGAAGCTTGCATAACTCAGTGAAGCTATCAGCCATGCTGTGCAGGAACACCCAAGACTGATGGGTCATAGTGAAGAGTTCTGAAAAATGTTGCCCATGGAGAAAGAAATGGCAATTCACTCCAGTTTTATTACCTGGTAAACCCCATGGACAGTATGAAAAGGACAAAAAAAAAGAAGAAGAAGAAGAAGAAGATGAGTCCCTTCCAGGGCAGTAGGTGCCCAATATACTAAATGGGAAGAGCAGAGGGCAATTATTAATAGCTGAAGAAAAAGTGAAGTGACTGGGCCAAAGTGTAAAGTACACTCAGCTTGCACGTGGTAGTGAAAGTAAAGTTCAATGCTATAAAGAACAATATTACACAGGAACATAGAGTTTTAGGTTCATGAGTCAAGGTAAATTGGATATGGTCAAATAGGGGATGGTAAGGGTGAACTGATGTCTTAGGAATCAGTGAATTAAAATGGGAGAATGGGCAAATTTAATTCAGATGAGCATTATATCAACTATTGCGGGCAAGCATTTCTTAGAAGAAATGGAGTAGCCCTCATGGCCAGCAAAATAATCTGAAATGCAGATTTACATGCAGTCTCAAAAACAACAGAATGATCTCAGTTCATGTCCAATGCAAACCAGTCAACATCACAGTAATCCAAGTCTATGCCCCAACCACTGATACCAAAGAAAATGAAGTGATCAGCAGTTCTATGAAGATCTACAACACCTTCTAGAACTATCACAAAAAAAAAAAAAAAAAGATGTCCTTTTCATCATAGAGGATTGGAATGCAAAAGTAGACAGCCAAGACATATCTGGCATAAGAGGCAAGTTTGGCCTTGAATAGAAAATGAAGCAGGGAAAAGGATAATAGAGTTTTGTCAAAAGAACATGCTGGTAAAAATGAACACCTTTTTTCAACATGCCGAGATGACTCTACACATGTACAAAATCAGACTGATTATGTTATTTGAGTCAAAGGTGGAGAAGTTCTATACAATAAGTAAAAACAAGACCTCGAGCTGACTGTGGCTCAGATCATGAGCTCCTTTTTTTTTTTTTTTTGCAAAATTCAGGCTTAAATTGAAAAAATTTGGAAAAACTAGCCAGCCATTCAGGTGTGATCTAAATCATATCCCCACGCTGGCTGTGACGGACTGCTCAGTAGCATGGCCAAGAGGAGCTACCCCTCGCCCAAGGTCAGGGACGGCGGCAGAGAGGAGCTACCCCACAGAAAGGAGCGGTGGCTGCACGGGCACAGAAGGGCCGAGATGAGCTACTTCACGTTCAAGGTCAGGAGGGGCAGCTGTGAGGAGATACCCCTTGTGCAAGGTAAGAAGCAGAGGCTGCGCTTTGCTGGAGGAGCTGTGAAGAGATACCACAGGTCCAAGGTAACAGAAACATAAGTAAGATGGTAGGTGTTGCGAGAGGCATCAGAGGGCAGACACACAAACTGTAATCACAGAAAACTAGTCAATCTAATCACATGGGTGACAGCCTTGTCTAACTCAATGAAACTAAGCCATGCCATGTGGGGCCACCCAAGACGGGCAAGTAACGTTGGAGAGGTCTGACAGAATATGGTGCACTGGAGAAGGAAATGGCAAACCACTCCAGTATTCTTGCTTTGAGAACCCCATGAACAGTATGAAAAGGCAAAATCATAGGATACTGAAATAGAAACTCCACAGGAGGGTAGATGCCCAATATGCTACTGGAAATCAGTGAAGAAAGAAATCCATAAAGAATGAAGGGATGGAGCCAAAGCAAAAACAATACCCAGGTGTGGATGTGACTGGTGATAGAAGCAAGGTCTGATGCTGTAAAATATTGCATAGGAACCTGGAATGTTAGGTCCATGAATCAAGGCAAATTGGAAGTGGTCAAGCAGGAGATGGCAAGAGTGAACGTCAACATTCTAGGAATAATAGAAATAAAATGGACTGAAATGGGTGAATTTAACACAAATGACCATTACATCTACTACTGCAGGTAGGAATCCCTTAGGAGAAATGGAGTAGCCATCAGAGTAAACAAAAGAGTCCAAAATGCAGTACTTGGATACAATCTCAAAAATGACAGAATGATCTCTGTTCGTTTCCAAGGCAAACCTTTCAATATCACAGTAATCTCAGTCTATGCCCCAACCAGTAATGCTGAAGAAACTGAAGTTGAACGGTTCTATGAAGACCTCCAAGACCTTTTGGAGCTAACGCCACCAAAACATGTACTTTTCATTACAGGGAACTGGAATGCAAAAGTAGGAAGTCAAGAAACACCTGGGGTAACAAACAAATTTAGCCTTGAAATCCAGAATGAGGCAGGGCAAATGCTAATAGAGTTTTCCCAAGAGGATGCACTGGTCATAGCAAACACCCTCTTCCAATAACACAAGAGAAGACTCTACACATGGACATCATCAGATGGTCAACACCAAAATTAGATTGATTCTATTCTTTGCAGCCAAAGATGGACAAGCTAGTACAGTCAACAAAAACAAGACCGGGAGCTGACTGTGGCTCAGATCATGAACTCCTTATTGCCAATTTCAGATTTAAATTGAAGAAAGTATGGAAAACCACCAGACCATTCAGGTATAACCTAAATCAAATCCCTTATGGTTATACAGTAGAAGTGAGAAATAGATTTAAGGGCCTAGATTTGATAAATAGAGTACCTGATGAACTATGGATGGAGGTTCGTGACATTGTACAGGAGACAGGGACCAAGACCATACCCATGGAAAAGAAATGCAAAAAAGCAAAATTGCTGTCTGAGGAGGCCTTACAAATAGCTTTGAAAGAAGACAAGCAAAAAGCAAAGGAGAAAAGGAAAGATATAAACATCTGAATGCAGAGTTCCAAAGAATAGCAAGGAGAGATAAGAAAGCCTTCCTCAGCGATCAATGCAAAGAAATAGTGGAAAACAAGAGAATGGAAAAGACTAGAGATATCTTCAAAAAAGTACAGATACCAAGGGAATATTTTATGCAAAGATGGGCTTGAAAAAAGACAGAAATGCTATGGACCTAACAGGAGCAGAAGATATTAAGAAGAGGTGGCATGAATACACAGACAAACTGTACCCAAAAAAAAAAAAAAAAAAAATCGTCACGACCAAGGTAATCACGATGGTGTGATCACTCACCTAGAGCCAGACATCCTGAAATGTGAAGTCAAGGGGGGCTTAGAAAGCACCTCTACAAACAAAGCTAGTGGAGGTGATGGGATTCCACTTGAGCTATTTCAAATCCTGGCAGATGATGCTGTGAAAGTGCTGCATTCAATTTGCCAGCAAATTTGGAAAACTCAGCAGTGGCCAAAGAACTGGAAAAGATCAGTTTTTATTCCAATTGCGAAGAAAGGCAATGTCAAAGAATGTTCAAACGACCACACAATTGCACTCATCTCACACACTAGTAAAGTAATGTTCAAAATTATCCAAGCCAGTCTTCAGCAATACGTGAACTGTGAACTTCCACAAGTTCAAGCTGGCTTTACAAAAGGCAGAGGAACCAGAGATCAAATTGCCAACATCCGCTGGATCATGGAAACAGCAAGAGAGTTCCAGAAAAACATCTATTTCTCCTTTATTGACTATGCCAAAGCCTTTGACTGTGTGGATCACAGTAAACTGTGGAAAATTCTGAAAGAGATGGGAATACCAGACCACCTGACCTGCCTCTTGGGAAACCTGTATGCAGGTCAGGAAGCAACAGTTAGAACTGGATATGGAAGAACAGACTGGTTCCAAGTAGGAAAAGGAGTACGTCAAGACTGTATATTGTCACCTTGCTTATTTAACTTCAATGCAGAGTTCATCATGAGAAATGCTGGTCTGGCAGAAACACAAGCTGGAACCAAGATTGCTGGGAGAAATATCAATAATCTCAGATATGCAGATGACACCACCCTTTTGGCAGAAAGTGATGAGGAACTTAAAAGCCTCTTGAAGGGTGCATGTTGATGTATGGCAAAACCAATACAATATTATAAAGTAATTAACCTCCAATTAAAATAAATTTATATTTTAAAAAAATCTCCTAAAAAAAAAAAGCCTGTTGATGAAAGTGAAAGAGGAAAATGAAAAAGTTGGCTTAAAGCTCAACATTCAGAAAACGAAGATCATGGCATCTGGTCCCATCCCTTCATGGGAAATAGATGGGGAAACAGTGGAAACAGTGTCAGACTTTATTTTTGGTCGCTCCAAAACAACTGCAGAAGATGATTGCAGCCATGAAATTAAAAAACGCTATTCCTTGGAAGGAAAGTTATGACCACCCTAGATAGCATATTGAAAAGCAGAGACATTACTTTGCCAACACAGGTCCGTCCAGTCAAGGCTATGGTTTTTCCTGTGGTCATGTATTGATGTGAGAGTTGGACTGTGAAGAAGGCTGAGCACTGAAGAATTGATGCTTTTGAACAGTGGTGTTGGAGAAGACTCTTGAGAGTCCCTTGGACTGCAAGGAGATCCAACCAGTCCTTTCTAAAGGAGATCAGCCCTGGACATTCTTTGGGACTGATGCTAAAGCTGAAACTCCAGTACTTTTACCACCTTATATGAAGAGTTGACTCATTGGAAAAAATTCTGATGCTGGGAGGGATTGGAGGCAGGAGGAGAAGAGGAGGACAGAGAATGAGATGGCTGGATGGCATCACTGACTCGATGGACGTGAGTTTGAGTGAACTCTGGGAGTTGGTGATGGACAGGGAGGCCTGGCGTGGTGCAATTCATGGGGTCGCAAAGAGTCCAACACGACGGAACGACTGAACTGAACTGAACTATGATTATTCAGTGGAGGAGACAAATTCAATGGATTAGATATGGTAGACATAGTTCATGAACAACTATGGATGAAAGTTTTAACATTGTACATGAGGCAGCGACAAAAATCATCACAAAGAAAAAATAAATGTAAGAAAGCACAGTGGTTGTCTGAACAGGTTTTAGAAATTGCTGAGGAAAGAAGAGAAGTGAAAGGCAAGGGATAAAGGGAAAAATATACCCAACTGAATGTGGATTTCCAGAAAATAGCAAAGAGAGATAAGAAGGTCTTCTTAAATAAACAATGCAAACAAATGGAGAAAGACAATTGAATGTGAAAGACTAGAAAATTTTTCAAGAAAATTGAAGATGTCAAGGAACATTTTATGCAAGGATGGGCATGATAAAGGGCAGAAATTGTAAGGATCTAACAGAAGCAGAAGAGATTAAGAGGTATCAAAATTACACAGAATAAGTATACAAAAAATCTAAATGATCCAAATAACCATGAGGTGCAGTCACTCACCTAGAGCCAGACATCCTGGAGTGTGAAGTCAAGTTGGTCTGAGGAAGCATTTCTATCAGCAAAGCCAATGAAGATTATGGGATTCCAGCTGAACTATTTAAAATCCTAAAAGATGATGCTGTTTAAGTGCTCCACTCAGTATGCCAGCAAATTAGGAAACTCAACAGCGACCATAGGACTGGACAAGGTAAGTATTTGTTTCAATCCCAGAAAAGGGCAATGCCAAAGAATGTTCAAGCTACTGTATCATTGAGATCATTTTATGTACTAGTAAGTTTATGGTTGAATTTTTTCACATTAGGCTTCAGCAGTATTTAAACCTAGAATTTCCAGATGTACAAGCTGGATTTAGGAAAGGCAGAGGAACCAGAGATAAAATTGCCAACATTATCACATCATGGAGAAACAATCTGATAGATCCACCTTGTTTATGGAGACCCCGCTGGACTTCAAGGAGACCAAACCAGTTAATCATAAAGGAAATCAAGACTGAATATTTATTGGAAGGGCTGTTGCTAAAGCTGAATCTCCAATAATCCATTCACCTTATGCAAAGAGATGATTCATTAGGAAAGACCATGATGATAAGAAAGATTGAAGGCAAAAGCAGAAGGGGATGGCAGAAAAATGAGATGGTTAGATAGCATTTATTCAATGGATATGAATTTGAGCAGACTCTGGTATATAGCGTAAGACAGAGGAACCTGGTGTGCTACATTCCATAGGGTTACAAATAGTGAGATATTAGTGACTGAACAACAACAAAAAGCACCATTAACTTGCTCAAAAAGTGACACAATTATATCTACTTCTATATATACATATATAAAAAGTTTTCAATCTTGTTACAAAAAACAGAATCCATAAAAGAAAAAATTGATAAATTATACATTGTCAAACATTTTAAAATGAACCAAAAATGTTTGTTCTGTGATGGTACCACTAATAGGGTGAAAAATAAAGCTTACAGCCTGGGAGAAAATATTTGAAAGTATATTAGAAAAGCTTTCAGAAACAGTGAACAAGGGAAAAAAAAAAAAAAAACCTGCCGTTAGAGGACAAATTAGGAGTTAGCAGTGGGGAGAGGGGAGGGAGGAGGTACCAAATAGGCGTAGAGGATGAAGAGGTACGTAAGCTACAAGGATATACTGTAAAACACAGGGACTTTAGTTCAGTTCAGTTTTCAGTAATGTCCAACTCTTTGCAACCCCATGGACTGCAGTATGCCAGGTTTCCCTGTCCATAACCAACTCCCAGAGCTAGCTCAATCTCATGTCCGTCAAGTTGGTGAAGCAATCAAACCACCTCATCCTTTGTCATCTCCTTTTCCTCCTGTCTTCAATCTTTCCTGGTATCAGGGTCCTTTCCAGTGAGTCAGTTCTTTGCATCAGGTGGCCAGAGAATTGGAGTTTCAGATTCAGAATCAATTCTTCCAATGAATATTCAGGGCTAATTTCCTTTATGGTTGACTAGTTTGATCTCCTTGCAGTCTAAGGGACTCTCAAGTGTCTTCCCCAACACCACAGTTCAAGAGCACCAATTATTCAGTACACCTCTTTTTTCATGGTCCAAGTCTCACATCCATACATGACTACTGGAAAATCCATAGCTTTGACTATATGGACCTTAAGTTGGCAAAAGTATATATATATATATATTGTCTAGGTTGGTATTTCGAAGTATCAAGAAATGGCAACATCTTAACTTCTATACTCTAATGCTTGCAGCTTGAACTGTTCAAGAAAACTACTTTAACTAGAGAAACTTCATAACAATTACTGTTTATGATCTATACTTGCCACACTTGCTAGGCTCTATGACAGATGACAAAAGAAAACAAGAAAAGGATGTGTTCTATCAGAGTAAGTTGTTTAAAGTTTTTTTGTGTGTTGTTTTGTTTTGTTTTTCAGTTTTTTTTTGTTATTTTTGTTATTTTGTATTTTGTTATTCTGAGTCAGCAATGTAAAAATGTCAGTTCATGTAAAGATCCTTTAGGAATTTTTTAAAAAACACTACAGGTGGTTAAAATGAGAACCAGCTTAGAGAAATGTAATTTATTGTGGCTGTTTTACTCATTCTAAACAAATATTTATTTTATATCTATTTTATATGAAGGATTCTTTAAACTTTTCATTAAAGATGATTTCCAAAATTATATAAGCTTCAAGCCTCCCAAAGGCAGGGTGCACCTCTGCATGCATCCAGCCATCATCACATGGTGTGGGGTTGGGTTCTTTGCAGAGCATCCAGAGCCTGCAGTGGTCACCTCTGAGGGGATTTTCTTGATGTGGGCAACATGTTTCTATCATCTGGCTACTGAAGTGTCTCTCTCACCTCCTGTTGTTCCTCCTTCTTTCAGGGTCTTATTTCTTTTGAGATGACCCTTCCTTGAGTTCTTATCTAATTCCCAGAACCACATGTGTTTGCTGCATTATCAGTGGAAGTGCAGCTGGTTCCAAACATAGCCCCATGTGTCTCTGCTCTACTCAGTCAGCACACATCCAGCCCTCACTGTACCTGTCAGATGTGTACGGCTCATGTATCCACACTTGAGGACACAAAGCTGTGAGTGGTCCCTTTGAGCAGCAGTCCCCAAATTTTTTGGCACCAGTGACCGGTTTCATTGAACTTAATTTTTCCTCAGGAGCAGCGGTGGAGAGGCTGGCTTTGGGATGATTCCAGCACATCACGTTTGTCATGCACCTTATTTGTAATCGAATGAGACTGCTGATCTGACAGGAGGTACTGGTCTCAGACTGAAGGTTGAAGAACCCTGCTTTGGAACACCCTCACTCACCCTAAGAATAGGAAAATATTCTTTACTTTTTCCTGAGTGGAAACAGACTGCACTCTCTAAAGGACTTCTTGCCACAGTTTTTTGGCAACTCTGTTCTTGTAAAGCCTTGCCTTATAGGATAATGTGGTCTTGCTAATCTTTTTCCCCATCTCACTGTGGGCTGCATGATATGCTGTGTTTACAGATTTCTACATGTTTACAGAATATTAGGTTAGGACTTGGGGTGATAAAATCCGCACAAGAAGAACCCAATTAAAAAATGTATTGCATGTCCTTATAACAAGATATATTCATGTTATTTTTATATACATTGCAATTTTAAAACTAGTGACTCACAAATAGTGAAATACATCTTATACTGGAAATCACTTTTTAAATTACTATTATGAAAGATCACATCCTTTCAGCTTTTTATGTTAATTGTTGTTCATAGGCCCTAGCAAATTCTATATTTGTGATAAATAAGTTTTTTTTTTAATACAGTTTCTCACAATCAGTTGCTTTTTCACATAATCTTTCAGATCAGAAGCATTTGAGTGTAGAACTTCAGTGTATTTTAGTGAGTGGTTTTCTCATAATTGCTAGTGTTTTGTTTGTCTTGTTTTAATTTTAATTTTAATTCCTTGGATCGCTTGTCCAAGGAATCAACAAACCAATAGGACTTTCCTACTATTTCATGCAGCACAAAGAGGGGTAATTTGAACAGAATAAGTTGAAAAGTGATGGAGAAAAAAAGATTAAGGTTATTTTCAGTTGACTGTTAAACTTTTCCTCTCTGTCCCACTAGATGCTGATATTAGCTATTCAGGAGGTTTAGTGTGCAGGAACATTGCTATATCATCTTTTAAATCCCATCGAGACCTGAGAATACCTTAAATTGTAAAATAACATATTCATGGGCCCTAACTTTTTGTAAAATGCTATTGAGCTACCTGAAAGTGACTCATATCTTATATATTTCAGAAGGAAACATAAATCTTCTTTAAATGTACTTATCATAAAGAGGTTCAAGAAGAAAAAAAAGTAATTTATTTCAGAAACTTTAGATAATAAATCCATGTTATTTTATTTACTATGAAATTATTACATATTAAAAATTCACAGTTAATTTAATATAGCAAGTTAAGTATATTCAGCAAAGGTGAATGATTTCTGAATATAATAATTAATGAAGATTTGGACTGCAATATTGTATGTTAATTGAAGCAGTTTTCCCCAAAGTTATTAAATCCAACTTCTTCCACTAATTAGTTGCTCTGAGACTTTCTTTAATTGAAGGATAAAAACACCATTGGTGAAATAGAATAGGATTGGGCCCCTTTCTTTTGTTGGTTTTATTGGATAAGATAATGCATTTCAGGATGCAGGGCAGTGACCATTAAAATGTTCAATAACAGAGGAGTGACAACAACAGTGATAGTATCAATGAAGATAATTGTTACAGTGTTTTCAGGTCAACCTTGAATTTTTACTGAAAGCAAATGATGAATTACCATCACAAAGCAGATGAAATGTGATTCCTTTGACTAAAAGAAATGCTGTAATGAGCAAACAATCTTAATTCCACATAATATGCATTAGTTTTAGTACTCTTCATTGAATATGTGTTGTTAAATAGAATTGAAATGCTATTACTGCTATTTCTGACTTGACATATGTTTAGCCTTTAAAACAGTTAAATGGACATTTCAATTGACTATAGATTGAAAAGGAGAAGGCAATGGTACCCCACTCCAGTACTCTTGTCTGGAAAATCTCATGGACGGAGGAGCCTGGAAGGCTGCAGTCCATGGGTTCGCTGAGGATCGGACACGACTGAGCGACTTCACTTTCACTTTTCACTTTCATGCATTGGAGAAGGAAATGGCAACCCACTCCAGTGTTCTTGCCTGGAGAATCCCAGGGAAAGGGTAGCCTGGTGGGCTGCCGTCTATGGTGTCCCACAGAGTCAGACACGACTGAAGTGACTTAGCAGTAGCATAGATTGAAAGCTCCTCACTGAAGGCCATATTCTACACTTTACCCCACAAACATCCAAAATAATATATCCAGAAACTGAAATATTGACTCTTTAAACTTGAAGAAAGCACTGAATAGATTTTGAATCTCCTCTTACATTTGGCTTCCAATTCTATTAATACTTTTAAACATATCATAAAATATGCATCCTAATATAGTTTTATTTATCTTTTGAAGATTAAAGCAAATAAATGAAGGTTAGGAAATTATTTCTTATTGGACAATTTTAAGGAATTTTATATATCACACCAAATATTAAGTCAGAAATTTAATGCTCTGGAACAATGTTTTTGACTATGCAAGAAACATGATGCTTTGACAAGAACCAAGATTCCCTAAGGAGATAATTTGAAATCATAGACCTAATGATTTAATTTCTTTGTCACATCATGAAATATATACCTTGTAACTTAATTTCTCGACCAAGAAACTCATATAGTCATCTTTACTCTTCCATAGAAGCATGCAGCAATAAGAGAAGGTTTTATTCACCACACAGTTCTCCTCAGAGTCTGGAAAGGATACAAACTGAGCGACAAGGATTGGATGATATGTAGTAGTCAATATTATCTAATCAAAATCAAGAGTCAGGATTGCCGCTCAGTTTTCTTTTGTGAAATAATGTAACAAGGAAGGGCTAATTTTGAAACTACACTGGATCTGGTTCTGTGAATTTAACCCTTATCTTGATGCTTTTGTTATAGTCATGCATGATGGCCTGCCCCTGACTTAGCCCACCTGTGAAAAAATGTGATATTCTTGAATTCTTTGTGGGGCAAATGACTCAGTGCCTGGCAACCCCTGTCTGCTGCTTACTTTCTTGGCCAGAAACTCACCTTGAGGCTGGAATCACAGATACATGTGACATCTTTGTTGATGTGAGAGGTGATATTCCATTTCATACCACCCATGAAATGACTATAAGGAAGTGAAACTAACACATCCCCCTACCTGAGACTTGCCATTCTAGAATCCATTTGTAGGAATTAAATGGTCTTTTTACCTTGTTTCTGCATTCCCTCCATCTCTGATCCATAAATTAATCTAACATCCAGACCCCAACAAGTTGGTTATTTTGAGATGCTAGCCTGCCATCTTCTCAGTCAACCAGTTTCTGAATGAAGTCCCTTCCTTGTCCCAACTCTTCATCTCAGATTTATTGACCTATCTTGTGGCGAGCAGAGCAAGTTTAAACTCAGCAAGAATGAAGTGAAGTGAAGTCTCTCAGTCGTGTCTGACTCTGCGATCCCATGGACTGTATGGGATCCTCCTATCAGACTCCTCCACCCATGGAATTTTCCAGGCAAGAGTGCTGGAGTGGATTGCCATTTCCTTCTCCAGGGGATCTTCCCGACCCAGGGACCGAATCCGGGTCTTCCGCATTGCAGGCAGATGCTTTACCATCTGAGCCACCAGGAAAGCCCTCAATAAGAATACATGTACTCTAAGGTTTGGCATGGGAAACAATAAATTCTATTAATATAACAGTACCTTTTCTTTCATATTTCAACATTTCCCAAAGCATCTTTTCAGCTTGTGATCCAAAACTCAAATCTGAAGCACTTCACTCATCTGCAGTGTGAATTTTCTGTGCTTAAAAGAACCAAAAATGACTTTAGCACTCATATTTGACACACATATTCTTTGATTTCACTCATACTTTTAAAATCTGTGGTTCCATTGATATAACTGGAACTGATCATACCTCTTGATCAAGTCATTTCCTATTGCATGCATCTCATCTGGTTTTTCTCTAAGCAAGATAACTCTCCTTGATATTTCATGTGGTTTTATAAATTCCTTGTAATAGAGTCACTGATGCCAGTGGTGTTTGTTCAGAGCCTAGGAGTAGGGGTGAACAACTTGCGATTTCAATTAAAGCCAGTTTTCAGGTATACATATTTTCATGCATACCTCTTTCTTCCACCTACGTTTGCAAAAATAATCTTATAGGGGTCTGGATATCAGAGAGACAGAGGCAGGCAGTGAGGAATAGAGTAAAAGGGCAATTTATCCTGAAAAATATATCCTTGCTTGTGGTCCACATAAGAGAGAGGGACTGTTAATTAATTAATTTATTTATTGTTTTCTGCAGTCATTCACAGATGGGCAGGGTTTACTGAGGCAGGACATTATGTATGATTATAGCTATGGACAGTATTCCTTTAGTAATTACAATAAGTAAAGCAATGAAAACCAAAAGTTAAAGTAAAAGAAAAAGATCCAGCCTGAGGTCAGATTTGCCCCTTCACTGTTACAATTCCCCACTGTCATGTCTATTCCACATCTTGTGGAATACGGAGCGACTATCCCTCTTAGATATTTCCTGCTGTAAAGGAGTGATAAGGGGTGATCACGGAATGGAATTTATCAGCATTGCACAAGGAATCATCCTTAGAATTTTTAGTAAATAGTACTGATGTTATGTTATTCACTAGAACATAATTTAACAAGTGGCCTAGAAAGCAGTGGTTTTTCCAACTCAAGACAGCAGAGTAGGACATTCACTCACCTTCTCCAAGAACTCCAAAATTGCAACTCACTGATGAACAACTATCGACAGGAGGATATTGGATCCCACACAAAACAAACAAACAAACAAACAAAAGATACCACACATTCAAGGGCAAAGGAGAAGCCACAATATGGCAATAGGAAGGGTGAAATAACATCAAACCCCATACCTGCCAGAGATGCTCAGTAGCCTCAAATTATGCACACCAGGACCCAGAGATTCTACAAGAGACTGGGCCAGACGTGCCTTTGAGTATATGAGTGTCTCTTGTGGTGGCACGGGTCAGTGGTGGCCTGCCATGGGCACAGGGGCTCTGGCTGTAGCAGACCGGGAAAGTCAGCATGTGGCACACATGCTCTTGGAGGAGGTCGCCATTACACCCTCTGTAGAGTCACCCAGCAGACAACCCATAAACTGAAGAACAACTGTATCAAAGAACCTATTGCATTGTTGCAAAAGTTCTAGGCCCCATGATAGATTCCCCAGCTTGGAGACCTGGCAAAGGGTCTGAGAAACCCCCAGGGAATTTGACTTTGAAGACCAGTGATATTTGATTATAGAATTTCCACAGAACTGTGGAAACAGCATCTTGGAGGACACAACTGAAACCTTGTGCACACCAGTGTCAAGAGAGTGTGTAATTTCCTTGGTTCTGTCTCACTGCAACAAATATTTGAAGTAGTGGATCAATGTTACAGCTTGGTTACAGCTCAGAGTTTTTTATTCGGCAAACAAAAGGTAAATACATCCTTGATGCTTGAGGACAGGCTGACCCCAAAGGAGAGGCCTCAGTTTGTCTTGGCTTCTTTTTATACATTTTGTCTCCCCTTCCCCCTCCCATGACTTCCTGAGCTTACCATTTGCAAACTGGGCTAGTCAAGAAGGGAGCGTGTTTGTTCAACCTGAAGTTCTCACTCCAATCCATGGATTTTATTTTGTTCCATGTTCACGGGCTTTTCCCTTTCTTTGTCTTTTAGCCATCAACATTTTGGATTCCTTTTTCCTGTTCTAACTACCTAACATCCTCCCATCAAGAAAGGGGAAACACAATTCTTTGAGAATAGGGATGTCGAGGCCTCAGAATCCTTATAGCAGTGTCCATCTAAAGGTGAGTGATCGATATTTTCTGTGGTCGGGTGAAGTTTTATGTATCCTTGTTGAACTAGAACTTCATTTTGTAGCTTGTTGATCTGGGCAGAGGAGCAATCATAAGACGTATCAATATGGTGATAACAGAAATTAGTAGGGGCATTAGCCTATTCCAAACACCCCTTCACCAAGAGAAGGATCCCCCAAAGAGAGTTTGTAGCTATGCTAAGGACTCTCCTGCTCATTCTTTGAAATTTTGTAGGATCTGAATGCGTTTTTCCTGAGGACTGTAAGACTTTCTTTAACTCGGCTGGAGATATTTACCCAGAAGCAACATGTCTCATTCAACATGGCTCAAGTCCATCCTTGTTCAGGGATCAGAAGGTCCATCTCCTGTCTATTTTGTAGTACAACCCCTGCCAAGCTGTGTTGTCTCTTTAAATTTATCCTGAGAAAGCTTATCCCCAGAAACAATTTGGGGGGTGTTTATTAGAATGACACTTATTTGTAGTCCTGAATATGTATGTGAGATCTCCTAGGGGCTAACCAGTCTATTGAGTGTCCTCTTCTATTTTCTTCCATGGCTTGACTCATGAGTAGTGAATCCAGGATTCATGCCCTGGTACTTTGACTGCTGTGGGGTTAGAAAGTATTACAGGGTAGGAGCCTTTCCATGTGGGCTGGAGTTGAGCCTTTTGGGACCCATCTTTCCAGACTTTACTTAGGACTTGAGTCCCTGAAGCATATAGTGGTAGCCCTTCAGAATCTTTTGGGTACTGATTGGCATCCCATAAATGTATTTCTTGTTGGAATTGCCCAATGGCCATGGTACAAGACCAGAGAGTCTGAGCCTCTGGATCTAGGAAGAGGTCATTGATTTGAGCAAAAGTTCTCCCATATAGCATCTCATAAGGGCTAAGACCCTCTTGGAGAAGGAAATGGCAACCCACTCTAGTATTCTTGCCTGGAGAATCTCATGAACAGAGGAGTCTGCCAGGCTACAGTCCATGGGGTCATACACAAGAGTCAAACACAACTTAGCGACTAAACCACCACCAGTAAACACTAAGACCAACCTGTTCCTTAGGGGCAATTTGGGTGTGAAGGAAAGACAATGGTAAAGCCTAATTCCATCTCAGAGAAGTCTCCTGGGTTACCTTTTTTATTATTGATTTTAAGAATTTGTTGGCTCTTTCTACTTTTCCTGAAGACTGAGGCCTCTAGGAAAAATGGAGGTAATAAGTAATCGCCAAATATTTAGAGGCTCCTTGTTGACCTTAAAAGTAAATGATGTCCCATTGTCACGTTGTAATGACCTGGGCAGGCCAAATCTCACAATGATTTCATGGAACAGTTTATTTGTTTGTTTGTTTACTATCTCCTTGGCCTTCTCAGTCTAGGTGGAAAAACCTTCAATCCATCCTGTGAATGTATCTATCATGATTAGTAGGTATTTACACCCTTTAGAAACTAGCATCTGGGGGAAGTCCATCTGCCAGTCCTCTCCTGGGTAGGTCCCATGCCATTGGATGGGCTGGGCCAACTGGGGTCTTCGAGTTCCTTTCCAGTTTTTTAACTGACAAATGGGACAAGAGGAGAGCACTTGCCTTGTAGTTTTTTGGAGGCCTGTTTCTCTGAGGGACCTTTCTAGTAATCTTTGGAGGGCCTTGTTCCCATATTAGTGATGGCATGTAAGGAGTTAATTAATTTCCACTGGAATTTCCGAGGCAGAAAAAAAAGGAGTCCTTCCTTTTGGAACACCTCATATGATCTTGAAAGCCTTCACTCTTAGCTTTAAGAGTCTCATCTTCACTATATGAAGGAGTTTCTGGCAAATTAGTCTGTGGGACTAAAGTGGCAACCCCTATTAGGCCATTGTTCTGTAATGCTGCTCTCTTTGCCTGATCAGCTGCTTGGCTCCCTCATGCCACTACCATGCTCCCTTTTTGGTGTCTTTACAATGGGAGACTGAAACCTCAGGGGGCAGATGGACTGCCTCTAAGAGCCTAAGGATTTGATCACCATACTTGATTGGGGAACTTCAGGTGGTCCACTGGCCTCTTTCTTTACAAATACCATCATATTCATGTAGCACCAGAAAGGTATACTTGGAGTGGTCACATATAAATGATCCGTGTAAATGGTTATTCTTTTTCCTTTTCTCAGCTCTAAAGTTCAAGTGAGGGCTACGAGCTCAGCCAGTTGGGCTGAAGTACCTGGTGACAAAGGTTTAGCCTCTATGGTCTCAAAATTGGAGACTACTGCATATCTGGCTTTTATTTTTCCATCTAAGACAAAACTGCTTCCATCAGTGTACCAGATTTCCTCAGGATTGGTCAGAGGATCTTCTGACAACCCTCTCAGAATTTTGTCCAATGGTCCAAAGCTTCTAGGCAAAAGAGAAAGGGGAGAGAGCGCTCGGGGGTAGGCAAGAGTGTAGCTGGGTTAAAAACCTCACAAGGGGATATAACCAGGCCTGGATTTTCCATCAGCACTACTTGATATATGAGGATCCTTTGATCAGACATCCACAAAAGGCCTCTCCCATTCAGGAGTTGTTTCACTTGGTGGCTGATAAAAATAGTTATTTTGCCCTCAAGAGAGTTAAAGTATCTTCTATCAGGACTGCAATAGCTGCAAGCTTTCAAAGGCAGGGAGGCCTGACTGGGCAGTTTGGTTAACCCTTTTGAATAAGAAAGCTACATGCTGGGGCTTAGGTCCCAATCTTTGAGTTAACACTCCCAAGGCTATTCCTTCCTTTTCATGGATCTATCGTTGGGATGTTTTTTCTGGGCCTGGAAACCTCAAGATGGGTGCTTAACCTAAGAATTCTTTTAGTGTAGCCTCTGCCTCCTTTTGAGGAGTTCCCAAGGCAGCGGCAGCGGCCGGTGCACTAAGCACAGACAACAGCTGCGGCCAGCGCACTAAGCATGGCTGAGAGGTACCCCACGTCCAAGGTCAGGGGCAGTGGCCTAGAGTGCCAGGCTGCGATGGCACAGGAACGGCCGAGAGGAGCTACCCCACATCCAAGGTCAGGGGCGGCGGCCAAGAGGAGATACCCCACGTCCGAGGCCAGGGACGGTGGCTGGGAGGAGCTACCCCACATCCGAGGTCAAGAGTGATGGCCGAGAGGAGCCACCCTGCATCTGAGGCCAGGGTGGCGACCGGAAGGAGCAACCCCATGCCCAAAGAGTGGTGGCTGTGAGGGCGCAGGAGGGCCTAGAGGAGCTATCCCACGTTGAAGGTCAGGAAAGGCGGCGGTAGGAGATACCACTCATCCAAGATAAGGAGCAGTGGCTGTGCTTTGCTGGAGCAGCCGTGAAGAGATACCCCACGCCCAAGGTAAGAGAAACCCAAGTAAGATGGTAGGTGTTGCAAGAGGGCATCAGAGGGCAGACACACTGAAACCATACTCACAGAAAACTAGTCAATCTAATCACACTAGGACCACAGCCTTGTCTAACTCAATGAAACCAAGCCACGCCCATGGGACAACCCAAGATGGGTGGGTCATGGTGAAGAGGTCTGACAGAATGTGTTCCACTGGAGAAGGGAATGGCAATCCACTTCAGTATTCTTGCCTTGAGAACCCCATGAACAGTATGAAAAGGCAAAATGGTAAGATACTGAAAGAGGTACTCCCCAGGTCATTAGATGCCCAATATGCTGCTGGAGGTCAGTGGAGAAATAACTCCAGAAAGAATGAAGGGATGGAGCCAAAGGGGAAAAAAAAAAAAAAACCCAGCTGTGAATGTGACTGGTGATAGAAGCAAGATCCAATGCTGTAAAGAGCAATATTGCATAGGAACCTGAAATGTCAGGTCCATGAATCAAGGCAAATTAGAAGTGGTCAAACAGGAGATGGCAAGAGTGAACGTCGACATTCTAGGAATCAGTGAACTAAAATGGACTGGGATGAGTGAATTTAATTCAGATGACCATTATACCTACTACTGAGGGCAGGAATCCCTCAGAAGAAATGGAGTAGTCATCATGGTCAACAAAAGAGTCCGAAATGCGGTACTTGGATGCAATCTCAAAAATGACAGAATGATCTCTGTTCATTTCCAAGGCAAACCATTCAATATCAGAATAATCCAAGTCTATGCCCCAACCAGTAATGCTGAAGAAGCTGAAGTTGAACGGTTCTATGAAGGCCTACAAGACCTTTTAGAACTAAAACCAAAAACAAAAGATGTCCTTTTCATTATAGGGGACTGGAATGCAAAGGTAGGAAATCAAGAAACATATGGAGTAACAGGCAAATTTGGCCTTGGAATAAGGAATGAAGTAGGGCAAAGACTAATAGAGTTTTCCCAAGAGGATGCATTGGTCATAGCAAACACCCTCTTCCAACAAAACAAGAGAAGACTCTACACATGGACATCACCAGATGGTCAACACAGAAATCAGATTGATTTCTGCAGCCAAAGATGGAGAAGCTCTATACAGTCAACAAAAACAAGACCAGGAGCTGACTGTGGCTCAGATCATGAACTCCTTATTACCAAATTCAGACTTAAGTTGAAGAAGGCAGGGAAAACTGCTAGACCATTCAGGTATGACCTAAATCAAATCCCTTATGATTATACAGTGGAAGTGAGAAATAGATTTAAGGGCCTAGATCTGATAGATAGAGTACCTGATGAACTATGGAATGAGGTTCATGACATTGTACAGGAGACAGGGATCACGACCATCCTCATGGAAAAGAAATGCAAAAAAGCAAAACAGCTGTCTGGGGAAGCCTTACAAATAGCTGTGAAAAGAAGAGAAGCGAAAAGCCAAGGAGAAAAGGAAACATATAAGCATCTGAATGCAGAGTTCCAAAGAATAGCAAGGAGAGATAAGAAAGCTTTCTTCAGCAATCAATGCAAAGATATAGAGGGAAAGAACAGAATGGGAAAGACTACAGATCTCTCCAAGAAAATTAGAGATACCAAGGGAATATTTCATGCAAAGATGGGCTCGATAAAGGACAGAAATGGTATGGACCTAACAGAAGCAGAAGATATTAAGAAGAGATGGCAAGAATACACAGAAGAATTGTACAAAAAAGATCTTCATGACCCGGATAATCATGATGGTGTGATCACTCACCTAGAGCCAGACATCCTGGAATGTGAAGTCAGGAGGGCCTTAGAAAGCATCACTACGAACAAAGCTAGTGGTGGTGATGCAATTCCAGTAGAGCTATTTCAAATCCTGAAAGATGATGCTGTGAAAGTGCTGCACTTAATATGCCAACAAATTTGAAAAACTCAGCAGTGGCCACAGGATTTGAAAAGGTCAGTTTTCATTCTAATCCCAAAGAAAGACAATACAAGAGAATGCTCAAACTACTGCACAATTGCACTCATCTCACACGCTAGTAAAATAATGCTCAAATTTATCCAAGCCAGGCTTCAGCAATAAGTGAACCGTGAACTTCCTGAATGTTCAAGCTGGTTTTAGGAAAGGCAGAGGAGCCAGAGATCAAATTACCAACATCCGCTGGATCATGAAAAAAACAAGAGAGTTCCAGAAAAACATCTATTTCTCCTTTATTGATTATGCCAAGCCTTTGACTGTGTGGATCAGAATAAATTGTGGAAAATTCTGAAAGAGATGGGAATACCAGACCACCTGACCTGCCTCTTGAGAAATCTGTATGCAGGTCAGGAAGCAACAGTTAGAACTGGACATGGAACAACAGACTGGTTCCAAACAGGAAAAGGAGTACATCAAGGCTGTATATTGTCACCCTGCTTATTTAACTTATATGCAGGGTACATCATGAGAAATGCTGGACTGGAAGAAACACAAGCTGGAATCAAGATTGCCTGGAGAAATATCAATAACCTCAGATATGCAGACGACACCACCCTTACAGCAGATAGTGAAGAGGAACTAAAAAGCCTTTTGATGAAAGTGAAAGAGGAGAGTGAAAAAGTTGGCTTAAAGCTCAACATTAAGAAAACGAAGATCATGGCATCCTGTCCCATCACTTCATGGGAAATAGATGGGAAAACAGTAGAAACAGTGTCAGACTTTATTTTTGGGGGGCTCCAAAATCAATGCAAATGATGTTTGCAGCCATGAAATTAAAAAACGCTTACTCCTTGGAAGAAAAGTTATGAGCAACCTAGATAGCATATTCAAAAGCAGAGACATTACTTTGCTGACTAAGGTCCATCTAGTCAAGGCTATGGTTTTTCCTGTGGTCATGTATGGATGTGAGAGTTGGACTGTGAACAAGGCTGAGGACCGAAGAATTGATGCTTTTGAACTGTGGTGTTGGAGAAGACTCTTGAGAGTCCCTTGGACTGCAAGGAGATCCAACCAGTCCATTCTGAAGGAGATCAACCCTGGGATATCTTTGGAAGGAATGATGCTAAAGCTGAAACTCCAATACTTTGACTGCCTCATGCGAAGAGTTGACTCATTGGAAAAGACCTTGATGCTGGCAGGGTTTGGGGGCAGGAGAAGAAAGGGACAACAGAGGATGAGATGGCTGGATGGCATCACTGACTCGATGGACGTGAGTCTGTGTGAACTCTGGGAGTTGGTGATGGACAGGGAGGCCTAGCGTGCTGCGATTCATGGGGTTGCAAAGAGTCGGACACAACTGAGCAACTGAACTGAACTGAACCACATCAGTGGGATTAAATCATCCCGTCCCTTCAAGTTTTCATATTAGGGTTGAGTAATTAGACCATAGTTGGGTATCCAGATTCTACAATACTCGTTTGGCCCCAGCAAAGCTCACAATTGTTTTCAAGTCATGGGGGAGGATTCCTTGTATTCAGTCAGAGAACAGCCTTCTGTACCCATGCATAAACTCCCTGGTAAGTGACTTTTGTACCTTTGCCTTAGAACAGGATACTTTAATCCCCTCTCTGTCAAAAAAATTAGAACCTCAATTGCATGTTTTTGGTTTTTTTCTCATCTGGAGAGCAGATCAGTAGGTCATCTACACATTGTAATGTTTTCCCATTAAGTCCCAGGTCCAGATCTAGCATATCTTGGCTAAGAGCCTGTCCAGAAAAATGGTGGCTATCTCTGAACCCCTGAGTTAATACTGCCTCAGTCATCTGTGGTGTTTTTCTCCTGGAACCTCCCACTTGAAGGCAAAAAGTTATTGGGATTCTTTAACTAGTGGTATGCCAAAGAGTGCATCCTTAAGATCCAGGACTCTAAACCACTTGGCATTGGGTGGGATTACCTAGAGATTGGGTACTGTGGGATAGAGGGGGACTACAGCTTCACTTATGATTTGGAGACTTTTAACCCTCACCACGTTCCATTCTTTTTCTTTATGGGGCAAGATCGGGGTATTACCTGATGAATTGGTGGGGACCAATAGTCCACAAGCAGGGATTTTATTTATTAGAGGCTGTAGTCTTTCACAAGCTTTCCTTCTGAGGGTGTATTGTTTCCATTTTGGAAACCAAGTGGGATCTTGGAGGACAATGATAACCAGTTCAGCTTGGTGGGCTCATCCAGGATTCGCAGGAATCTCCTGGTCCCACACCTGGGGGTTAATTTTGTCCTCCCATAATTCTTGGTCCCTCCCTTTTGGAGAGGGTGTAATAGATTCCTAAATAGTAACCAGAAGCTGTAGGGCTCTAGGGGCTGAAAAGCTTCACATCACAAGGGTGGTCCCAAGCTTAATGACCACTTATATATTTTCCCAATAAGGGAGTAGAACACTCAGGGACCACCAGAACGTGGTAGGGGGTGGTGGTGGTGGAATATTTGTCCATCCCAGCAACAAAAAAGTGTTCTGATAAATCTTTTTTTGTAACTTGTTTTCCTGTAGCACCCAAAATGGTACAGGCTTGGAAGGAGAAGGCTCCAGAGTAGGAGGTCAGGACAGAGTAGGTAGCCCCTGTGTCAACCAAGAAATTCTCAGACCTACCTGCTGCATCCAGCTGTACCCTTGGTTCCAGCCCTGTGATGGTTATCTGTGATAGGCAAGCAGGCTGGAACAGGCCACTTTGGTCTTGTTGAGCCATCATGAGGGAAGGCTTGGCGCTTGACCTTGAGGCTCTTGGGTTCCAAGGGCAGAGTGCCACCCAACGTCCCAAATGATGGAATTTGTAGCAAGCCATATTTTAGGTGACTTGCCATAGTTTGCACACTCTTTGGCCCAATGTCCCACCTATCTAGAGATTAGGCATTTGCCTTATGCCTTGTCCTTCAAGGACTTAAGTTTTGTCATAAGTGTTCCCTGGAGGGTGGCCAGCATTTGGGCATGCCTTGTCTCTCCCTCTCTCCCTTTCCTGTGCCTTGGCTTCCCTCTCAGAAAAGATATTGGTGGCTGTCTGGACTGCCTCATCTCAAGAGGGAACAGGGTCCTGCTGCTCTAGCTGTTGTAACTTTGTCCTGATGTCTGATGCACACTGGGACAGGAATTTGTCCTTTAAAATCACCTGTCCCTTGTAAAAGTCTAAGTCCAGACTGGTAAACTTTTGGAGGGACTCTTTTAGTTTTTGCAGAAAGGCAATGGTGTTCTCACTGGGCTCCTGAATTATTGCTGAGACTGGTCATAGCACCACAACTAATAGACTTCCTTCTATTTTCATGGGTGGGCTTCCTTAAGGGTGAGTCTTTCTGAAGCTTATCCTACCCAGTACCAGTGCAACCTGAGAGCCAGGTAAACCCAGGTCAGGGTGCAGCTCCCCAGGCAGGTTGAGGTTTGACAACCTCCTGAAGATCAAATCTCCAGGAAGGTAGAGGCAGGTCGATCTCCTGAGACACCAGGCTGGAGTTGGGCATCCCTAAATTCTCCAGTGTGACTAGCGCTGGGTAGGATTAAGGGGTTGTAATTTTAACCCATTACTTGTTTGTCCACCACGGGTGGGGATAGATACCATGATGCAAAGCAATCTGAGTCTGTGCATTCAGACTGGGAACATGGAAAAATAGCCATAAATCTTATCATCTAATTGCTCAGAGACAATATAAGCCACTGATTTTCTCTCTTAGTCTTCCATAAGAACAGTATAGGGTGAAACCAATGGTAAACATTTCATTGTCATAAACCCAGTCTAGGTCATAACAAAAGCAATGGCAAAGAAGTGGGTTATCTGGTCCTATTAGTGGTGTTAAGAGTATTTTAACAATAAGCTGGGTGAAGAGATGTTGCCTACAGAGGAGGCAGGGTCCTGGTTGGAGGAGTTAGTAAGTGGCTTAAGGACAAATTGATATTAGGCAACAGACAAGATATTCCATAAAAGTAGAGAGGAGATTTGAGCCAGGGGGATGTTTGTAATTTTAGGAAAAGGATGGTAAGGGTTCAGGCCCAAAAGGCCTACAGGGTTAAACCCCAAAGTAGCAAACATTGTCTCTGGAAGCCCAATTGCCCTTGAAGGGATGCCACCAACAGATGGACTTCTAGCAGGCACTGTGTGCCTGTCACCCACTCTAGTGGATTCACTGAGAGATGGTGTTGTTATATATATAGTAGGAAACATGGAAGATGAAGGCTTCTAGAGTGATTGGATATTATACAGTATTTTCTTCCCAAGGGTCAGCTATTTTCTGGTTGTTCCATCAGAAGATTGTAGATTCAACGTTGTGGGCCTGGATGGGGCTCATGAAAAGAGCATGAAACAGGAGGGAAAGGGGCAGGGCACAATTTTGAAAGAATGACATAGCCCAAGGAGATAACATAAACTGATTAAAATCAAATACTTTCAAAATGGCTGACAAGTGGGTTTCAATTAAACCTTGATCCTCAATCTGCAAGCTAAATGACGTACCCAGAGGCTCCATGACAGTTCCAAGGCTCTATCAAAAGACCAACGAGTGGTTGGTTCCCCAACTACTGGAATGATCTTCCCACTCATTACCATATGAAATGACTCAGCCCATAAAAACTAACCATACCACATTTCATGACCGCCACAGTCACCTTCTGTGATAATCCACACTCTGGAGTGTGTTTCTTACTGAATCTGAACAAATCCACTTCTTACCTATGGCTGTGTCTCTACTGAATTCTTTCGACAATGAGAAAACAAGAACCTGAGATTCATTAGGTCCTGAAACCAGGCACCATGGATTTTGGCTTGGTTTGAGTCCCTTCAAGTAGTTTCCTGTCCCACTCTGAGGTAAATGGTTTCAATCACAATTTTCAGAAATAGAAAGTAGATGACCTGCCCAATACTTTGTAAACAGCAGCATAGACGGAGAGAGGAGCTGAAGGATGGGAGGAAAAAACAGTGGGAAGAGCATGCCAAAGAATCTCTTTAATAATTTGCCAGAAAGCTGATAAATGACTGACCTGTGCCCACGGGTTTCATTGCCCTGATCCTTGGCACAAAGGGGATTAAGGATAGAAGAACTGTCACCTGCTTGGGCAACAGCTACTAGGGCACAGCAGATAGAGTGCCTTTGGGACACACTGCGGAGTAGCCCCTGTCAGCATCTTTCAGTTGTAACCACTGCCACTTCCGGTTCACAGTGGATTCGAGGAGACAAGAAATGAAAGATCATAAGGAATTAAGATTCTGTTAGTCGTATATCTTTCCAACCATAGGGGTGAGGTCTTCCTACCTTAACCAGAGGTCTTCTGGAATCTGAGACTGAGCTACATGAACTTTCTGCCAGATTAGTTTTTGGATTAAGAATTTACTGAGCATCGTGCACCCATCGGAACAGGACCCAGATTCCCCCACAACCAGTCCCTACCATCAGGAAACTAAGCCTCTTACCCTTATGCAGAGGGTAGACAGAATGAAAACCACAATTAAAGAAAACTAAGCACACTGATCACATGGATCATCTAAAAGTCAATGAAACTATAAGCCATGCCATGTAGGGCCACCCAAGAAGTAAGAAGAGGTGGCAAGACTGCACAGAAGAACTATACAAAAAAGATCTTCATAATCCAGATAACCACAATGATGTGATCATTCACCTAGAGCCAGACATCCTGGAATGCGAAGTCAAGTGGGCCTTAGGAAGCATCATTCTGAACAAAGCTAGTGGAAGTGATGAAATTCCAGTTGAGCTATTTCAAACCCAAAAGATGTTGCTATGAAACTGCTGCACTCAATATGCCAGCACATATGGAAAACTCAGCATTGGCCACAGGACTGGACAATGTCAGTTTTCATTCCCATTCAAAAGAAAGCAATGCCAAAGAATGTTCAAACTATGACAAAATTGTAGACATCTTACAAACTGGCAAAGTAATGCTCAAAATTCTCCCAACCTAGGCTTCAGCAGTACATGAACTGAGAAATTCCAGAAGTTCAAGCTGAATTTAGAAAAGACAGGGGAACCAGAGATCGAGTTCTATTGGATCAGAGAAAAAACAAGAGAATTCCAGAAAAAGAAAATTCCACTTTATTAACTATATCAAAGCCATTAACAGTGTGGATCAAAATAAACTGCAGAAAATTCTTAAAGGGATGGGAATACTAGATCACCTTACCTGCCTGTTGAAAAATCTGAATGCAGGTCAAGAAGCAATATTTAGAAACAAACATGAAACAATGGACTGGTTCTAAATTGGCAAAGATGTATGCCAAAGTCTTATACATTCAGTCTGCTTATTTAAGTTATATGCTGTTGCTGCTGCTGCATTGTACATCAAACAAAATGCTGGGCTGAATGAAGCACAAGCTGAAATCAAGATTGCCAGGAGAAATATCAATAACCTCAGAGATGCAGATGGCATCACCCTTATGGTGAAAAGTGAAAAGGAACGAAGGAGACTCTTGATGAAAGTGAAAAAGGAGAGATAAAAAGCTGGCTTAAAACTCAACTCTCAAAATACAAAGATCATAGCATCTGGTCCTATCACTTCATGGCAAATACATATCATAGCAATGTAAAGAGTGAGAGACATTTTTGTTGTTGATGGGCTCCAAAACCACTGCAAATGGTGACTGCAGCCATGAAATTAAAACATGTTTGCTTCTTGGAAGTAAAACCATGACAAAATGAAACAGCATATTAAAAAAATAGAGACATTACTTTGCTAACAATGGTCTGTTAAGTCAAAGCCAGAGTTTTTCCAGTAGTCATGTATAGATTTGAGAGTATGACCCTAAGAAAGCTAAGCATCGAAGAACTGATGCTTTTGAACTGTGGTATTTGGAAAGACTCTTGAGAGTCCCTTGGACTGCAAAGAGATCCAACCAGTAACTCGTAAAGAAATCAGTTCTGAATATTCATTGGAAGAACTGATGCTGAAGCTGAAGCTCCAAAAATTTACTTCAGTTCACTTTAGTCGCTCAGTCGTGTCCAACTCTTTCCGACCACATGAATCGCAGCATGCCAGGCCTCCCTTTCCATCACCAACTCCTGGAGTGTACACAGACTCACGTCCATCGAGTCAGTGATGCCATTCAGCCATCTCATCCTCTGTTGTCCTCTTCTCCTCCTGCCCCCAATCCCTCCCAGCATCAGAGTCTTTTCCAATGAGTCAAATCTTCACATGAGATAGCCAAAGTACTGGAGTTTTAGCTTCAGCATCATTGCTTCCAACGAAATCCCAGGGTTGATCTCCTTCAGAATGGACTGGTTGGATCTCTTTGCAGTCCAAGGGACTCTCAAGAGTCTTCTCCAACACCACAATTCAAAATCATCAGTTCTTTGGCTCTCTACTTTTTTCACAGCCCAACTCACACATCCACACATTACCACGGGAAAAACCATAGCCTTGACTAGACGGACCTTAGTCAGCCAATTAATGTTTCTGCTTTTGAATATGCTATCTAGGTTGCTCATAACTTTTCTTCCAAGGAGTAAGTGTCTTTTAATTTTATAGTTGCAGTCACCATCTGCAGTGATTTTGGAGCCCCCCAAAATAAAATCTGACACTGTTTCCACTGTTTCCCCATCTATTTCCCATGAAGTGATGGGACAGGATGCCATGACCTTCATTTTCTGAATGTTGAGCTTTAAGCCAAATTTTTCACTCTCCACTTTCACTTTCATCAAGAGGATTTTTAGTTCCTCTCTGCTTTCTTCCATAAGGGTGGTGTCATCTGCATATCTGAGTTTATTGATATTCCTCCAGGCAATCTCGATTCCAGCTTGTGTTTCTTCCAGCATTTCTCATGATGTACTCTGCATATAAGTTAAATAAGCAGGGTAACAATATACAGCCATGACATACTTCTCTATTTGAAACCAGTCTGTTGTTTCCTGTCCAGTTCTAACTGTTGATTCCTGGCCTGCATACAGATTTCTCAAGAGGCAGGTCAGTCGTTCTGGTATACCCATCTCTTTCAGAATTTTCCACAGTTTATTGTGATCCACACAGTCAAAGGCTTTGGCGTAGTCAATAAAGGAGAAATAGATGTTTTCTGGAACTCTCTTGCTTTTTCCATGATCCAGCGGATGTTGGTAATTTGATCTCTGGTTCCTTTGCCTTTTCTAAAACCAGCTTGAACATCAGGAAGTTCACAGTTCATGTATTACTAAAGCCTGGTTTGGAGAAATTTGAGCATTACTTTACTAGCATGCGAGATGAGTGCAATTTTGAGGTAGTTTGAGCATTCTTTGGCATTGCCTTTCTTTGGGATTGGAATGAAAACTGACATTTTCCAGTCTTGTGGCCACTGCTGAGTTTTCCAAATTTTCTGGCATATTGAGTGCAGCACTTTCACAGCATTGTCTTTCAGGATTTGAAATAGCTCAACTGGAATTTGATCACCTCCACTAGCTTTGTTCATAGTTATGCTTTCTAAGGACCACTTGACTTCACATTCCAGGATGTCTGGTTCTAGATGAGTGATCACACCATCATGATTATCTGGGTCGTGAAGATCTTTTTTGTACAGTTCTTTTGTGTATTCTTGCTAACTCTTCTTAATACCTTCTGCTCCTATTAGGTCCATACCATTTCTGTCCTTTATTGAGCCCATCTTTGCATGAAATATTCCCTTGGTATCTCAAATTTTCTTGAAGAGGTCTCTAGTATTTCCCATGCTGTTGTTTTCCTCTCTTTCTTTGCATTGATCACTGAAGAAGGTTTTCTTATCTCTTCATGCTATTCTTCGAAACTCTGCATTCAGATGCTTATATCTTTCTTTTTCTCCTTTGCTTTTCACCTCTTTTCTTTTCACAGCTATTTGTAACAGTATTCTTGCCGTGAGAACCTCATGATAAGATACTGAAAGAGGAACTCCGCAGGTCAGTAGGTGCCCAATACACTACTGGAGATCAGTGGAGAAGTAACTCCAGAAAGGATGAAGGGAGAGAGCCAAAGCAAAAACAATACCCAGCTGTGGATGTGACTGGTGATAGAAGCATGGTCCGATGCTGTAAAGAACAATATTCCATAGGAACCTGGAATGTCAGGTCCATGAATCAAGGCAAATAAGAAGTGGTCAAACAAGTGATGGTAAGAGTGAACGTCGACATTCTAGGAATCAGTGAACTAAAATGGACTGGAATGGGTGAATTTAACTCAGATGACCATTATATCTACTACTGAGGGCAGGAATCCCTCAGAAGAAATGGAGTAGTCATCATGGTCAACAAAAGAGTCTGAAATGCAGTACCTGGGTGCAATCTCAAAAACAACAGAATGATCTCTGTTCGTCTCCAAGGCAAACCATTCAATATCACAGTAATCCAAGTCTATGCACCAACCAGTAATGCTGAAGAAGCTGAAGTTGAACAGTTCTATGAAGACCTACAAGACCTTTTAGAACTAACATCCATAAAAAGATGCCCTTTTCATTATAGGGGACTGGAATGCAAAAGTAGGAATTCAAGAAACACTTGGAGTAACAGGCAAATTTGGCCGTGGAATGAAGAATGAAGCAGGGCAATGACTAATAGAGTTTTCCCAAGAGAATGCACTGGTCATAGCAAACACCCTCTTCCAACAACACAAGAGAAGACTCTACACATGGACATCACCAGATGGTCAACACTGAAATCAGATTGATTCTATTTTTGCAGCCAAAGATGGAGAAGCTCTATATAGTCAACAAAAACAAGGCCAGGAGCTGACTGTGGCTCAGATCATGAACTCCTTATTGGCAAATTCAGACTTAAATTGAAGAAAGTAGGGAAAACCGCTAGACCATTCAGGTAGAACCTAAATCAAATCCCTTATGATTGATTATACAGTGGAAATGAGAAATAGATTTAAGGGCCTAGATCTGATAGATTGATTGCCTAATGAACTATGGAATGTGGTTCATGACATTGTACAAGAGACAGGGATCAAGACCATCCCCATGGAAAAGAAATGCAAAAAAGCAAAATGGCTGTCTGGGGAGGCCCTAGAAATAGCTGTGAAAAGAAGAGAGGCGAGAAGCAAAGGAGAAAACTTTACTTTCTTGATGTTAAAAACTGACACATTGGAAAAGACATGGGGAAGGCTGAAGGTAGGAAGAGAAGTGGATGACAGAGGATGAGATGGTTTGATGGCATCACAGACTTGATGGACGTGAATTTCAGCAAGCTATGGGTGTTGGTGATGGACAGGGAAGTCTGACTTGCTGCAGTCTCTGGGATCACAATGTATCAAACACAAGTGAATGATTGAGCTGAACTGATAGAGCAGTGGGTTTGTGAACCTTTATAAGAACTATTTTTACTCTTCAAAAATGATACCTGTTGAGATTGCGTTTTCCTTACAGATGAAGGAGAGTGGGTCAATCTACTTGGTCATCCTGTACTATTAACAATATGGTTCTTTATACTGTTGACTAAAAAATATAGTCACAGCCTAAAAGTAGAGTTATTTTATTTGATGGGAATGTTTATGACAGTCTGGGAGACAGCATCTCGGTAGCTCTGAGAAAACTGCTCCAAAGAGGCATTAATGTTAATCAGGATATGTAAAGATTTTTAACAAAGGGAGCAGGGAGTCTGAACATCAAATATCAAGTATCAATTTAAGGAATTTAACATTTTACATATGGGAAGATAGAAGCTTCTGGATTCACTGTATTCATTCCTTTCATATGCAGCTCAGCTATCTGGGGCCAATCCTGTTTCTTCAATTACTTTGCTTTTTGCATTTCCCCAGCTCCTCAGCAGTCACCATGGAGAGTGGCAGTGAAGCAGAAATTGCTCAGCAGTGTAGGTCTCTGAGACCTTGGTTCTTTTTATTTCAATGGTTTACTCCTCAAGTAAATAACTCACTTTATTAACTTAAAGCTATGCTCTTTGTTCCAACTTCCAGGCTTTCAGAGCAATGCTTCCCTGGTCTGGTAAATCAGAAAACATTCAGACCCTGGACAAGACAATAATTAACTGCTATTCAGCTTAACAAGCAGAATACTAAGCAAACCATTAACTCTTAGCCCATACATGTGATACCTAAATAATGGTCTGTAGTCGTGAGAAAGGGTCAAGGGAAGGCAACTCAGTCTGGGGAAACTGAAAAACTGGGTACCAAAGGGAGTCATAAAGATGTCAAATTGGACATGGTGGTCTTTAAATTAATTGATTAGAAATTACATATGTTGAAATGGAATGTGCAGATCAATACTAGTAAAGAAATAAACTCCTATGATTCCCACGTTTTAAGGCACTCCACCTCGATGCAGCATCTATACTGAGAGCTTTACACCCTCGTGCTTGAAAGTAAACTCTGCTTGCCTGCTTCTGTGAGTGTTTGTGTGTTTGTGAGGTTCATTCTTTGGATCTATGAATAAGAACTTGAATTCCCATTTCAGCACCACCAGATAGACTGCAGTTTTAGGAAACATCATTCATATTTGGAGGGCAGAAATCGATGATGTCTGTGACGTGTCTTTATTAATATTGTGGAAGATATTCATTTCACAATACACACAGTGATATTTACTGCTTGCTGATATAAATTTACTCTGAATAGAAATATTCATATAATTTTGAATTTTAGTGTACTACTTTAAAAGAGTGTTCTACGTTTTAAAATGAAAATATAACCATGTGCAAAAAAATAAAAAAATAAAATAAAAAGCCCACATGACTTGGGAATATGGTTATATTATCTAAGTTTATACAATGTAAATGTTATTAATAGTATATGAACATCTATTTTGATATTTACATGAATTTAGTATTTTAAATTCAAGAGGCCACAACTAGCACTGAAAGTTAAAATACAATGCTGAAACAGATATGCCAAAATATGTAGCATCACTAATAAAAAGTTACTAAAACATTAGGTTAAAAATTAAATACTGATTAATGTACCAAGTTGAAATATATATATATTTAGTTTTACAGATTGTCACTCCTGCTATAACATTGCTTTTAAAAGTGTGAAGTGGTACAATTCTTTTGAAGCACTGTTTGACTGCATCATCAAAAGCTATATATTTGTGCTTGCCAGTTCTCTAAGAAGTATCCTTCTAGGAATTAGTCTAAGAATATAATCAAAGATAGGAACAAAGATTTAGACATAATGATCCTGAAAGCATATGCAAAGGAACAATGCAAAGATCACACTAAAGTATTTTAAATATAATTTATAACACAATCAACAGACATTACCAGGCAAATAAAGTAATCTTAAAAAGGAATAATCATAAACTGAAATTATGTTAATAATTTATGTTAATAATGCCAGCTATTAAAATATGCAAAATGTTATTACAAAGAGATACAATTTACAGCTAAATATATATATTTCTGTATTTCTATCTCTGCATTAACATTTTATTAAACAAGATTTAGTTCTAGATAAATATGTAACAAGATGTTTCTAATAGTCATCTCTGGATGAAATATTGCTAGAGTGTGAATGCATGAGAGATGCTTTTGAACGTGTCTTTGTTTAACTAATAGATTTCCAAGTAAAATAAATATTAAGAAATATATGCTTCTTTTATCATTGCTAAAATGTATGTTTAATTTCTTTGTAATAATATTTTTATGTTATGGACAGAAGTAAATTAACAAGTTCTCCTTTTAATTACATTTAAAAGAGATATATAAAAAGTATAAATTCAACCAATGAATTCCACAATTTTGGAGACACAGGGAAATTAGGAAACAAAATACATTAACATCAGAATATATGCAATTTATATTATGCTCATAAATCATATTGTGATATGAAATATTTTCTTCTCTACCCTCTACCAGTAAACAAGTCTTTTCCAATTGCAAATTTCTGAGCCTAGATGAAAAAGATATCTATTTGGAAAATATTAGCTAATTCCTCCCCAGTAAGCACTGAGGAGCTCTCGGAGGGATTTGAGATGTGGCCAGCCACCACATTGGCCATCTCTTACTATAAACAAGGAATTAGTATATGAAAAACAAAGAAAACAGGATTGCCCCAGATTGTACATGCATATGAAGGAAATTATTTCAGCAAGCAAAGACACTTGCATTTTCTTATAAATCTTTCATTAAGTCACTCAGTCATGTTGAAGGAGGAAACAGACAGAACAGGCTCCATCTTGAAAGCAGGACTCCATCTTGGGCAGGACTGCGGACTTTGAGCTATATGCTCGGTATCTATGGAAACAACATACCAACTGGAAAACAAACCCCCCCTGGATGGAAGAGACCCAGGGCTCATACCTAGATTCTCTGTTGCCTTAAAGAATACCCTAATTATCTGTGTAAACTAATAGAATCATAAATTCTATTATGCTTATTGGGGTATGACCACAGGACTTTGATAATTGTCCACTGTTAACTACCTAGGATTAAGGCATATGAATCACAGGTTAGCTTTGATTGTATCTTTCTTTCCCTTTGTTCAGACTAGTTTCAGGGAATTTGCGGAGGTGGGTTTGGGCACATATACTTAGGGTATATAAGGTTTTTAAAAAAAACAGGTCAGGGTCCTTGGCTAAGAGGAGACTCTGCCTTGGGCCCACCAGTGTAATAAACTGCACTCCACTATCTGTGTTGTCCTTCTGAGTTAGGTTGTTTCCCAGAATGCATGGCTACAACATTTGGTGCATTAGCCAGGAAACTCCTCACTTTGAGGAGACAAGTCCCATTTGGGACTACTCCGAGACCTGTGGCTTGAATCTTCTAGAGTCAGGAAGACACCTTGCCCTTCTGGAAGGATTCTGCTTCTCAATGCCTGGACCTTTCATGTTAACAGATAGTGGACAGCAGCAGGGGAATTGAGCGCTCAGGTGAGCAGGAACCCAAGCGGTAGGGTAGAAGAGGGGGCCTGATCACCCCCCTGGGAGGGATTAGAAGGGGCACAGAACCACAGGGGCCTGGAATAGACAGGTGACAACGATTGCTTGGTACACAGGTTGACGGGTGTGTTAGGACTTAAGAAGGAAATTTGTGAAGGTCATTTAGGAAGTGGTGTCCATGCCATCTTGGGGAAAATTATTACCACGTAATTGCCAGGGGATTTTTAGGAGAAGAAATTTTGTTTTTGTGTGCTCATATTCTGTCCTCCCCAAGGAGTTGTCCCATCTGCTATGAAATTTTTGACCCCCTCGGAATTGTCAGGCAAGAAAGAGGGGGATACATAAGTGAGTACTAATTGGCTCTTCCGGAGATGCCCTGGGATGTGGGATATTTAACCCATCTGTATTTTATGACCCCACAGTCCCATGGCTCTTTTTCATACAAAATTGTGTATGGGAGGCCCCTCCCATAATAAGACAGGTGTCAACAAATTTGCCTCAGGTAAGGGAAGATGAAATTTCACAGCAGATGGGACAACTGGGTAAGGTAGTAAATCAGGTAACAGGAGGCCGGGAGGAGACAACTCGCATCCGAGGTCAGGGCTACGGCCAGGAGGAGCTACCCAGCGTCTGAGGCCAGTGGCGGCCGGGAGGAGACACCCCACGTCCAAGGTCAGGGTTGACCTGGAGAAACCACCTCACACCCAGGGCCGGGGTGGTGACCCTGAGGAGCCACCCATGCCCAAGGCCAGGGCGGAGGCTGAGAGGAGCAACCTGAGGAGCAGTGGCTGAGCAGGCACAGGAGCGCCTAGAGGAGCTATCCCACATTGAAGGTCAGGAATGGTGGTGGTAAGGAGATACCCCTAGCCCAAGGTAAGGAGCAGTGGCTGTGCTTTGCTGGAGCAGCTGTGAAGAGATACCCCACGCCCAAGGTAAGAGAAACCCAAGTAAAATGGTAGGTGTTGCAAGAGGGCATCAGAGGGCAGACACACTGAAACCATACTCACAGAAAACTAGTCAATCTAATCACACTAGGACCACAGCCTTGTCTAACTCAGTGAAACCAAGCCATGCCTGCTGGGCAACCCAAGACCGGTGGATCATGGTGGAGAGGTCTGACAGAATGTGTTCCACTGGAGAAGGGAATGGCAATCCACTTCAGTATTCTTGCCTTGAAAACCCCATGAACAGTATGAAAAGGCAAAATGGTAGGATACCGAAAGAGGAACTCCCCAGGTCATTAGGTGTCCAATATGCTACTCGAGATCAGTGGAGAAATAACTCCAGAAAGAATGAAGGGATGGAGTAAAAGAAAAAACAATACCCAGTGGTGGATGTGACTGGTGATAGAAGCAAGATCCAATGCTGTAAAGAGCAATATTGCATAGGAACCTGAAATGTCAGGACCATGAATCAAGGCAAATTAGAAGTGGTCAAACAAGAGATGGCAAGGGTGAACGTCGACATTCTAGGATTCAGTGAACTAAAATGGACTGGAATGGGTGAATTTAACTCAGATGACCATTACATCTACTACTACGGGCAGGAATCCCTCAGAAGAAATGGAGTAGCCATCATGGTCAACAAAAGAGTCCGAAATGCAGTACTTGGTTGCAATCTCAAAAATGAAAGAATGATCTCTGTTCGTCTCCAAGGCAAACCATTCAATATCAAAGTTATCCAAGTCTATGCCCCAACCAGTAACGCTGAAGAAACTGAAGTTGAATGGTTCTATGAAGACCTACAAGACCTTTTAGAACTAACACCAAAAAAAGATTGTCCTTTTCATTATAGGGGACTAGAATGCAAAAGTAGGAAGTCAAGAAACACCTGGAGTAACAGGCAAATTTGGCCTTGGAATGTGGAATGAAGCAAGGCAAAGACTAATAGAGTTTTCCCAAGAGAATGCACTGGTCATAGCAAACACCCTCTTCCAACAACACAAGAGAAGACTCTACACATGGACATCACCAGATGGTCAACACCATAATCAGATTGATTCTATTCTTTGCAGCCAAAGATGGACAAGCTCTATACAGTCAACAAAAACAAGGCCAGGAGCTGACTGTGGCTCAGATCATGAACACCTTATTACCAAATTCAGACTCAAATTGAAGAAAATAGGGAAAACTGCTAGACCTTTCAGGTATGACCTAAATCAAATCCCTTATGATTATAAAGTGTAAGTGAAAAATAGATTTAAGGGCCTAGATCGGATGGATAGAGTACCTGATGAACTATGGAATGAGGTTCGTGACATTGTGCAGGAGAGAGGGATCAAGACCATCCCCATGGAAAAGAAATGCAAAAAAGCAAAATGGCTGTCTGGGGAGGCCTCACAAATAGCTGTGGAAAGAAGAGAGGTGAAAAGCCAAGGAGAAAACAAAAGATATAAGCATCTGAATGCAGAGTTCCAAAGAATAGCAAGGAGAGATAAGAAAGCCTTCTTCAGTGATCAATGCAAAGAAATAGAGGAAAAAAACAGAGTGGGAAAGACTAGATATCTCTTCAAGAAAATTAGAGATACCAAGGGAACATTTCATGCAAAGATGGGCTCGATAAAGGACAGAAATGGTATGGAACTAACAGAAGCAGAAGATATTAAGATGAGGTGGCAAGAATACACAGAAGAACTGTACAAAAAAGATCTTCACGACCCAGATAATCATGTTGATGTGATCACTCATCTAGAGCCAGACATCTTGGAATTTGAAGTCAAGTGGGCCTTAGAAGGCATCACTACTAACAAAGCTAGTGGAGGTGATGAATTCCAGTAGAGCTGTTTCAAATCCTGAAAGATGATGCTGTGAAAGTGGTGCACTCAATATGCAAACAAATTTGGAAAACTCAGCAGTGGCCACAGGACTGGAAAATGTCAGTTTTCATTCCAATCCCAAAGAAAGGCAATGCAAAAGAATGCTCAAACTACCACACAATTGCACTCATCTCACATGCTAGTAAAGTAATGATGAAAATTCTTCAAGCCAGACTTCAGCAATACATGAACCGTGAACACCCTGATGTTCAAGCTGGTTTTAGAAAAGGCAGAGGAACCAGAGATCAAATTGCCAACATCTGCTGGATCATGGAAAAAGCAAGAGAGTTCCAGAAACACATCTATTTTTCTTTTATTGACTATGCCAAAGCCTTTGACTGTGTGGATCACAATAAACTGTGGAAAACTCTGAAAGAGATGGGAATACCAAACCACCTAACCTGCCTCTTGAGAAATCTGTATGCAGGTCAGGAAGCAACAGTTAGAACTGGACATGGAACAACAGACTGGTTCCAAATAGGAAAAGGAGTGCATCAAGGCTGTATTTTGTCACAGTGCTTATTTAACTTCTATGCAGAGTACATTATGAGAAACGCTGGGCTGGAAGAAACACAAGCTGGAATCAAAATTGCTGGGAGAAATATCAATCACCTCAGATATGCAGATGCCACCACCCTTGTGACAGAAAGTGAAGAGGAGATAAAAAGCCTCTTGATGAAAGTGAAAGAGGAGAGTGAAAAAGTTGGCTTAAAGCTCAACATTCAGAAAACGAAGATCATGGCATCCGGTCCCATCACTTCATGGGAAATAGATGGGGAAGCAGTGGAAACAGTGTCAGACCTTATTTCTGGGGGCTCTAAAATCACTGCAGATGGTGACTGCAGCCATGAAATTAAAAGACACTTACTCCTTGGAAGAAAAGTTATGACCAACCTAGATAGTATATTCAAAAGCAGAGATATTACTTTGCTGACTAAGGTCCGTCTAGTCAAGGCTATGGTTTTTCCTGTGGTCATGTATGGATGTGAGAGTTGGACTGTGAAGAAGGCTGAGCACCGTAGAATTGATGCTTTTGAACTGTGGTGCTGGATAAGACTCTTGAGAGTCCCTTGGACTGCAAGGAGATCCAACCAGTCTATTCTGAAGGAGATCAGCCCTGGGATTTCTTTGGAAGAAATGATGCTAAAGCTGAAGCTCCAGTACTTTGGCCACCTCATGTGAAGAGTTGACTCATTGGAAAAGACTCTGATGCTGGGAGGGATTGGGGGCAGGAGGAGAAGGGGATGACCGAGGATGAGATGGCTGGATGGCATCGTGGAGTCGATATACGTGAGTCTGAGTGAACTCCAGGATGGTGATGGACAGGGAGGCCTGGCGTGCTGCAATTCATGGGGTCGCAAAGATTCGGACACGACTGAGCGACTGAACTGAACTGAACTGAAGTTTATATAAGAAAGGGAGCCATTCCCCCTTGGGGAACAGATTCACGAATTTGTGCCCGGCGTCAGGTGTGGTCAAGGAGTGGAAACATGACTCCTTGGCCTCACATGGAAGGGTCCATATACTGTTGTTCTAACCAGCCCTACTGCAGTTAAAGTTGCAGATGTCACTCCCTCTATCCTCAACATGAGGGTGAAGAGAGCATACCACACAGACTGGGAGGAAGCCGAGCAGGCTACACAAAAGGACTCCATTGATCCCTGGGTAACCAAGATCATCTTAAAGAAGAAAAAGAGATGAAGCTCTACAATCAACTGCTGCTACAAGGACTTGCTGGTATCATCTTGAGACTAACCATAGTTTCAGTACAAAGAGGGACCTGTGCTATAAATAGAGTTGAATGTTGTGTATATATTCCTGATTTATCTGGCTATATATCAGCCACCCTAGATGACATGAAAGGTCAGGTAAAAGTTATGTCTGATGATAATTTTCCTTTTTGGACTTTGGTCCTAACTTGGGTGAAGGGTGATTGGTGGTAAACTATATTTACTATTGTTATATTTGCCTTGATAGTTCTGGTTTGTGGACCCTTTATTTTACAATGTATTGTGAACTTTGTAACACAAAGGTTGATGTCGTTCTCCCAAATTGGTGGTCGGAGCATCAGGATGCAATATATCCCTAATAATGATGCTCATACTGTGAGTTTAGGGCATTGAGAGGGGGGAATGAAGGAGGAAACAGACAGAACAGGCTCCATCTTGAAACCAGGACTCCATCTTGGGCGAGACTGTGGACTTTGAGCTATATGCCCAGCATCTATGGAAACGACATATCAACTGGAAAACCAATCCCCCTGGATGGAATAAACCCAGGGCTCATACTTAGACTCTCTGTTGCCTAAAAGAATATTCTAATTATCTGTGTAAACAAATAGAATCATAAATTCTATTATGCTTATTGGGGTATGACCACAGGACTTTGATAATTGTCCACTGTTAACTACCTAGGATTAAGGCATATGAATCACAGGTTAACTTTGATTGTATCTTTCTTTCCCTTTGTTCAGACTAGTTTCAGGGAATTTGCGGAGGTGGGTTTGGGCACATATACTTAGGGTATATAAGGTTTTTAGAAAAACAGATCAGGGTCCTTGGCTAAGAGGAGACTCTGCCTTGGGCCCACCAGTGTAATAAACTGCACTCCACTATCTGTGTTGTCCTTCTGAGTTAGTTGCCCAGAACGCATGGCTACAACAATGTCCAGTTCTTTGTGACCTCATGGACTCTAGCATGCCAGTTTCCCTGTCCATAACCAACTCCCAGGGTTTGCTGAAACTCATGTCCTTGGAGTTGGTTATCCCATCAATTTCATCCACTGTTGTCCTCTTATCTTTCTGCCATCAATTTTTCCCAGCATCAGGGTCTTTTCCACTGAGTCAGCTCTTTGCATCAGATGGCCAAAGTATTGGAGCTTCAGCTTCAGCATCAGTCCTTCCAATGAATTTCAGGGTTAATTTCCCTGAAATTAACTGTGTGACTGATTAACTGAGTGACTGGTTTGATCTCCTTGCAGTCTAAGGGACTCTCAAAAGTCTTCTACAACATCACAATTTGAAAGCATCAATTCTTTGGTACTCAGTCTTCTATATGGTCCAAGTACATGACTACTGAGAAAAACATAGCTTTGTCTATAGGAACCCTTTGTCAGTAAAGCAATGTCTCCACCTTTTAGTATATTGTCTAGATCTGTCATAGCTTTTCTTCCAAGGAGCAAATAATTTCAAGGCTACAGTTACTGTCCACAGTGATTTTGGAGCCCAAGAAAGTAACATCTTTCACTGTTTCCATTATTTCTCCATCTATTTGCCATGAAGTGATGGGACTGGATGCCATAATCTTTGTTTTTTGAATGTTGAGTTTTAATCCAGCTTTCTGACTCTCCTCTTTCACTCTCATCAAGAGGCTGCTTAGTTCCTCATCACTTTTCTATAACTAGAAGATCAATAAATCTCTTCATGTGAGAAATTTAGTTTTATCTTAATAATAATATTTTAATATTCAGATTACCTGCCCCTTGGTGCAAACTTGTATATAGACTGGCTTTTACCTTGCCTGTTCAGAATCTACTTTCTTAGATCACCTGAGATACTGTCTTTTTGGCTCAAGTCCAAAACTTACCACCAAATAAGATCTAACTCAACTTTTAGGCTGTGCACATTCTTTTGTTGTTCTTGTTGTTTTTAGTTGACAGTATTTATTTAAAATGGCAAGTTAAACTTCTAATACACATTTGAATATATATATCCACAGACACACAGACACATGAGTGTGTTGCTCTCCATTTGTTTTTAATGAGTAACAAGAGACATATATTAGAATGGTAGCTTAAAGAAAAAAGAAAAACAAAATGTTTATTCAAATGATTTCAGAAGCCACTAAAGCATCTGCCAGAAAAAAAAAAATGTAGTATCCACTTTGTATAACTAAACATTTGACCATTTATTTTGTCAATTATAAATATAATTCACATTTTAAAGAGAAGAGCAAATGAATCTGACTATTGTATAGAGTATCATATTAAAAGCCTGTCCTTTAATCTAACTAAAATGAAATCAGCAATAAAGTAATTTCTTCTAAAGTAAGAAATTAAAATAATATGAGTTTTATTTTATTTTAAATATTTGAGTGTAGAACATCCTTTTTAGGTATCCCTGGTTAAGCCAGTTACTCTTAAAATGATTTTTGCAATGAATCTTTGCTTAATCAGAACTTAACTAAGATGCAAATGAGTAATTAGAGTTGGAATAAAAGGTAGTGTAAAGAGTTAATATAAAGTATTAGGACTGACAATGGCTTTATAACGTTATTTTGGAAGATTTGTCATGTGTGAACTGTCTCATTCTCTGTGTAAACCAATGAAGAAACAGAGCAAAATAGAACATGTTTATATTATATGAGCATACATTCTTTGGAGACTTCTATCTAGAACTGAAACAAAGTTTATCTTAAAATTGATTGTAGAACATTGGAATGAGGAAGCCGTTAATAATTTGGATGAATTTGAAAGCTAATTATTCCTTGATCTTCCATTGTTTTCTATATGAAAATATGAGCTTTTCACCACTGAACAATAATAATTTTAACAGTATTCTTTTCATGTCTCCATACGTAAAAGATGCAGTCCTTCATAAGTCTTATCTGGAAAAATGGTTTATTAATTAAAATATATAAACTTGACAGACTGCTTAAGTAAGCAAAATGAGGATTCATTTCACATTCTAGTGAAAATGAAAGTTTAGTCGCTCAGTTGTGTCTGACTCTTTATGACCCCACGGATGGTAGACTACCAGGCTCCTCCATCCACGGGATTTTCCAGGCAAGAGTACTGGAGTGGGTTTCCATTTCCTTCTCCAGAGGATCTCCCAGATCCAAGGATTGAACCCAGGTCTCCCACATTGTACACAGATGCCTGTCTGAGCCACCAGGGAAGTCCCCTCATTCTAGTAAGGTTATGCTCAAAATCCTTCAAACGAGGCTTCAGCACTTGAGAACTCCCAGGTTTTACTAACAGTAGAATCAATCTGTAAAAATGCAGTCAAGCAATTGTGCTTATGACATAATGTTTTGGAAGCAGTTCACTGAATGGATAGTAAATGACTTCTAGGGAGGAGGGGAACTGTTATTTATAGGCTTACTCACAAAAAGTCCTAGAAAAAATAATACTCTTAAAGTAAATATACTACCCAAGGCAATCTACAGAGTCAATGTAGTCTCTATCAAAAATACCCAATAGCATTTTTCACAGAATTAGAACAAAAAAATATGGAGGTTCCTAACATTGTATAGGAGGGAGTGACCAAGACCATTCCCAAGAAAGTGTCTGAGGATGTTATGTAGTCCAAGCTCACTCTTCTAGCTAGCTGCACGATAGGCCAATAAATCACAGAGATGAGATGTTGAAGCAAGGAATACAACTTTATTCAAAGAACTGATTGACCAAAAAGATGACAGACTAATGTCTCAAAATGATTGTCTTGTCAGGGCCTGGATACCAGGTTCTTTATGGATCAGAGATGACAGGAGGTAAGGAAACAGAGTAAAAAGACCACTTAATTCTTGCAAATATCTCCCAGAATGACAAGCCCCAGACAGGGGGATATGTTAGTTTTACTTTCTTATAGTCATTTCACAGATGGTATGAAATGGAATATCTCCTGTCATATCAATAACAAGGGATGTCACACCACAAATGTGAATTTTTGAGCTACACTGGCAATCAGTAGAGGAATTTTGCCATTATTCACAAAAGGAACTTAGAATGTTACTGTCCTTCACAGGTGTGCAGAGTTAGGTTTTCCCCCTATGAGTCAAACAAAGTCAGTTTAAGTTTAAGGGTCATGCTGGGTGGGGGGTCAGGGTGGCAGTGTTCCCTGAGGCAAGCCATTACATATGTTATAATAACAAAATATGCAAAAAAAAAAAAAAAAAAGGAAAAGCATTAAAGTCACAGAAATAGAGCCAGTATGGAGTCAAAACTAATCCTTCCCTGAAACAAGCAGGCCTTACAAAAATCTTAGGAAAGAAAAAAGTAAATGGCAAGGAAGAAAGGGAAAGATACCCAGCTGAATGCAGAGTTACAGAGAATAGCAAGGAGAGATAAGAAAGTCTTCTTAAACAAACAATGTCAAGAAATAGAGGAAAACAATAGAATGGGAAAGACTAGAGATCTCCTCACAAAAACTGGAGATATAAAGGGAATATTTCATGTAAATGTGGGCACAATAAGGGACACAAATGCTAAGGACCTAATAGAAGAAGAAGAGATTAAGATGTGGCAAGAACACAGAACACAAAACCACCACAATATTGTAAATTAATTAGCCTCCAATTAAAACAAAACCAATACAATATTGTAAAGTAATTAACCTCCAATTAAAATAAATAAATTTATATTTAAAGAATAATAATACCCCCCCCCAAAAAAAAAAGTCTAAATGAGCTTGGCAACCACAATGGTGTGGTCACTCCCCAGAGCCACATGACCTGGAATGTGAAGTCAAATGGGCCTTAAGAAGAAACACTACAAACAAAGCAAGCAGAAGTGATGGAATGTAGATGATATAAAGATGTTCTCACACAAGAACTCTCTTCAAAACTGAAATAGTTACCTGCTTACCTATTTTCATAGAGGAAATGTGAAGAGAGAAGTCTGTTTTAATTGAATGAGCAAGAGAAAACTCCTGAAAAAAGAAATAAATGAAAGAGAAATAAATAATTTACCAGATAAAGATTTCAAAGAATTATAATAAGAATTCTAACTGAATTAGGGAAAAGAATAGATGAACACAGTGAGAATTTTTCTCTTTTAAATATATTAGAATGTATTTTCAGGTATATAGCAAAGTAAATCAGTTATACATATATCCAGCCATTCTTTTTTTAGATTTTTTCCCATATAAGCCATTACAGAGTCTTGAGTAGAACTTTGTGTTATACAACAGATTATTAAAATTTTTCTATTTTATTTATAATGTTGTGTATATATCAAACCAATCTCTCAATTTATCCTGTCTCCCAACAGTGAGGATTTTAACAAGGAGTTAAAACATACAAAAATAATAAATTGGAAGAGAAGAAAACAGTATATAAAATGAAGAACATGTTAGAAGAAATGTACAGTGAACTAGATAATACAGAATAGCACATAAATGATCTGTAATATAGAATAATGGAAACTACTCAATTAGAACAGCAAAAAGAAAAATACATTAAAAAATTAGAGTTATCTCAACAGCAATATACTAATGTTTGCATTATATGAGTCTTAGAATGAGAAGAGAGAGAAAAGGGTAAAAAACGTATTTGGTGTAATTATAGCTGAAAACTTCCTGAACTTGAACTAGGAAACAGATATCCTAGTACAGGAAATACAGAGAGTCTCAAACAATATGAACCAAAACAAGCCCATACAAAAACATTTCATAATTAAAATGGCAAGAACTAAATATAAAAATAAAGTTAGAAATGCAGCAAGTAAAAACACAAAGTCATATTCAAGGTACTACCATAAGGACATCAACTGACAGTTCTATAGAAACTTTGGGGAAGGGAATGAGATCATATATTCAAAGGGCTGCAAAAGACAGATAAGCTATTAAAACTGTAAGGTTCTTTACCTAAAAATAAATGGCCAGCAAGGCATACTTTTTTAAGTTTCATACATTATATATAGTATTTTAATAAACATTTATAAAATATTAAAAAAAAAGAAAAGAAAAACCTGAAGCTAGTATACTCCACTTGGCATGATTATCATTTAGAATTGAAGAGAAGATAAAGACATTTTTAGACAAGCAAAAGCTACAAGAGTTCACCAATACTAATCTTTTCCTAAAAGAAATATTCAGTGGTTTTCTCTAAGTGAAAAATAAAAAGCTACAACAAGAAGTAAGTGTAAGTATAGGAAAAATTCCACAAGTAAATATAAGTATATAGAAAAGGCTAAGGATCAATCACTTAAATAAACTAGTACAAAGATAAAAAGAAAACAATTTTAAAATCAAATACTATTATAATATTCATTAAAGGGCTAAACATGAAGATGTAAAATATGATATCAAAAACACAAAATTCAAAGTAGGGAAGAAAAAATGTATATATTTTAGAATAGGTTTGAACTTAAAATCAAGTAGATATAATTACAGATCAACATATATAAGTCTCATGGCAACTACAAATTAAAAACCTACAATAAATACACAAAATAAACACAAATATATATAAATATAAACAAACATAACACTAAAGAAAATTATCAAACCACAAGGGAAGAAACTAAGGGAAGAAAAGAACAGAGAACTACAAAAACATTAGAAAATAAGTAACAAAATGACGAAATGACAGTAAGTACTTACTTATCAATATTCATGCTTAGTTCAATAAATTAAATGCTCTAGTAAATGAACATAAGTTAGCTGACTGGGTAAACCACATGAATCATCTCTATACCACTTATAAGGGAATAACTTCAGAGATAAATATACACATAGACTGAAAATAAAGGAAGAGAAAAAGGAAGTCAGTGAAAATGATTTTAAAAAAATGTGGGTAGAAATACTGCAGACAAAGTAAACTTGAAAAAAAAAAAGTTATAGCAAAAGATAAAGAAGGAGATTATATGAAGATAAAGAGATCAATGCAAAGAAAAGATACAATGCTTCTTAACATGTATAAAACTAATATGGGAGAGCTTAACTATATAAACAAATATCAACAGACATAGTGAGAGAAATTGATATAAGTCTACCACAAGAAAAAAGAAAAATCTCATATAAACCACCCAACCTATGCCTTAATGGAATAATAAAAAGAAGAAAAAGCCTGAAGTCAGCAGAAGGAAGGAAAGAATAAAGCTCAGAGAAGAAATAAATAAAATAGAGACTAAAATATTGTTTTTTTTAAAGATCAACAAAATTGACAAACTTTTAGCCAGGCTCATCAAGAAATAAAGAAAGAGGACCCAAATAAACAATATGGAAAATTAGAGAGACATGACATGACAACATATATCAGAAAACCATAATAATCACAAAAGAATACTAAGAAAAGTTATACACCAACAAATATGACAGCCTAGAAGATGTGTACAAGTTTCTGGAAACATAATCTTACAAGATTAAATCAAAAAAGAATATATCCTCTGAATAGATGAATTGTTAGTAGCAAAACTGATTTTGCAATAAAGAAAGTCTAAGAAAACAAAGTTCAAGAATCTGATAGTTCCTCTGGGAAATTATACTAAACATATAAGAAGACTAACACCTATATTCTCAAACTATTTAAAAAAATGAAGAGGATTGGACACACCCTAATTAATTGTATTACCATGAAGTTATTCCCATGAAACCAAAATCATTCAAAGACACTATTAAAAAAAAGTTAAAAGGAAAGCCAATCTCTTGGATAAACATAGATGCAAAAATGCTCAAAAATATTAGTTAAATTCAACAATATATAAAGATTTTCATACAATATGAGCAAATGGGATTTATTCCAGTAATGTAAGGATGACTCAGTATCTGCAAAGCAATCACTGTGATACTCCACATTAAAAAAAGGAAGAATAAAAGTCACATGACTATCTCAATATTCACAGAAAAAGCATTTGACAAGTCAGCATCCATTCATGAAAAACATTCATCAAGTTTGGTATGTAGAGAACGTATTTCAACATTTTAGAGGCCATTTACAACAAACCCACCACTAATATCATATTCAGTCATGGTGAAAAGCTAAAAGCACTTCCTCGAATATCAAGAACAATATAAGAATTCCCATCTTCACCACTTTTACTTACCATAGTATTGGAAGTCTTATCCCTACAGCAATAAGAAAAGAAAAATAAAAAGCATCCTGATTGGAAGAGAAGACGTTAAATGACCATTATTTGTAGATGACATAATCAGTTCAGTTCAGTTCAGACGCTCAGTCCTGTCCGACTCTTTACGACCCCATGGACTGCAGCATGCCAGGCCTCTCTGTCCATCACCAACTCCTGGAGTTTACTCAAACTCATGTCCATTGAGTCGGTGATGCCATCTAACCGTCTCATCCTCTGTCGTCCCCTTCTCCTCCTGTCCCCAATCTTTCCAAGCATCAGCGTCTTTTCAAATGAGTCAGTTCTTCTCATCAGGTGGCCAAAGTATTGGAGTTTCAGCTTCAACATCAATCCTTCCAATGAATATTCAGGACTGATTTCCTTTAGGATGGACTGGTTTGATCTCCTTGCAGCCAAGGGACTCTCAAGAGTCTTCTCCAACACCAAAGTTCAAAAGCATCAATTCTTCTGCACTCAGCTTTCTGTGTAGTCCAACTCTCACATCCATAAATAACTACTGGAAAAAGCCATAGCTTTGACTAGATGAACCTTTGTTAGCAAAGTAATGTCTCTGCTTTTTAATATGCTGTCTAGTTGGTCATAACTTTTCTTCCAAGGAGTAGATGTCTTTTAGTTTTATGGCTTCAGTCGCAATCTGCAATGATTTTGAAGCCTCCCAAAATAAAATCAGTCACTGTGTCCACTGTTTACCCATCTATTTGCAGTGAAGTGACTGGACCAAATGCCATGATCTTCGTTTTCTGAATGTTGAGCTTTAAGCCAACTTTTTCACTCTCCTCTTTCACTTTCATCAAGAGGCTCTTCTTCACTTTCTGCCGTAAGGATGGTGTCATCTGCATATCTGAGGTTTTTTATATTTCTCTCAGTAACCTTGATTCCAGCTTGTGCTTCATCCAGCCCAGGGTTTCTCATGATATACTCTGCATAAAAGTTAAATAAGCAGGGTGACAATATACAGCCTTGACATACTCCTTTTCCTATTTGGAGTCAATCTGTTGTAATTTGTAAATTACATATTATATATAGATTATCGTGGGCTTCCCTGGTGGCTCAGATGATAAAGAATCTGCCTATGATGCAGGAAACTCATGTTAGATCCCTGGGTTTTGAAGATTTCCCTGGAGAAGGAAACAGCAATCCATTCTAGCATTCTTGCCTGGAGAATTCCATGTACAGAAGAACCTGGTGGGCTACAGTCCATAAGGTCAAAAGGGTTGGACACAACTGAGAGACAAACATTTTCACTTTCACTTTCAAATCTCCATCACCAACCCCCCCCAAAAAAATAGAACTGATTATTTAGTAAAGTTATAGGATACAAGATTAATACATTGAAATCTGCTGCTTTTCTCTACACTAGTAATAAACTATGGGAGAAAAAAAAAACAAAACAAAAACAAAAACCTATTCCCTTATAAAGTCACATCAAAAATAATAAAATATCTAAGTGAAAGGCCTATATTCCAAAAACATTAAAACAATGGTGAAGAAAATTTAAGATGAAACAAATGAAAAGATATTCCATCTTAATGAATGGGAAGTAGGAGTAGTGTTAAAAATTACATATTGCCCAAATAATCTACAGATTTATTAAAATTTCTTCTAAAATTGCAGAACTTTTTTTCAAAAAATTAGAAAAATAGTCCCCAAATTTATGTGGAACCACAGAACAGCCTTAATTGGCAACATAAACTTGACCAAAAAAAGCACAAATCTGGTGGTATCACATTCCTTGTTTAAAGATACACTAATCAAAACAGTTTTGTGCTATCACAAAAGCAGTTACATAGATCAACGAAATGGAATAAAAAGCCCATATATAAATCCACACACTTATGAGTAATTCTAGTCTAAAATAAGCCTCTTGAGGAAAGTGAAAGAGGAGAGTGAAAAAGTTGACCTAAAGCTCAACAGTAAGAAAACTAAGATCATGGCATCTAGTCCCATCACTTCATGGGAAATAGATGGGGAAATAGTGGAAACAGTGTCAGAGTTTATTTTGGGGGGCTCCAAAATCACTGCAGATTGTGACTGCAGCCATGAAATTAAAAGACGCTTATACTCCTTGGAAGGAAAGTTATGACCAACCTAGACAGCATATTCAAAATCAGAGACATTACTTTGCGAACAAAGTTCCGTCTAGTCAAGGCTATGGTTTTTCCAGTGGTCATGTATGGGTGTGAGAGTTGGACTGTGAAGAAAGCTGAGCACTGAAGAATTAATGCTTTTGAACTGTGGTGCTGGAGAAGACTCTTGAGAGTCCCCTGGACTGTAAGGAGATCCATCCAGTCCATCCTAAAGGAGACCAGTCCTGGATGTTCATTGGAAGGACTGATGCTGAGGCTGAAACTCCAATACTTTGACCACTTGATACAAAGAGTTGACTCATTGGAAAAGACCCTGATGCTGGGAGGAATTGGGGGCAGAAGGCGAAGGGGACAACAGAGGATGAGATGGCTGGAGGGCATCACCAACTTGATACACATGAGCTTGGGTGAACTCTGGGAGTTGGTGATGGATAGGCAGGCCTGGCATGCTGTGATCCATGGGACTGCAAAGAGTTGGACATGACTGAGTGACTGAACTGAACTAAATCTAAAATAAAGGAGGGAAGAATACACAATGAAGAAAAGAGAGTCTCTTCAATGAAAGGTACTGGAAAAACTGGACAGTTACAAGCATAAAAGTTATACTAAAACATTTCCCCCCACCACATTAAAAATAAACTCAAAATGGATTAATTATCTATATGTGAAACTTGAAATCATTAAACTCCAAGAAGAAAACACAAGCAGGACACTCTTTGATGTAATTTTTAACAATTTTTGCATCTCTCTCCTAATGCAAGTGCAAATAGGATAGAAAAAAAAAAAGCAATCTAATTAAACTTAAAAGCTATTGTACAACAAATACTACTAGCAAACAAACCAACAAATAAACAAATAAAAAATCCATCATATGGAAGAAAGTATTTTCAATTGATATGACCAATAAGGAGTAATATTTTAAATATGTGAAAAACTGATACAACTCAATATCAAAAAAATCAAAGAAACCAATTAAAGAAAGTTAAACAGCTTTAACAAATTTTCTCCCAAGGAAGGCACACAGATATTCAGTAAGCACATAAAAGATGCTCAGTATCACTGATCAATAGAGAAATGCACATCAAAATCAAATTCAGATATCACCTAACTGTCTGAATAAATATCATCAAAAAGAACACAAATAGCAAATGTTGGAGAGACTGTGGAGAAAATAAATCTCACGTACAATATTAATGAAAATGTAACTTTGTATAGCCACTACAGAATGAATATTCCTCAGATACTGAAAATTGAACTACCTTTTGATCCAGCAATTCTATTCCTGGGTAGATATCCAAAGAAAACAGAACCATTCATTCAAAAAGATACACTCACTGCATTGTTCATAGCAGCATTATTTATAGTAGCCAAGATATGTGAGGAAACTCAGTATCCACTAACAGATGAACTGATAAACAAGAACAGTAAAATGCTACACAACCATACAAAGAATGGAAATTTTGTAATTTGAAACAACATGTATGGCTCTGGAGGGTATTATGCTAAGTGAAATAAGTCAGATAAAGATAAATGCTATATGTTATCACTTATATGTGGAATTTTTAGAAAGAAAAAAGAACAAATATAACAAAACAGGAAAAAAAAAAAAAAACCTCACAGATATAGGGAACAAGTTAGTGGTTATGAGATGGAACAGAGAATGGACAAGTTAGGGGTATGGAGTTAAGAGGTACACAAGACTATGTATAAAATAAATCTGCTACAAGTATATATCATTCAGCACAGGGAAAATAGACAATCTTCTATGATAACTTTTATTGGAACATATCTATGTGCCACTATGGAAATATTTTAAGTCAACTACAAGTCCACTAAAAAAATAAATAAATAAAAAGAAGAAGAAGCTGTTGATCACCTAGAACTAAGTTTATAAACTTACTGTAGAAGGGAAAACAACGTCTGTCAGAGTCTTAGTGTCTGAAAAGCAAAAAGTAAAGAATATTTAAATAATTTGTCATCTGGATTCAGATGGCTTATGATGTCTTTAGAGTGGAAAGTAGGTGATATTGAAAAGACTCTCTGGCAAATGAGTTTACCATGGGCAGATACAATGAGAGAGAAAATTGAGGAGCCTATGGACTACCCAGTTGAGCAACTGCCACCCAGATACAAGCACTCTTTGTCAAGACAATTAAACTACTATCCAGTAACGCTGAAAAAGCTAAAGTTGAACGATTCTATGAAGACCTACAAGACTTTTTAGAAATAGATCCCCCAAAAGATGTCCTTTTCATTATAGGGGACTGGAATGCAAAAGTAGAAGTCAAGAAACACCTGGAATAATGGGCAAATTTGGCCTTGGAATACGGAATTAAGCAGGGTAAAGGCTAATAGAATTTTGCCAAGAGAACACACTGCTCATAGCAAACACCCTCTTCCAACAACACAAGAGAAGACTCTACACATGGACATCACCAGATGGTCAACACCGAAATCAGAATGATTATATGCTTTGCAGCCAAAGATGGAGAAGCTCTATACAAAAACAAGACTGGGAGCTGACTGTGGCTCACATCATGACCTCCTTACTGCTAAATTCAGACTTAAATGGAAGACAGTAGGGAAAACCACTAGACCATTCAGGTATGACCTAAATCAAATCTCTTATGATTATACAGTGGAAGTGAGAAATAGATTTAAGGGACTAGATATGATAGATAGAATGCCTGAGGAACTATGGATGGAGGTTCATGATATTGTACAGGAGACAGGGATCAAGACCATCCCCATGGAAAAGAAATGCAAAAAAGCAACATGGCTTTCTGGGGAGGCCTTACAAATAGCTGTGAAAAGAAGAGAAGTGAAAAGCAAAGAAGAAAAGGAAAGATATAAGCATCTGAATGCAGAGTTCCAAAGAATAGCAAGAAGAGATAAGAAAGCCTTCCTCAGCAATCATTGTAAAGAAATAGAGGAAAACAACAGAGTGGGAAAGACTAGAGATCTCTTCAAGAAAATTAGAGATTCAAAGGGAACATTTCATGCAAAGATGGGCTCGATAAAGGACAGAAATGATATGGACCTAACAGAAGCAGAAGATATTAAGAAGAGGTGGCAAAAATACACAGAAGAACTGTCCAAAAAAACTTCAAGACAAAGATAATCACAATGGTGTGATCACTCACCTAGAGCCAGACATCCTGGAATGTGAAGTCAAGTGGGCCTTAGTCAAGTGGGCATTACTATGAACAAAGCTAGTGGAGGTGATGGAATTCTAGTTGAGCTATTTCAAATCCTGAAAGATGATGCTGCAAAAATGCTGCACTCAATTCACCTGGAAATTTGGAAAACTCAGCAGTGGCCACAGGACTGGAAAAGGTCAGTTTTCATTCCAATCCCAAGAAAGGCAATGCCAAAGAATGCTCAAACTACCTCATAATTGCCCGTATCTCACACACTAGTAATGATCAAAATTCTCCAAGCCAGGCTTCAGCAATACACGAATCATGAACTTCCAGATGTTCAGGCTTGTTTTAGAAAAGTCAGAGGAACCAGAGATCAAATTGCCAACATCCCCTAGATCATGGAAAAAGCAAGAGAGTTTTAGAAAAATATCTATTTCTGCTTTATTGACTATGCCAAGGCCTTTGAATGTGTGGATCACAATAAACTGTGGAAAAGACCACCTGACCTGCCTCTTGAGATACCTATATGCAGGTCAAGAAGCAACAGTTAGAACGGGACATGGAACAACAGACTGGTTTCAAATAGGAAAAGGAGTACGTCAAGGCAGTATATTGTCACCCTGGTTATTTAATTTATATGCAGAGTACATCATGAAAAACGCTGGGCTGGAAGAAGCACAAGCTGGAATCAAGATTTCTGAGAGAAATATCAATAACCTCAGATATGCAGATGACACCAACCCTATGGCAGAAAGTGAAGAGGAACTCAAAAGCCTCTTGATGAAAGTGAAAGAGGAGAGTGAAAAAGTTGGCTTAAAGCTCAACATTCAGAAAATGAAGATCATGGCATCTGGTCCCATCACTTCATGGGAAATTGATGGGAGACAGTGGAAACAGTGTCAGACTTTATTTTGGGGGGCTCAAAAATCACTGCAGATGGTGATTGCAGCCATGAAATTAAGACTCTTGTTCCTTTCAAGGAAAGTTATGACCAACCTAGATAGCATATTCAAAAGCAGAGACATTTACTTTGTGAACAAAGGCCCGTCTAGTCAAGGCTATGGTCTTTCCACTGGTCATGTATGGATGTGAGATTTGGACTGTGAAGAAATTTTAGCGCCAAAGAATTGATGCTTTTGAACTGTGGTGTTGAAGCAGACTGTTGAGAATCCCTTGGACTGCAAGGTAATCCAACCAGTCCATCCTAAAGGAGATCAGCCCTCGGTGTTCTCTGGGAGGAATGATGCTAAAGCTGAAACTCCAACACTTTGTCTACTTCATGTAAAGTGTTGACTCATTGGAAAAGACTCTGATGCTGGGAGGGATTGGGGGCAGGAGGAGAAGAGGACAACATAGGATGAGATGGCTGGATTGTATCACTGACTCGATGTTCATAAGTTTGTATGAACCCCGGGAGATGGTGGTGGACAGGGAAACCTGGAGTGCTGTGATTCACGGGGTCACAATGAGTTAGACACGACTGAGCCACTGAACTGAACAGAATTTCCAAACAAGTAGTACAGTTATTTTGTGTGATGCAGCCCATTCAGTCACAAAGAATCAGACACAACTTGGTGACTGAACAACCACCACCACTACAATAAATAATCCTATCTACATTGGAAAGAATTTCATGAAAACTGTTGCATTGTTGATATAGCTGTTCTCAGCTCCCATTGTAGGTTATGTTGACACAGGTAATCTCAGTTTTTTTAAGACATTAGTTTCAAGTATGGATAAAGCACTTTCCTCCAAATGATGCCAAAGTTTGTTTTAGTACAAATATTTAAGTAGTATACATAAAGTATTGTTTCTAGCAGATGATTCTAGGAGAAATCTAGAGGTTGTGTAGTGTTTGTAAATTATTTCTCCACTGGTATTCCATTGTTTGGGAGTATATTTCTTGTTGCTTAATGTTTCCAATTGGAAGAGCCTACATGGGGTAACTCTCCTGATTGATGACTGCTCTTCACTTATTCATACATGCAGAAGAGGAGAAATAACTATATTTAATTTTCTTTGTTTTCCCCTTTATTTTACTTTACAATGCTGTATTGGTTTTGCCATACATCAACATGAATCCACCAAGGGTGTACATGAGTTCCCAAATCTGAACTCCCTCCTATTTCCCTCCCAATACCATCTCTCTGGGTCATCCCAGTGCACCAGCCCCAAGCATCATGTATCCTGCATCAAACCTAGACTGGTGATTCATTTCTTACACGATATTATACATGTTTCAATGCCATTATCCCCAATCATCCCGCCCTCTCCCTCTCCCACAGAATCCAAATGTCTGTTCTATACATCTGTGTCTCTTTTGCTGTCTTGCATACAAGGTTATCTCCATCTTTCTAAATTCCATATATATGCATTGGTGTACTGTATTGGTGTTTTTCTTTCTTGCTTACTTCACTCTATATAATAGGCTCCAGTTTCATCCACCTCATTAGAACTGATTCAAATGTATTCTTTTCAATGGCTGAGTAGTACTCCATTGTGTATATGTACCACAGCTCTCTTATCCATTCATCTGCTGATGGACGTCTAGGTTGCTTCCATGTCCTGGCTATTATAAACAGTGCTGTGATGAACATTGGGGTACACGTGTCTCTTTCAATTCTGGTTTCCTCGGTGTGCATGCCCAACAGCGGGATTGCTGGGTCATAAGGCAGTTCTATTTCCAGTTTTTAAGGAATCTGCACACTGTTCTCCTAAGTGGCTGTGGGTTCCCTTTTCTCCACACCCTCTCCAGCATTTATTGCTTGTAGACTTTTGAATTGCAGCCATTCTGACTGGTGTGAAATGGTACCTCATTGTGGTCTTGATTTGCATTTCTTTGATAATGAGTGATGTTGAGCATCTTTTCATGTGTTTGTTAGCCATCTGTGTCTTCTTTGAAGAAATGTCTAAATAAACTCAAAATGGATTAAAGACCTAAACGTAAGACCAGAAACTATAAAACTCCTAGAGGAGAAATTAGGCAAAACACTCTCCGACATAAATCACAGCAGGATCCTCTGTGACCCACCTCCCAGAATATTGGAAATAAAAGCAAAATTAAACAAATGGGACCTAATTAAAATTAAAAGCTTCTGCACAGCAAAAGAATCTATAAGCAAGGTGAAAAGACAGCCTTCGGAATAGGAGAAAATAATAGCAAATGAAACAACTGACAAACAACTAATCTCAAAAATGTACAAGCAACTCATGCAGCTCAATTCCAGAAAAATAAATGACCCAATCAAAAAATGGGCTAAAGAACTAATTTTCTTTTTTAATATAAATTTAATTATTTTAATTGGAGGTTAATTACTTTACAGTATTGTATTGGTTTTGCCATACATCAACATGAATCTGCCACAGGTGTACACGTGTTCCCCATCCTAAAACCCCTCCCACCTCCCTCCCCATACCATCCCTCTGGATAATCCCAGTGCACCAGCCCCAAGCATCCAGTATCATGCATCGAACCTGGACTGGTGATTCATTTCATATATGATATTATACATGTTTCAATGCCATTCTCCCAAATCATCCCACCCTCTCCCTCTCCCACAGAGCCCAAAAGACTGTTCTATACATCTGTGTCTCTTTTGCTGTCTCGCATACAGGGTTATGGTTAATTTTCTTAAAATAATCATAGTTTATTCTGAATTAAAAATGAAAGCTTTTGAAAAACAGCCAGTGAATGTTTGAAGGTTGATGAGTAAAACAAATAAGGTTACAGATAAAACATTTTCAAAGTTTAATCTAGCATTAAATGATATTTCATTGATTATGAGTTTGCAATCCTTTATTACAACATACTTCCTTTCATTTTTCTTTAAAATCTTAGTGTGAATTCTTCAGTTGACAGGGAAGTATTATTGATAAATATATTTTCAAGCCTTTGTGATCTAATCTTCTTTAATATTTTTGGTTCATTTATCAAGAGGAAATATTTAGGCTTTTTTTTTTTTTTTTTTTGGACATTCATGGTCAAAGATGATGTTGAGTCAAGCTGAATACCTCTCTCTCTCTCTCTCTCTCTCCCTCTCTCTCTCTCTCTCTCTCCCTTCCCATCTTGTCCAGAAACCAAAATCTCTCCTAGATACTTAAGAATGACTTTACTGTTCACATAACTGCATCCTGATTAATTTAGCTTATTATTTAGGTTTATTTCTCATTAAGATGTAATTTAAAAGATTTTACCACTTTCAAAAGATTTCTTTCTTACACCTGTCATATCCTAGGGAGTTAAAAGATGTTGGATATCATCATCCCTGTTTTACATATTAAGAAATAAAGTCTCAGAGAAGTTGAATAATATGATATGGAAAAGTAAAGCATCCCAGATGTTCCAAACATGAGACTCAAAACCAGATTCAGTCTGAATCCAGTGGTTTTACTGTCTTCAGTACACTTGATTATCTCTTACATGTAAAAGTTATTTGATAATTTTTTTTTACTTGTCTTAATTGATTAAGCTTTAATTCCATACAGAACATTTTTTCTCGGCATTTTAGAAGCACAAATGAAAGAAGTCGAAGTGAAGGCAGATGGGCTGATCTGAGGATACTAATTAAAAATAAGATTTTAAAAATAGTATATTCTTTTCTTATTTTTTAAAAATTATTTATTTATTTTGTTGCATTGCACATCATGAGGGATCTTACTTCCCTGATCAGGGATTGAACGTATACCCTTTGCAGCAGAAGCCTTGATTGGATTTGTAATCACTCGATCTCCTGGAAAGGACCTATTCTGTTTTATTCATTTTACATTATTCATTAAAAGTTATGTATTAAAAAATTGCTGATTTTTGCCCATTATTCCCTATAATTATTATTTATCCATTGATCTATCAGACACTATTGAAGTGCCTTAGCAGCAGCAGCTTACATTGATTTATTGCCTATCCATTCAGTTCAGTCCAGTTACTCAGTCATGTCCGACCATTTGAGACCCCATTAACCACAGTTTGCCAGGCCTCCCTGTCCTTCAACCCCCAGAGTCCACCCAAACCCATGTCCATTGTGTCAGTGATGCCATCCAACCATCTCATCCTCTGTCGTCCCCTTCTCCTCCTGCCCTCAATCTTTCACAGCACTAGGGTCTTTTCAAGTGAGTCAGCTCTCCGCATCAGGTGGCCAAAGTATTGGAGTTTCAGGTTCAACATCAGTCCCTCCAGTGAACACCCAGGACTGATCTCTATTAGGATGGACTGGTTGGATCTCCTTGCAGTTCAAGGGACTCTCAAGAGTCTTCTCCAACACTGCAGCTCAAAAGCACCAATTCTTCTGCACTCAGCTTTCTTTATAGTCCAACTTTTATATCCATACATGACTACTGGAAAAACCATAGCCTTGACTAGATGGACCTTTGTTGGCAAAGTAATGTCTCTGCTTTTTAATATGCTATCTAGGTTGATCATAACTTTTCTTGAAAGGAACAAGCGTCTTTTGATTTCATGGCTGCAATCACCATCTGCAGTGATTTTGGAGCCCAGAAAAATAAAGTCAGCCACTGTTTCCACTGTTTCTTCATCTATTTTCCTTGAAGTGATGGGACCAGATGCCATGATCTTTGTTTTCTGAATGTTTAGCTTTAAGCCAACTTTTTCACTCTCCTCTTTCACTTTCATCAAGAGGCTTTTTAGTTCTTCTTCACTTTCTGCATAAAGGTGGTGTCATCTGCATATCTGATGTTAATGATATTTCTCCCAGCAATCTTGATTCTAGCTTGTGCTTCTTCCAACCCATCGTTTCTCATGATGTACTCTGCATAGAAGTTAAATAAGCAGGGTGACAATATGCAGCCTTGATGTACTCCTTTTCCTATTTGGAACCAGTCTGTCATTTCATGTCCAGTTCTAACTGTTGCTTCCTGACCTGCATATAGGTTTCTCAAGTGGCAGGCTAGGTGGTCTTGTATTCCTATCTCTTTCAGAATTTGCTACAGTTTATTGTGATTCACACTGTGAAAGGCTTTGGCATAGTCAATAAAGCAGAAATAAATGTGTTTTTTTTTTTTTTTCCCTGAAATTCTCTTGCTTTTTCAATGATCCAGGAGATGTTGGCAACTTGATCTCTGGTTCCTCTGCCTATAAATGTTTCAAAGGTATCATTTAAAATGTTAGCTATACAATTGACTTTGTTGAAATGATCTCTACTTCTTTCTTTACAAAGAAAGATTACTCTAATGGATGCAGGATGATATCTTTTTAATTTCAGTTGTTTTAATGTACTTGATATCATTATCCAAGAAAGTCTGGGTGTGAAAACAGTTGTGCATCTTTTAATTCTACCGGTACTAACAACTGAGACCACTCTTTTCAAGTATAATTATATCCTTACATTGAAAACATTTTTTTTTCCCCTTCTAAGGTTTTCAAAATCCTACTACCACTCCAAAAGATTCCCAAGTAAAATTTTCTGAAAATAAACTTGGAATTATTGTTCATAGGCTTACAGTATAAATGTTCATTTTACCGGTGTTTTCACTTTGTGTGCACGTTTTCAGAAGTTGGAGCACTTGTTTGAACTGACTCAAGGATGATTTTATTCTTGTTTCCAGGTGGTTTGTATGGTAGAACATTTGTAGAATAAATCAGAGCCCATATATTTACTAACATACCCAATACTTCCTTTCGTGTTTAAACAATACCTGTCTTACAACTAATTGTTGGTTTAAATTCTGAGTACTTTTTTAAAAACAAAATAAAAAAAAAATAATGAGGGTACATCTAAATATTGTCAAGTAGATTAAAAACATCTATTAAGAATCTACACTTGCACTTGGTTTGTCTCCTAGCTAACTGCAAAGCTCAGCCACAATTGCCTTGATGTTTATTACAAACCACTCTTAAAATAACCAACGTGACCTACTTTAGTATCTTCCATTTGCTTGTAAATAGCAAAAACAGAAGAGTTTGGATCTGCAGATGTCAAAACGTACTGTTTATTATCTATAAAAAGTGGATTTAGCATTTAAAAAATTTCAGCTATAAATCCTGAGTTAACTATTTACTAGCTGTATGAATTTTGAGCAAAATGTTTAATGAATATATGTCCCCATCTGAAAGAATGGTCACAATTATTATTGACTTTACATAATTGTGAAAAAGAACATTTATATACCATATAACACATGACATAATTAATATAAAATGCTGCCAAATCACACACTAGGAGCTCAAAAATTAGTGGATATAATGAATAATATCTGTTCACGTTCACTTTTGAAATGGCAGTGTTTTTTTGGGAAACTAGGGTTATGACTATTGTTTTTCCAAATGATGATCTCAAGAACTTCCTATTAGCTACACTATGTTGTTTTACAAATGATAGTATATAAAATTATGATTTTCTCAAAAAGCCAGTCCCATGTTAAAAGCTTATTAACATTGTGGTGGAAAGGAGGTGGGAGGTGGGAGATTTGCCTTACAGATTTGCCTAAGTCCACATAAAAATCTCAAAATAGAATCTTTATATGGTAATATTGTTCTTTCTTTAATTTTCTTACTTATTTAAAATATATTATTTTTCTATATTTTATGCATCTTTGTAAGACAATTTAAATCTTTGTTGAAATGTCATTCATCAGTCAATTAATGTCATTCTTTTTTTAATTTAAATTTATTCATTTCAATTGTAGGCTAATTACTTTACAATATTGTATTGGTTTTGCCATACATCAACATGAATCTGCTTGACTAAAACTAAAACCTTAACATGTTTATCAGCAGTAATTTAAATCAAGAGAACATAGTTTAGTTATTATCAGTTTTAAAATAACTGATAAATATCCCCTCAAATTTAAAGGGATTATGTGGTAGGCAGAATTCTAACCTGGCCCTCAAGATTTCTGCTAGTGGTCATACACCTTAAAAATTCTTTTCTCTGAGGGTGAGCCAAATTTGTGGAAATGACTTGGTGCTTCCATGGTTACTACAAGGCAGAGGGTTTTGTTGGCTCCCATAATTATGTTACAGCAGACTTAGACCAGCTGACTAGAGAAAGTATCTCCTATAGTCATAAAGAAGTAAGCCACTGTGCTGAGAGGGAACCTAAGGACCAGCTGAGAATTATCTCTGACCAGCAGCCAGCAATGAAATGGAGAGTGCCATCACCCTGCTCCAAGAAAGGGAACTACCAAAAGTGTGAATGTGGAAGAGGGCCTGAGCTTCAGAAGAGCCCACAGCCCCACACATTACCCTGACTTCAGCCTGGAGAATTCCTGAGGAGAGGACTTAGTTAACTCATACCTGACTCCTGATCCAAGTAAAACATGACATAGTACATTTTTGTTCTTTTAAGCTCAAAATGTGTCATAATTTGCAGCAATAAAATTTAATGCACATTAAGCAAATAATAATGTAGAAAGAGTTGCCACATTTGTGTGAGTATCTTTCAAATTGATGTGGGGAGGCTGGGCTGAAGAAAGCGTGAAATGGTCAGGATGAAAATGAGAACACCGTCCCCCCCTACCCCGTGGGATGAAGAAACAGATTAAGATCATGACCTAAAAGAAAACATTAATCTTAAAAAGAAAGAGAAAATTCTGAGTATATTGTCCACCAGGTGAGTTTTTCTTTTGACTTATTTGTTTTGACACTAAAAATTGAGTCTTATCCTGAAAACAGGAATCACTTATGGCCATAGATGCAAGCAAAATTATATATATATATATATATATATATATACATTTATAAACATTTACATATTTATATATATATATATGCTCACCTTCAAAATCATTGCGGTTTACATAAATTCTGACACTTTGAGAATAAGCTAAGATTAACATTTTTTTTCTTACTTTAATAAAAACAGTGGGATATGAAGCCTAGTTTCACCCCAGATATTCAACTTACAGTGGCAGATTCATTAACACAGATTTTGTGTGTGTGAAGAGGCCAAGAAAGTGACAATATTCTCCATTTGGGTGATGATGATGATGATATCATTTAAGCAATTGAAAAAATAGCTTAGAATAGCTAAAATTTAATGTTCTTCAATTAAAGGGAATTGTCAGAAATAATAGAAAGTCCTCTGGATTTTATTCACACATGATGTAAAGTGTGTATAATATCATAATAGAGTATGGTTTAGTGAGCTAGTAGAAATGTTACAGATTTATATGGCTGGTGGAGATTACTAAAGGTCATATGGACCATATTGTCCTTCCTTTAGAAAAACTTACGCTTAAATCTTCCAAGATGACTCATTTCTAAAAACACCCTGAAGTTCTATGACCTCAGCATAAATATATATACAGATTTTCCCTCTGTGAGAAGATTCCTCTTCATATCTACTCTAAGTCACCTCACACCTATTTAAATTTATGAAGACTTTGTTCCAAACAGTTCATACAGTCTAATATTAAGAAGAAAAAAAAAACACTTTAATAACAAAATAGGGCAGAAGACCTAAAGTGACATCTCTCCAAAGAAATACTAATGGGCAGTAGGCATATGAAAAGACGATCAGTGTCACTAATTATTAGAGAAATGTGAATCAAAACTACAAAATAGTACAACCTTACACTGACCAGAATCAATATCATAAGAAAGTCTAAAAATAACATTGCTGAAGAGGGTATGGAGAAAAGGGAATTCTCCTACACTACTGGTGAATGAAAAAGTTGTTTTAAAACACAGCAGTCACAAAACTAAGATCATGGCATCCGGTCCCATCATTTCATGGCAAATAAATGGGAAAACAATGGAAACAGTGATAGTCTTTATTTTCTTGGACTCCAATATCACTGCAGATGGTGACCACAGCCATGAAATTTAAAGAAGCTTGTTCCTTGGAAGAAAAGCTATGACAAACCTATACAGTGCATTAAAAAGCAGAGATATTACTTTGCTATCAAAGGTCTGTTTAGTCAAAGCTATGGTTTTTCCAGTACTCATGTAGGGATGGGGGCTTCCCTGATAGCTTGTATTCATGTTGATGTATGGCAAAACCAATACAATATTGTAAAGAATTCACCTGCAATGCAGGATACCCTGGTTCAATTCCTAGGTTGGGAAGATCCCTTGGAGAAGGAATTGTCTACTCACTCCAGTGTTTTGGGGCTTCCCTTGTGGCTCAGCTGGTAAAGAATCCACCTGCAATGCAGGATACCTGGGTTCAATCCAGGGATTGAACTCAGCTCAACATTCAGAAAACTAAGATCATGGCATTTGGTCTCATCACTCCATAGCAAATAGATGGGGAAACAGTGGCTGACTTTATTTTTCTGGGCTCCAAAATCACTGCAGATGATGAAGATCCCCTGGATAAGGGAAAGGCTACTCACTCCAGTATTCTGGCCTGGAGAATTCCATGGACAGTCCATGGAGTCACAAAGAGTCGGACACGACTGAGTGACTTTCACTTTCACTTTTGGAGAAGGAAATGGCAACCCTCTCTTGTAGTCTTGCCTGGAGAATTCCATGAATAGAGGAGCCTGGCAGGTTATACTCCATAGGGTTGCAAAGAGTCAGGCATGACTGAGCAACTGTCACTCATGTATGGGTATGAGAACCATAAACCGTAAAGAAAGAACCATAGAAAGCTGAGCAAGAAAAAAAAATGATGCTTTTAAACTATGTTGTTGAAGAAGACTCTTGAGAGTCCTTTGGACTGCAAGGAGAACAAGCCAGTCCATCCTAAAAAGAATCAGTCCTGAACATTCATTGGAAGGATTGATGATGATGCCAAAGCTCCAATACTTTGGCCACCTGATGTGAAGAACTGGATCATGCAAAAAGCAAGAGAATTCCAGAAAAACATCTATTTCTGCTTTGTTGACTATGCCAAAACCTTTGACTGTGTGGATCACAATAAACTGTGGAAAATTCTGAAAGAGATGGGAATACCAGACCACTTGACCTGCCTCTTGAGGAACCTGTGTATTGGTCAGGAAGCAACAGTTAGAACTGGACCTGGAACAACAGACTGGTTCCAAATCGGAAAAGGAGTACGTCAAGGCTGTATATTGTCACCCTGCTTATTTAACTTATATGCATCATGAGAAACTCTGGGCTGGAAGAAGTATAAGCTGGAATCAAGATTGTTGGGAGAAATATCATTAACATCAGATATGCAGATGACACCACCTTTATTTAGAAAGTGAAGAAGAACTAAAGAGCCTCTTGATGAAAGTGAAAGAGGAGAGTGAAAAAGTTGGCTTAAAGCTCAACATTCAGAAAACAAAGATCATGGCATCTGGTCCCATCACTTCATGGGAAATAGATGGGGAAACAGTGGAAACAGTGGCTGACTTTATTTTTCTGGGCTCCAAAATCACTGCAGATGGTGACTGCAGCCATGAAATTAAAAGACGCTTACTCCTTGGAAGGAAAGTTATGACCAACCTAGACAGCATGTTAAAAAGCAGAGACATTACTTTGCCAACAAAAGTCCATCTAGTCAAGGCTATGGTTTTTCCAGTAGTCATTTTTGGTGTGAGAGTTGGACTATAAAGAAAGCTGAGCACAGAGGAATTGATGCTTTTGAGTTGTGGTGTTGGAGAAGACTCTTGAGAGTGCCTTGGACTGCAAGGAGATCCAACCAGTCCATCCTAAAGGAGATCTGTCCTGGGTGTTCACTGGAGGGACTGATGTTGAACCTGAAACTCCAATACTTTGGCCACCTGATGCAAAGAGCTGACCTATTTGAAAAGACCTTGATGCTGGGAAAGATTGAGGGCAGGCAGAGAAGGATATGACAGAGGATGAGATGATGGGATGGTATCACTGACACAATGGACATGGGTTTGGGTAGACTCTGGAAGTTGGTGATGGACAAGGAGACCTGGTATACTGCGCTTAATGGGGTCTCAAAGAGTCGGACACGACTGAGCAACTGAACTGAACTGAACTGTGAAGAACTGACTCATTTGAAAAGTCGCTGATACTGGAAAAGATTGAAGTCAGGAGGAGAAGAGGATGACAGAGCATGAAATGTTTGGATGGCATCACTGACTCAATGGACTGAGTTTGAGCAAGCTCTAGGATTTGGTGATGGACAGGGAAGCGTGGCATACGGCAGTTCATGTGGTCACAAAGAGTCAGACCTGACTGAGCTACTGAACAGAACTGAACTGATTGGTGAGAATATAAATTGGTGCAACCACTATTGAGAACAGTACAGAGGTTCTTGAAAAAGCTAAACATAGAGTTACTATATGATCCAGAAATCCCACTTCTGGGCATGTATCTGGAAAAAACTCTAAATGACGCGCAGGGATGACCCAGAGAGATGTTGTGGGGAGGGGGGTGGGAGGGGGGCTCATGTTTGGGAACGCATGTACACCTGTGGTGGATTCATGTCAATCTATGCCAAAACCAATACAGAATTGTAAAGTAAAAATTAAAAATAAATAAATAAATTAAAAAAAAAGATGGCAGTACCCCCGTGTTTATTACCACACTATTTATAATAGTCAAGGCATAGAACCTAAGTGTCTATCAATAGATGGATGGATAAAAAGGTATGGTATGTTCTCTATTCCAGCACAGTGGAATATTGTACATATATAAGAAAATGAAGCAATGTCATTTGAATCAACATAGATGGACCTAGAGATTTTCTTATTAAGTGAAGGGAGCCAGACAAAGGCAAATATCATATAATATTACTTATATGTGGAATATAAAAACATGACATAAATGAACGTATTTACAAAACGGAAATAGGCTGAGAGGCATAGAAAACAAACTTATGTTTATTAAAGGGAAAAGGTGGGAGAATAAATAAATTAGGAGTTTGGGATTAACATATACACACTACTGTAGACAAAGCATAGGAATGGCAAGGACCTATTTTATAGCACTACGGTATAGCACTAGGAACTATATTTAATATTGTATAATAACTTATAGTGTAAACGAATGTGAAAAAAAATGTACATACATATACATGTCCATGTTTATATATGGAAATGAAAGCATTCCATGCTTCACCTCAAACTACAGACTAATTTACAACATTGTAAATTAACTATACCTCAATTAAAAAAAAAAGCCTTTGATATGAACTGGAACTAATTTATATGTTTATGTTTATGTTCTGTTCCATATTTATATCACATATAGAGAGAATTCTGCCTACAGTAAATCATTAAATATATACTTAATATTGGAATGATGGTCAGGGGAACTGTCATAGCTGTGACAAAGACCAACTGGATATTCTTCAAGCCTGATTCCCTTTGCTTTGATTACAATTATAAACATCTTTTGCTCTTGGCTAGGGGCTATATATTAATAGCAAGATCCTGGCTAATAAAATCTATGTAGAAGTGATAAAATATCTCATCCAAGCCTGACAAAAAGGAAATCTGAGCTATCTTCCATGTCTCTTTTTCCTTTTCTGCTTGACTGGAAACAAGATATCTCAAAGGTGGGATGGGAAGGGAGATGGGAGGGAGGTTCTGGAGGGAGGAAACTTGGATGTACCTATGGCTGACCCTTGTTGATATCTGACAGAAAATCACATAATTCTGTATAGCAATTATCTTTAAATTAAAATGAATATATATGGTGGCAAAAAAAGAATATATATATATATATATATATATATATATATATATATATAATGAATCATTTTGCTACTTACCTGAAACTAACACAATATTGATAATGATATATAGTTCAATATAATTTTTTTAAGTGGTAAAGCAACACCATGGAATAAGTCACAGATTGTAAGACTGTTTCAGGGAGGAATGCTTGATCTTCATCTTTGACATGAAGAAGTACAATACCTTGTAGGAGACCACTGAGATCTGAGGTTTAAGCAAATTTATCTGTCCAAAGAGTGTAGATTTTCATTATGTTAAAAATAATGGTTTAACATTTGAGAGTTCATCATGAAATAGTTATTTCCAGAAAAAAAAAATGGATCGAATCATTTCTTCATTCAATCAGTCAACCAAATACTAATTAATGTAGTCATCATTTATCAAAGATCTTTTGGTTGACTCATACACAAAGGCTTGTGCTCAGCAAAGTTCACCTTTGCTGAGGGTAGATAAAATCTTATTCATTTGTCTCAGTAACAAGCCTTCAGTTCAGTTCAGTTGCTCAATCGTGTCTGACTCTTTGTGACCCCATGAATCGCAGAACGCCAGGCCTCCCTGTCCATCACCAACTTACGGAGTTTACTCAAACTCATGTCCATCCAGTTGGTGATGCCATCCAGCCATCTCATCCTCTGTCATCCCCTTCTTCTCCTACCCCCAATCCCCCCCCCCCCAGCATCAGAGTATGTTCCAGTGAGTCAACTCTTCACATGAGCCGGCCAAAGTATTGGAGTTTCAGCTTTAGCATCAGTCCTTCCAACGAACACCCAGGACTGATCTCCTTTAGGATGGACTGGTTGGATCTCCTTGCAGTTCAAGGGACTCTCAAGAGTCTTTTCCAACATCACAGTTCAAAAGCATCAATACTTCGGTGCTAAGGTTTCTTCACAGTCCATCTCTCACAGCCATACATGACCACTGGAAAAACCATAGCCTTGACTAGACGGACCTTTGTTGGCAAAGTAATGTCTCTGCTTTTGAATATGCTATCTAAGGTGGTCATAACTTTCCTTCCAAGGAGTAACAGTCTTTTAATTTAATGGCTGCAATCACCATCTGCAGTGATTTTGGAGCCTCCAAAAATGAAATCTGACACTGTTTTCACTGTTTCCCCATAAATTTGCCATGAAGAGATGGCACAAGATGCCATGATCTTAGTTTTCTTAATTTTGAACTTTAAGCCAACTTTTTCACTCTCCTCTTTCACTTTCATCAAGAGGCTTTTTAATTCCTCTTCACTTTCTGCCATAAGGGTTGTGTCATCTGCATATCTGATGTTAATGATATTTCTCCCAACAATCTTGATTCCAGCTTGTGCTTCTTTCAGCCCAGCATTTCTCATGATGTACTCTGTATATAAGTTAAATAAGCAGGGTGACAATATACAGCCTTTACATACTTTTTTTTTTTTTTTCTATTCGGAACTAGTCTGTTGCTCCATGTCCAGTTCTAACTATTGCTTCCTGACCTGCATATAGGTTTCTCAAGAGGCAGGTCAGGTGGTCTGCTATTCCCATCTCTTTCAGAATTATCCACAGTTTTATTTTGATACACACAGTCAAAGGCTTTGGCATAGTCAAAAAGCAGAAATAGATGTTTCTCTGGAACTCTCTTGCTTTTTCCATGATCCAATGGATGTTGGCAATTTGATCTCTTATTCCTCTGCCTTTTCTAAAACCAGGTTGAACATCTGGAAGTTCACGGTTCTCATATTGCTGAAGCCTGACCTGGAGAATTTTGAGCATTACTTTAATAGCGTTGGAGATGAGTGCAATTGTGGGGTAGTTTGAGCATTCTTTGGCATTGCCTTTTTTCTTTGGGTTTGGAATGAAAACTGACCTTTCCAGTCCTGTGGCCACTGCTGAGTTTTCCAAATTTGTTGGCATATTGAGTGCAACACTTTCACAGCATCATCTTTTGGGTTTGAAAGAGATCAACTGGAATTCCATCACCTCCACTAGCTTTGTTCATAGTGATGCTTTCTAAGGCCCTCTTGACTTCACATTCCAAGATATCTTGCTCTAGGTGAGTGACCATACCATCGTGATTATCTGGGTCATGAAGATCTTTTTTGTACAGTTCTTCTCTGTATTGTTGCCACCTCTTCTTGATATCTTCTGCTTCTGTTAGGTCCATACCATTTCTGTCCTTTATCGAGCCCATCTTTGCATGAAATATTCCCTTGGTATCTATAATTTTCTTGAATAGAAGCCTTAGCATATATTAAACAATACTATTTTAACAACTGAACACATGAGTAGAAACTAAGTAACCAGAAATCATTCCAAAAATAGAAATAAGATTTTGGTTACACATCACTATCTCTGTCTCTAATGGAATCATCTGGCAAAGAATGCCTCATTAATTTTCCTTATTAAATCCCCTCTTATTCTGAAAAATACTCAATTAATTTCAGAAATCAAAGGCATATCTATTAATTTTTCTATTTGTTTAAGGGGTAAAATACCAACATAGTAAATATATTCTCATATGATAGATGGCTATTATATTTAATATTAAAAATAAGATATATCTATAGCAAGAAATCAAACAATGTAAAGAGAAGTAAACTTCAAATTCTCTAATCTCCAAAGGGCAGGATAAGATTTTAAATGTGTCCTTCTTGATCAATCTTTATGTTCGTGAAAAGCGTTTCAAATCCAGTCAACATGAGGACAATTTTATCCCTTCATCCTTCACTACAGCATGTTCTTTGATAATCAGTGGTCCCTGTAGTAAATGGGAAAGCTGCATTCATGAGAAGCTTCTGTAGCACTTAACACTCACTTGGATAACTTCTTTCCTCAACTACTTGAGTCTCTCATCTCTTGGGCTTAATAGCTTGTGCTAGTGCCATAGAAGTGTGCATTTTCAAGACATATTGACAATTGAGATAGGGGGTTGCACACAAGGAGGGGACAGTGAGAATAAACACCATTCTCTCCTTATCCTCCAGTGGGACCTCATGAGGCACACTTCAGACAGTATCTGAGAGTCTCCAACAGGTTTGAGTCCAGTGGTATTTTCTTACATAACAGAATCATTAATGGACCACATATCACAGTATTCATGGACTTCTCTCCCTTCTCTGTCTCACTATCCCTACATCTTCATTTGTGTTTCCAAGAATCACCTCCCATGTAATCTACCTGAAATCAATTTTTTGTCTCTGTTTGTTTGAAGGAAATTCTCTGAATGAAAACTCCTATTAAATGTTGTCACACTGTATACATTATTCTGCCACCAATTGATATTTTTATACCAGTAAGACATTATAGATATACTTCTAGTTTTATATATAACTATATAAATAATAAAGTTTATAAATATTTATAAACTTTATAAATAACTATATAAATAATAAAGTTTATAAATATTTATAAACTTTATAAATAACTATAAATGTATAGTATATAAATATACTATATATATAATGTATATACATCTAAATCTGCAACTTGAGATTTACATTATTATTGTTCTGTCACTAAGGCATATCCGAATGTTGGCAGTATACCTATTTCTTTATGAGGAATATAACTTGAATATGTAAAATATCTTTTATATATGCATGCATGTATATATTGTATGTATGTGTGTCTATATATATTATGCATATATTTATATATATAATGAAATACTTTCTTACTTATTTCAAGCTTAACATGTATTATTCTTGAAATCTCCCCAAGACTTCAAGTTTATCCTTCTCCTATGTTAAGCTCATGCCACTTTTTGAGGGTCTTAGTTAACAGTGGAAATCTAACTTACCCTCAGTCACCAGTCTATATAGGTGAGCACCAATTATCTATCATCCTTATTCCTTGTCTTACCAAGTTCTGTTTTGCTTTTTGGGCATATTTGGACATAGACATTTGTTTTGAGACTATCCATTGTCTTATTTAGTTTGGACACATCAGATATTGAAATTTATTTTCCAGAAATTTTACCATCTCTGAGGTGCAGATCTGCTTTCTTCAGCTTCAGGAACCATGGTAGGATCTATGTCTTTTGATCATCTGGTACCAATAGTCTGTCTGGAAAATGAAAGCTGCAATCTCATTTTACTAGAGTCCAGCTCCAGGAGCCAGGGATTCAACCTGAAGGGGTGAGTTATGTCAGCGAGAAACTGAGGCAGCCTCTCGTTTTTATTGGACTGCCTGTTTATTTCAAGCTTATGATTCTCTTTTATACTTTTACAAAAGCATGAGGTTAGAAGTTTGATATTTTTAGTCCCATTGACCCAGATTTATTTTCCTCCAAAAATCATTGTTGCCCCTCAAAAGGAGTTCCTTCCTCAGTGATGCTCTTATCTACTTTTTCTCATGTGTCCTTGTGAATACACTGTAACTCATGCTAATGTCTGGGCTGCATACTACATTCCTCAGTTTAATTCTTAGCTTTCTAAACCCTGTTTGCCCCTAGAATCCTAAGCTCGCTATTTCTTAGAAAGGGCTTCTAGCTAATAATATCTCTAAAGTCCCTAATTTCTATAAGCTATAGTAGAATATGCTAACATTATACCATCCCTTAAATCTTTAGCTTCTAACTATTTTAATTATTCCTAAGCCCTAAATTCAGCAAACTCCTTTGCCATAAACACTTTTCTCACAAATGGGCTTCAGATAGCAATCCCTCCCATGGCCTCAAGCTGCAGCCTGTGTGCTCATCCTGGAACAGTCTTTTGTAAAAGTCCTTGAACAAATGTCAGTGATTAGCTTTATGAATTATTCTTTGAGCACAGCTGCAGAAGGCTTTATGCCTTCTCATGCTCCTCTCAAAAACAATAATCACCTTAATATTCTCTTTAGTCAACTCAGCCGAGGAAAGGAAAACACAAGTCAGAATCACAAAGCCTAACTCCTTCATTCCGGGTCCATGCCTACGGAACAAAGGGAGGGGGTTTAGGGCTGTGCCTCCATTTTGTCAGTAATGCCTAACATGGCTCCCGACATCATTTCTCTTTCAACAACACATTCTCAAATATTTTCTTAATATCCCATTTCATATTAAATTCATTCAACCATCTAGCAAGCCAACTGAAAAGCACTTGACTTGATTAACTTTTGATTTTTAGATATTTATTTTGCCATAAACATTTTGCAGATACATTGTTATTTGCTACTTTTAATGCTCTTAGATTCTTTCGTTGTTTCTCATAAGCTAAACTCCCATGAAATATATTGAAATTGGTCACTTTCAATATTAAAATTGGATGTATGTATAAGGACTAGATTATAATTATACGTTTTCAAATCATTGATTTTTTAAAATCCATTATCCTTTTTGGCATAGATATTGTTAGTTCATTCTTTAGCTTAGAAGTGTAGAAATTTGAGGGTCATTTTTTTCCACTGACTTCACTAAAATTTTCTTCCTGCCTTTCCCTGGCATTTGCCTCTTGTATTCTCTAAAGTCTCTGTTTTACCTAGGATCAGCATGCCCTCAGAGCATGACCCAATTTTAGAGTTTGCTCTCTTTCAAGATTTATGACTCAGTTTTGTTTTTGGTATTTGAAAAGCTTTCTTTCTTATATCAGATAAGTCATAACTTTAAAAAAAATCTAACATTTTATAGAACTTACAGCTGAAGGATTTTAAAGATATCAGAACCTCCTTTCTGTTAAAAAATGGAAGTGTCAAGTATAAAATGTATATTATTAAATATAGGTTCTCATTTAGGACCTTGACTCAGTGATTTGCTTCTGAGAAGAGGATTGTCAGTCAGTATTAAACATAGAGAGAACAGAAATGACTATACCTAGTAGAAGACAGCTTGGGAATGTAGGTGATGCTGTAATTACCCAGAGAGGATGAACTTTTGGCTCTCTCTTCTCAAGGAACTCAGTCCTCACTGACTGGCAAGGAGACCAAGTTAAAAGGTCAAAGGTTCCAGTCTAGAAAGGAAGACTTAATGTGTTGAAAATCGTTCCCCAAAATTCGTTTCCACTTAGAAATTCAGAATGTGACTTTCTTTTGAAATAGAGTATTTGCAATGCTGTTAAAATAAGAATCAAGCTGAGATCATAATATGTTTAGAGTGGATCCTAAATCCAATGAGAATATCTTTAGAAGAGACAGAAAATTACCTTCAGGGGCAGAGGAGAAAAGGCCATCTGAAGATAAAGGCAGAGATTTTCTCTTGTTCTCCCACTAACCAAAGGAAGCTGGAGCCACAGGCTTTCTTCCAGGAAGCCTTTGAGAGACCATGGCCCTTGTCAACACCTTGACTTTGGCCTCTGACTTCCAGAACTGTACTGTGAGAGAGACTATTTCTTTTGTTTTGTCTACCCTGTCTGTGGCATTTACTATGACACCCCTGGGGAATGAATGCAAAGGGTTGGCAGTACTTGGTACAAAGCCAGATCACTCCCTAACACTACAGATCTGAAAGCAAGATTCTTGTTCTGAAGAGGGAGAGAAAGTCAACTAGTTGCAATTAAGAAGCAGCAAGTGCATCAGGAAGGCATTATGGACTTGCACCCAGTTTACTTGACTTGCCATTTGGCTTCACTAGGTTCTAGCTGTGTGATTTTTCTTCTCTGAACATCAGTTTCCTACTCTATAAAGTGAGGAGAATAAATATTCCTATTTCATAAGTTGCAGTGAAGATTAAGAAAATTAATACATAAAGCACTTGACACAACAATGCTTGGCACATTTTAAGTATTACATTTACAGCTACCAGAGCCATGACTATAACCATGATGATCATGGATCACATTGTACCAAATACTGGATATAGATAAGTAGACAGAAGAGAAAGTCAATTATTACTATCCATAATTTGATTTTTTTAATTTAAATTTGGTTTGTTTGGTTTTATTTTTTGCTAGAAGAGTGATATAATAAATAATCTGTTAGTGGAGTAAGGAAATCTAAATTATTTCTTTTCTTTTGTTAAATTGTCCCCCTGTACTTTGGCCCAACCTTGGTAACTGGTTCCTCTTTAGGAAGGAAGAAACCCTGACTCCTTCATTTTAGTGTGCTCTCAGGATCCTTTTGAGCTCTGACTAGTGTATGCTGCTGTTGCCGTGTCACTTCATCGACTCTGTGCGATCCCATAGATGGCAGCCCACCAGGCTCCACAGACCCTGGGATGACATGTGTGTGTGTGTGTGTGTGTGTGTGTCTGTGTAGCAAAAGAGCATTCTGAACAGGAAAAATATCATGAAAGTTGAGTAAATGCAGTCTGCCTTGCATACTCAATAAATGACAAAAAAATCTATAGATCCAAGGTGGAGTGAGTGAGAGGAGAAGTAATAAGCATTAAAAAGCAAGAGAAGTGAGAGATGCTACATCATGGAATGCTTGTGGGCCAATGTAAGGAAATGAGTTGGCTCTTATTTTGCATGGAAAAGGGGAAAAAGAGAAATATTCTGAACACATGAGTGCCAGAGTGTGAATTACTAAGAGAATTATCATAGCTCACCTTTGCAAATACATTAAATGGGGGTAAATTTATAATTAGTGAAATTAGTCTGAAAGGCTACTGAAATAACCCAGGTGAGAAACAGTAGTGATTGAATCAGGATGTTAGCAGTAGAGGTGGTTAAGAGGTAGTCAGATTTTACTGATATTTAATATTCTGTAGGCAGAGGCAATGGATACTTTTGACAATGAATGTATGATATGAGAAAGAGGTCAGGAATGACATGAGGCCATTTTGATGAAAGAAATAAGAAATGTAAGTTCTTTCTTTCTGAGATAAATTTGAAGATGACTAGGAAAAACAGGAACTTATTTTTCACACACTAGTTTGAGATGCATGCTAGACATCTGAATGGTTATGATGATAAAGCAGCTGGCTGTATGAGTTTGGAGATATCTAAGCTTAAGCATAAATTTCAGTTTATTGGTGAAGAGAGAGCACGAAAATCCATGACACTGATAACAATAAGAAAGGAGAAAATAAAGAATAAAGAGAGAAGCTGCTCAAAAGCTTGCGTTTGAGGCAAACTATATTTTTAGATAGCCAGAGTCCTCTTACTCAGGCTATGAGTGCTATCATTTGGACATGCCCTAGGCAGACTGTAGACATTGTTATTTTCCAATGCATTTCACACACTCAAATATTTAGAAGAGAATTGCTTTCCTCCATTTTTTGTAAACTCATTTTCAGAATATGTTTCTATAATGAGAATGCAATACCTTGATGTTTATTTCCCACTCAGCATGTTAAACTATGATTAACTTCAAAGATATCTCATGCCTAAAGGAAACTGTATCCACTGTGTGTTTGTCTTATTTATTTATGTTTTGCTTTCTATATAAACAAGTATATAATTTATTCAGCATATAGTTTACATCCAAAGACAATTTTTAGATATTTATTGTGTTGAGATTACCTTTAGCTTTGAAGCTATTGAAAAACGTCTGCTTATTTAAAAATTAAGGCTTTTGTTCAGTTTGAATAGGTGTCAGGTGATGATGGACCCAATCTGTTTTAGTGTATATTTTTTTTTTTTTTGATATGGAATACAGTTGCTACACAGTTTTTGTTTTTCTCAAAGGATTCCATTCTTTCATATTTCTCCTTCATTGATGTTCTTTTGTGTTCAGAGTTGTTTTTTCAATACTGTTCCTGAAACTTGTTTCTAAATTTAAGCTAAAATGGAGCTGATGAGACATATAAAAACACTGTGGAATGCTGGTAAAAGTATTGCATTTTTATAAAACCTAAGATCTAGTCCCAACTACTTGCTTTGCCATTTATTAAATGTGATTAAAGTAACACATCTAGAGATTCTGAGTCTCAAGTTTCTCCTTTCAAGAAAAATTGAATGTAATGATGCTGTGAAGTTTGTTTCTGTTATTTTTCTCTTTTTACTTTAAAAAAATATTTTAATTGAAGGATAATTGCTTTACAGTATTTCATGGTTTCTACCAAACATCGATTTGAATCAGCCATAGGTTTATCTGGTTATATAGTCCTGATCCAAGAGAAAAAGAGGCTGATAATTGTAACCAAAGCAGGAGGAATCGGGCTTGGTAACTATCTAGCTAGTTTTTGTCACATATGCTACAGTTCTCCTGACCACCATCCCAACACCAAAAATGTGGAATTATTTACTGTAGTACAATTTTATCTACAGGTAATTTATATGGAGAACATAGCATTATTCTTCAACATAATCACATTAATTAATTTAGTTCCAGTCCATGCCAAAGTTTTAATAAATTTAAATAGATGTGTTAGGATTTAGTGTAGGTATGAAGAAGACATTTCTCACCGAGGGAAAAGCTGCACATATAATTACACTGAAGTCCTAGAACCTCAGGGTGTTTTTAGAAATGAGTCATCTGGGAAGATTTAGGTGTAAGTTTTCCTAAAGAAAGGAGAATATGGGCAAAATGACATTTAGTAATCTCCACCAGCCAAATAAGTCTGTGACATTTCTACTAACTTTCTAAGATACATCCTATTAGGATGATATTATAAACACTTTATAGTGTATATGAAAAATGTCCAGATGCTTTTCTACCATTCCTAAGAATTTCCTGTAATCAAAGAGTACTCATTTAAGCTATTCTAAATCATCTTTCTAACTTCTAAAATGGTATAATACCAATAATAATAATAATAGAACTATAAAAGGCTGCCTTTGTCTTGGTCTCACATGTAAAAATCTGGAGTACCTATAATGAGTGTCTTAAAATCTGTAGTAATAAATCTGTCACTGGAGGGAAAAGGTCTGGGAGGAACCTAATCCTCACAGCCTCCTATTTTTATTATTATTATTTTTTTAAGTCAATGTATCATGGCTTAGTCTCAAAGTTTTATAATTAATATAAATCACAATGACTTGGGAGTGGTGCATAAATTTGTAAATTATTAATTTAATTCCATGGGCCCCTATAACAGTAATTACTGTTTTCTGAATAAGATTCAACACTGAGTGTAAAGACAAACAAGTAAATCAACAGAAAAACCATCCTCTCTTAATATATTTTTGTTTAGAGTTTGTTTCTGCACTGCAAGGATAAATTAAGTCCTCTCAGGAACATATGAGGATACCAGTTGCTCTATAGCCTTGTAATCATTTGGAATTTTTTATCATTTATTTTTATCCATTTTGAGAATTTGTATTAATAATGCTTAAACAAATATGGTTTCAATTTGCATGTTCCTAAGTGAATGAAGTTGAGTATCATTTTTACATAATTAATGAATTTGGGGTGCTCTTTTTATGATATGTATGTGCTCAAATATTTTATTCGTTTCCAAAGTGTACGTTCTGTTTTTTGCTTAAAAATTTGTGTGAAGGAGCTTATTATAAACTCATTTACCCAAGGTTGTTGTGAATACTCAATTGTTAAGTGTCAGGTCAAGAGTAGAAACGTCTACTCATGTAGACGCATGAGTACTCATGCGACTCATGTCCATCACATCGGTGATGCCATCCAACCATCTCATCCTCTGTTGTCCCCTTCTCCTTCTGCCTTCAACCCATCCCAACATTAAGGTATTTTCCAATGAGTCAGTTCTTCACATCGGGTAGCCAAAGTATTAGAGTGTCAGCTCCAGCATCAGTCTTTCCAATGAATATCCAAGACTAATTTCCTTTAGGATTGACAGGTTGGATCTCCTTGCAGTCCAAGGGGCCCTCAAGAGTCTTCTCCAATACTACAGTTCTAAAACATCAGTTCTTCAGCACTCAGCTTTCTTTATTGTCCAAATTTCACATCCGTACATGACTACTGCAAAAAACATAGCTTTGACTAGACAGAATTTTGGGGGCAAAGTAATGTTTCTGCTTTTTAATATGCTATCTAGGTTTGTCATAACTTTTCTTTCAAGGAGCAAGAGTCTTTTAATTTCATAACTGCAGTCACCATGTGCAGTGATTTTGGAACTTAAGAAAATAAAGTCCATCACTGTTTCCATTGTTTCCTCTTCTATTTGCCATGACATGATGGGATCAGAAAGCTGGATCTTCATTTTTTGAAAGTTGAGTTTTAAGCCAGATTTGTCACCATATTCTTTCAATTTCATCGAGACACTTTAGTTCCTCTTTATTATGCCATAAGGATGGTGTCATCTGCGTCTCTGAGTTTATTGATATTTCTCCAGATAATCTTGATTCCAGCTTGTGCTTCATCCAGTCTGGCAGTTCCCATGATGTATTTTGTATAAAAGTTAAATAAGCAGGGTGACAATGTAGAGCCTTGACATACTCCTTTCTCAATTGTGAACCAACCTGTTGTTCCCTGTCCAGTTGTAACTTCTTAACCTGCTTACAGATTTCTCAGGATGTAGGTAAGATGGTCTGATATTCCCATCTTTTTAAGAATTTTCCACTGTTTGTTGTGATCAACAGAGTCAAAGGCTTTGGCATAGTCAATAAGGTGTAGTCAATAAAGCAGAAGTAGATGTTTTTCTGGCATTCTCTTGCTTTTTCTATGATCCAACAGATGTTGACAGTTTGATCTCTGGTTCCTCTGCCTTTTCTAAATCCAGGTTGAACATCTGGACGTTCACAGTTCTTGTACTGTTTCAACAGCCTGGCTTGGAGAATTTTGAGCATTATATTCCTAGTATGTTAATGAGTCCAGTTGTGTGATAGCCTGAGCATTCTACACGTGGACATCACCAGATGGTCAATTCTGAAATCAGGTTCATTATAGTCTTTGTAGCCAGAAATGGAGAATCTCTATATCATCAGCAAAAAAAAAAAAAAAAAGATGGGAAGATATCTGTGACTCAGACCATGAACTCCTTATTGCAAAATTCAGACTTATATTGAATAAAGTAGGGAGAAAAAAAAAAAACAAAACTAGACACTTTAGGTATGACTTAAAGCAAATTCCTTAAGAATATACAGTGAAAGTGACAAATAGATTCAAGGGATTTGTTCTCATAGAGTGCTTGAAGAACTATGGAAGGAGGTTTGTGACATTGTACAGGAAGCAGTGATCAAGACCAACCCCAAAAGAAATGGAAAAAGTCAAATGGTTCTCTGAGAAGGCCTTGTAAATATCTGATGAAAAAAAGAGTAGCCAAAGGCAGAGGAGAAAAGAAAAGATATATCCATCTGAATGTGGAACTGTAAAGAATAGCAAGGAGAGATAAGAAAGGTTTCCTCAGTTATCAATGCAAAGAAATAGAGAAAAATAATAGAATGGGAAAGACTAGAAATCTCTTCAAGAAAATTAGAGATACCAAGGGAATATTTCATGCAAAGATGAGCACAATAAAAACAACACCATGGGAATGGATATCATATCATAAGGGTAACATAAAGAGTAGGACATATTATAAGGGTACATAAAGAGTAAGACCAAAAAAAAAAAAAAAAAAAAGGAATAACTGGGAACAGAGAAAAGAAAACAGAAACAGAGCATACTAAGTCAACTAAGAAATGTCAAGTAAGGGAGAGTAGAGAGTTAAGTCAGCTGCTTCACCAATCTTAACATTGCCATTGAGTGATTCACCTGAATATCCACAAAAAAAAAACAAAAACCCTCCTTCACATGAGGCTGCTCTCACTGTAATCTCTATCTATTCTTCAGCAGACTCATTGGATACATCCTATTTTGTGTGCTTTTGGAAAATGCCTTCCTTTATTCCTGCTACCTCACTACAAGTCACAAGCTCAAATTCAACATATGCTTTAGGCAACAATGACATTATCAACCTTATTCTCTGTTCATAATGTCATTTTAGGAACTGCTATACCACACAATTGCACTCATTTCACATGCTAGTAAAGTAATGTTTAAAATTCTCCAAGTCAGGCTTCAGGAACACATAAACTGTGAAATTTGAGATGTTAAAGTTGATTTTAGAAAAGGCAGAAGAACCAGAGATCAAATTGCCAACATCCATTGAATCATCAAAAAAGCAAGGGAGTTCTGGAAAAACATCTACTTCTGCTTTATTGACTATGCCAAAGCCTTTGACTGTGTGGATCAAAATAAACTGTGGAAAATTCTGAAAGAGATGGGAATACCATACCACCTGACCTGCCTCTTGAGAAACCTGTATGCAGGTCAGGAAGCAACAGTTAGAACTGGACATGGAACAACAGACTGGTTCCAAATAGGAAAAGGAGTATGTCAAGGAAGTATATTGTCACCTGGCTTATTTAACTCATATGCAGAGTACATGATGAGAAACGCTGGGCTGGAGGAAGCACAAGCTGGAATCAAGGTTGCCGGGAGAAATATCAATAACCTCAGATATGCAGATGACACCACCCTTATGGCAGACAGTGAAGAAAAATTAAAGAGCCTCTTGATGAAAGTTAAAGAAGAGAGTGAAAAAGTTGGCTTAAAACTCAACATTCAGAAAACTAGGATCATGATATTTGGTCCCATCATTTCATGGAAAATAGATGGGGAAACAGTAGAAACAGTGGCTGACTTTATTTTTGGGGGCTCCAAAATCACTGCAGATGGTGATTGCAGCCGTGAAATTAAAAGATGCTTACTCCTTGGAAGGAAAGTTATGATCAACCTAGACAGTATATTCGGAGATGGCAATGGCACTACACTCCAGTACTCTTGCCCGGAAAATCCCATGGGCACAGGAGCCTTGAAGGCTGCAGTCCATGGGATCGCTGAGGGTCGACTTTCAAGCATTGGAGAAGGAAATGGCAACTCTCTCTAGTGTTCTTGCCTGGTGAATCCCAGGGATGGGAGAGCCTGGTGGGCTATCATCTATGGGATCTCATAGAGTGGGACATGACTGAAACTACTAAGCAGCAGCAGCAGACAGCATATTAAAATGCAGAGACATTACTTTGCCAGCAAAGGTCCGTCTAGTCAAGGCTATGGTTTTTCCAGTGGTTATGTATGGATGTGAGAGTTGGACTATAAAGAAAGCTGAGCACTGAAGAACTGATATTTTTGAACTGTGGTGTTGGAGAAGATTCTTGAGAGTCCCTTAGACTGCAAGGGGATCCAACCAGTCCATCCTAAAGGAGATCATTCCTGGGTGCTCATTGGAAGGACTGATATTGAAGCTGAAACTCCAAATTTGGCCACCTGATGCAGAGAGCTGACTCATTTGAAAAAGACACGGATGCTGGGAAAGATTGAGGGCAGGAAGGGAAGGGATGACAGAGGATGAGATAGTTGGATGGCATCACCGACTCGATGGACATAGGTTTGGGTAGACTCAGGGTGTTGGTGATGGACAGGGAGGCCTGGCATGCTGCGGTTCATGGGGTTACAGAGTCGGACACGACTGAGTGACTGAACCGAACTGAATACTGCAGGGTTAGCTTTCATCATCTGAACTCTTATCCCACAAATGTTTCTGAGAGGATTACAGGTAGGGAGGCCAGACATCTCCAAACAGCAAGAGGAAATAAATTGCAAGTGGCAAACTTTTTTTTTTCCCCTTCTCTCTTAAAGAAACTGGTTTTGCCTAAAACTAACCTTGGGTTTTTTGTTGTTTTGTTTTGTTTTGTTTTGTTTTTCTTTCCCTTTTCTCAAACCATGGTCTGATAATGGTTCAACAAACCAATATTCCTGCCAATTGTTTTATGAGAGGGGATGACTTACTTCATGCTATTCTATCTCAAAAATGAATACTGTGGGAGAGGGGCCTGGTGAACCTACCTCAGTCTTGAAGTGTTTTCCTTATCTGATTAATAGCTTTTAAATTCCAATGAGTGGCGGCTGTGTGGGTGCTGGAAGGCTGAGAGGAGCTGCTCCACATTCAAGATCAAGAGGGGTGGCTGTGAGGAGATACCCTTTGTCCAAGGTAAGGAGCAGTGGCTGTGCTTTCCTGGAGAAGTTGTGAAGAGATAGCCCAGATCCAAGGTAAGAGAAACCTAAGTAAGACAGTAGGTATTGCAAGAGGGCATCAGAGGGCAGACACACTGAAACCATAATCACAGAAAACTAGCCAATTTGATCACATGGACCACAGACTTATCTAATTCAATGAAACTAAGCCATGCCATGTGGGGCCTCACAAGATGGATGGGTCATGGTGGAGAGGTCTGACAGAATGTGGTCCACTGGAGAAGGGAATGGCAAACCACTTCAGTATTCTTGCTTTGAGAACCCCATGAACAGTAGGAAAAGGTAAAATAATAGGATACTGAAAGAGGAACTCCCCAGGTTGGTAAGTGCCCAATATGCTACTGGAGATCAGTGGAGAAATAACTCCAGAAAGAATGAAGGGATGGAGCCAAAGCAAAAACAATACCCAGCTGTGGATGTGACTGGTGATAGAAGCAAGGTCCAATGCTGTAAAGAGCAATATTGCATAGGAACCTGGAATGTTAGGTCCATGAATCAAGGCAAACTGGAAGTGGTCAAACAGGAGACGGCAAGAGTGAACATCAACATTCTAAGAATCAGCAAACTAAAATGGACTGAAATGGGTAAATTTAACTCAGATGACCATTATATCTACTACTGCAGGCAGGAATCCCTTAGAAGAAATGGAGTAGCCGTCATAGTCAACAAAATAGTCTGAAATACAGTAGTTCGATGCAATCTCAAGAACGACAGAATGATCTCTGTTCGTTTCCAAGGCAAACCATTCAATATGATGGCAATCCAAGCCTATGCCCCAACCAGTAATGCCGAAGAAGCTGAAATTGAATGGTTCTAGACTGAACTGAACTGAACTGATGAAGACCTAAAGTGCCTTTTAGAACTAACACACACGCACACACACAAAATGTCCTTTCATTATAGGAGACTAGAAAGCAAAAGTAGGAAGTCAAGAAACACCTGGAGTAGCAGGAAAATTTGGCCTTGGAGTACAGAATGAAGCAGGGCAAGGGCTACTAGAGTTTTGCCAAGAGGACGTACTGGTCATAGCAAACATCATCTTTCAACAACACAAGAGAAGAGTCTACACATGGACATCACCATGTGGTCAACACCAAAAGAAGATTAATTACATTCTTTGCAGCCAAAGATGGAGAAGCTCTATACAGTCAGCAAAAACAAGACCAGGAGCTGACTGTGGCTCAGATCATGAACTTCTTATTGCCAAATTCAGACTTAAATTGAAGAAAGTAGGGAAAACCAATAGACTATTCAGCTATGACCTAAATTAAATCCCTTATGATTGATTATTCAGTGGAAGTGAGAAATATATTTAAGGGAATAGATCTGATAGACAGAGTGCCTCATGAACTATGGACAGAGATTCGTGACATTGTACAGGAGACAGCAATCAAGACCATCCCCAAGAAAAAGAAATGGGAAAAAAAAAAAAAAAAAAGGCTGTCTGAGGAAGCCTTACAAATAGCTGTGAAAAGAAGAGAAGTGAAAAGCAAAGGAGGAAAGGAAAGATATAAGCATCTGAATGCAGAGTTCCAAAGAATAGCAAGGAGTGATAAGAAAGCCTTCCTCAGCAATCAATGCAAAGAAATAGAACAAAGCAACAGAATGAGAAAGACTAGAGATCTATGTCTTCAAGGAAATTAGAGATACCAAGGGAATATTTCATGCACAGATAAAGGACAGAAATGCTGTGGACATAACAGAAGCAGAAGATATTATGAAGAGGTGGCAAGAATACACAGAAGAACTGCACAAAAAAGATCTTCATGATCCAGTTAATCACGAAGGTGTGATCACTTACCTAGAGCCAGACATCCTGGAATGTGAAGTCAAGGGGCCTTAGAAAGCATCACTATGAACAAAGCTAATGGTGGTGATGGAATTCCAGTTGAGCTATTTCAAATCCTAAAAGATGATGCTGTGAAAGAGCGGCACTCAGTGTGCCAGCAAATTTGGAAAACTCAGCAGTGGCCACAGGACTGGAAAAGGTCAGTTTTCATTCCAATCCCAAAGAAAGGCAATACCGAAGAATGGTCAAACTACTGCACAATTGCACTCATCTCACATACTAGTAAAGTAATGCTCACAATTCTCCAAGTCAGGCTTCAGCAATATGTGAACTATGAACTTCCAGATGTTCAAGTTGGTTTTAGAAAAGGCAGAGGAAGCAGAGATCAAATTGCCAACATCTGATGGATCATGGAAAAAGCAAGAGAGTTCCAGAGAAACATCTATTTCTGCTTTTTGACTATGCTAAAGCCTTTGACTGTGTGAATCAGAATAAATTGTGGAAAATTCTGAAAGGGATGGGAATACCAGAGCAGCTGACCTGCCTCTGAGAAACCTATATACAGGTCAGGAAGCAACAGTTAGAACTGGTCACGGAACAACAGACTGGTTCCAAATAAGAAAAGAAGTACGTCAAGGCTGTATATTGTCACCCTGCTTATTTAACTCATATGCAGAGTACATCATGAGAAACACTGGGATGGAGGAATCAGAAGCTGGAATCAAGATTGTTGGGAGAAATATAAATAACCTCAGATGTGCAGATGACACCACTCTTATGGCAGAAAGTGAAGAGGAACTAAAAAGCTTCTTGATGAAAGTGAAAGAGGAGAGTGAAAAAGTAGGCTTAAAGCTCAACATTCAGAAAACGAAGATCATGGCATCTGGTCCCATCACGTCATGGGAAATAGATGGGGAAACAGTGTCAGACTTTATTTTGGGGGGCTCCAAAATCACTGCAGATGGTGATTGCAGCCATGAAATTAAAAGACACTTACTACTTGGAAGGAAAGTTATGACCACCCTAGATAGCATATTCAAAAGCAATGACATTGCCAACAAAAGTCTGTGTAGTCAAGGCTATGGTTTTTCTAGTGGTCATGTATGGATGTGAGAGTTGGATTGTGAAGAGAGCTGAGCACTGAAGCATTGATGCTTTTGAACTGTGGTGTGGAGAAGACTCTTGCGAGTCCCTTGGACTGCAAGGAGATCCAACCAGTCAATTGTAAAGGAGATCAGTCATGGGTGTTCTTTGGAAGGACTGATGCTTGAAATCCCATATGCTGCATGTTGTTCTAACAAAACTCTGGCATATCTCTGACCATTTTTCTCCTCTGATATATTTTACACATAAAAGAGTTGTGAGACAGTTCTAAAGACATCACTACACATGTTTTTTCTTTCCCACCAAAGACATTGTAGATTAAAAGAAGAAACATTTCTCATAATTTCTTCTTCTACTTTCACCCAACATCAATCTACAAAATACTGCAATGATTATATTACTATGTAATTTATTGTTTCATTATCTGTTGAATTCCCTATTGTGGTTTTCCATTTCAACAAGAGTAAAACCACAAACTGACGATCTCTTCAATATTTTGATGACTTGTCCCTTCCAGTTCCCGTCTTCTTTGATTTCATTTCTACTGTTCTTCTTGCTCAGCCTGTTGTAGACATATTGGCCTCTTCAATTTCCTTAATGCCCAGTAGACCCCTAAGTTCTTTGTAAAATGCTGAATCAGAGGTCTGGAATGCAATTCCCTCAGGAAATCTATAAATTTCACTCACATTCTTTTGTTCAGGTCTTTGGTCAAATATGTTATCTCATCAGATAAGTCTGTATTTATTATGCTGGTAAAATATCACCACCCATTTTTCTATCTATCTTGATGTCTCTATTTTTCCTTGTGAAATAATTTAAATCCTTAAAGTATGAAAGGAGCCTGAGTTAAGGATTTTAATACCAGGAAATTAGAGATGGAGGTTGTTGAGCTCAATTAGGGAAAAATTGAAAAAGACTCAATTGAGGCAATAAAGAGCCGACATAAAATCTCTGGGAGATGAGGGTTTAGTGTAGGCAAAAGTTTTAACTGAAATTACATATATCTGACTCCAGCCATTATATGAAAACCAATGATGGAGGTAGGAGTACAAGATAATTGGGAAGATTTAACATGTTTGTATTGCAGAGAACATATTAATGATTATTTCAGCAGTAGTAAATGAGGATTTGAGAAAAGTAATTTTGAGATGATGAGGGAGTGTAGAAGTTTGTGCTACAAATTAGGAACAGGGAAGGTGTATTTTCCATAGATAAGATAAACTATTTAGCATCACCAAGTTAGTATTTACTTCCAGAGAACTGGGAAATATCTAGGGAGTAGGGAAAATGCTATCATATAATTCAAGCACTACTGTGGATTTTTATATAAGAACAGCTTAAAAATAACAAATCCATAGGAAAACTGCAGAAGCATATCTTAAAGCACATGAAATATGTTTTTACCCATGACATAGAAAAACCATCTTCATATCTCATCAGCTTGTACAAACCTGGGTTAAATGTGCATATGAGGGGCCTTGAATGTTCATATGCCACCTGATTACTCACTTTCTACTCTTCAGGTAGGAGATACCCAAACAGGAATTGTAGCTCAAGCTTCCAAACACTGCTACAGTTTGTCTTTTATTAGTATTTATCTCCATATCGGTGAATCTCAGTGGTCACCCTAAAATAATTTTGCATCCTCACATTTCTTTTTCCAGTCACTAGGAATAATACTGGAGATTTTCTCTGCAGAGGCCCTTAGCCTAGCCTTTTCTTAAAATTAAATTTAAATACTGGCTGTCATAACTGATACACCTGATCCCACACCATGGTTGGCTCACATAATTGCATTGAGAGATAATCAGGTAGATAACATCTTATTCCAAAGTAAGAACTCACATCTTTTACATTTTTGAATGAAAATAACTGTACCTATGTTATTTTGAGGTAATTTCAGATAGTTAAATGTTGTAAAATTTTATAAATTCTTTCAAAAATAAAACAAGGAATAAATGTTTATTTTGGTTTGAGAAACTTACTTTCATCAGTGGCATAACGTTTACTCTGGAAACCATACACTAAGACCCACTCAAAGAGACACCAAGAAAAAATGTTTCAAGAATACTCTTAGCAGTTAAAACAATAACAACAAAACAGTTTTTGGATATCTGTAAAACAATTACTGAGTCTGTTTATAAAAGCTTATTTTCCAGAATAAAAACACACACACAAAATACATATTTGGAATGAAAAGTCTATTTTTAGTCTAGACTCAAATTTTGAATGTATATATTTTATTTTACTATTTTTTAAAATTTCTACATTAACTTTATTGAGGTCACAACCATCTCCAGAATATTTCCCAAGTCCTGATAAGTATGTTCTGAGTAGCCACGCAGACATTAACTTAACATGAATGAACTGCTATACCATGCTATGTCTAAAAAGAACTGGAAGACAAAAGTCAAACAAAATATTAACATAATCTGATCATAAGCAGTAAATTAACAAGAGTTGAAATCATAAATCAAGATTCTCATCAACATACCAAGATGATTGAAATAGACATTGTAATTCATGCATTTTATAAAAATTATATAAAGTCTTATTTTAAAATGTAAAAAAAGCTTTATATAAAGAGTAATTATATAAAAATTGGAAATAGAATTAAAAGCTAATAGAAAATTAACAATTAACTGATAGCTAACTAACTAATAGTAAAAAAGCTGATATAGATACTCACAAGATGAATATAGTGTATTGCTGCTGGGTGCTGCTGCTAAGTCACATCAGTTGTGTCCGACTCTGTGCAACCCCATAGACGGCAGCCAACAGGCTCCCCTGTCCCTGGGATTCTCCAGGCAAGAACACTGGAGTGGACTGCCCTTTCCTTCTCCAATGCATGAAAGTGAAAAGTGAAAGTGAAGTTGCTCAGTCGTGTCTGACTCTTAGCGACCCCATGGACTGCAGCCTGCTAGGCTCCTCCGTCTGTAGGAGTTTCCAGGCAAGAGTACTGGAGTGGGTCTCCAGTGCCTTCTCCAAGAGTATTGCTACTGATCCCTATAAATATTTTAGCATTCTTTATCATTTTGTACAACAATTTTATTTATTTTTTATTTTTATATATATATTTTTTACTGGTTGTCACTTTAGCCTTTTGTAAACTCAGCTTGGTTAATAATCCTTCTAATCCTCTTATTTTCTGCTTTCATATTTGTCATATGACTTTATTGCTGTTAACTTTTTAAAATAATTTTTTAACTCATCCATGTCAGTTTCATCTCTGTTTTTAAACTTACTTCAGAGTGGATTCAGTTTTTTTTTGACTATAGAAGATTCTCCTTAGTAGTAGCAGACTGAGATGTGCATGAGCGATCTGGGGTCACAACCAAGAATACTGAAGTTCTTATGTATAATGTTTGTGGTTGGAAAGGAAGAGACTGGTCTTCTTCAAAAGACTAAAAGCATGCAACAAAAACCTGAGGCAACCTTAGGAAACACAAATTATCAAATTCCTTGAAAAGTTGTCAGAAAATTACTTGCTGCAGTTCTGAGTAAATATGTATATATCAGTTCAGTTCAATTCAGTCGCTCAGGCTTGTCCGACTCTTTGCGACCCCATTAATCACAGCATGCCAGGCCTCCCTGTTCATCATCAACTCCCGGAGTTCACTCAGACTCACGTCCATCGTGTCGGTGATGTCATTCAGCCATCTCATCCTCTGTCATCTCCTTCTTCTCCTGCCCCCAATCCCTCCCAGCCTATATGTATACATACGGTATATATTTGTATATAGATTCAAATATATATGCAGGATTTAAGTAAATAAAAGTTAAAGATTCTCATGGTCTGACATTCTGTTATACTTTAGCTATATTCATTGTTAATGCTTAGTAAGGAAAATGTGTGACATTCACACGCAGAGTACATTGCATGATGTATTCTGCATGTTATTGATGAGTATATAGTCATGTTCAACTCTATGATCCCAGGGACTAGAGCACCCAGGCTTCCTTGTCTTTCACTATCTCCTAGAGTTTGCTCAAACTCTTGTACATAGAGGCAGTGGTTCATTCCAACCATCTAATCCTTTGTCATCTTCTTCTCCTCCTGCCCTCAATCTCTCCCAGCATCAGGGTCTTTTCCAATGAATCAGTTCCTTGCATCAAGTGGTGAAAGAATTGGAGCTCCAGCATCAGCCCTTTCAAAGAATATCAAGAGTTAATTCCCTTTAGGAATGACTGGTTTGATCTTGCAGTCCAAGGGACTTTCAAGAGTTTTTTCCAACACCACAATTCAAAAGCATTGATTCCTCACTGTTCAACCTTCTTTATGGTCCAACTGTTACGTCTATACATGACTACTGGAAAAACCATAGCTTTGACTGCATGGACTTTTGTCAACAAAGAGATGTCTCTGGTTTTTAATATGCTGTCTAGGTTTATAATAGCTTTCCTTCCAATGAGCATGTGTCTTTTAATAGTGTGGTTGCACTCACCAACCCCAGTGATTTTGAAGCCCAAAAATATAAAGTCTGTCAGTGTTTCCATTGTTTCCCCATCTATTTGTCTTAAAGTGATGGGATCAAATGCCATAATCTGTTTGTTGAATATTGACTTTTAAGCCAGACTTTCCACTTTCCTCTTTCACCCGCATCAAGAGGCTCTTCAGTTCCTCTTTACTTTCTGTCATTAGAGCAGTATCATCTGCATATTTGAGGTTATTGATATTTCTCTTGGCAATCTTAATTCTAGCTTGTGATTCATCCAGCCCAACATTCTTCATGATGCACTCTGCGTGTTGTTGCTGTTCAGTCACTCTGTTGTGTCCAACTCTTTGAGATCCCATGGACTGCACCCCTTCACCGTTTCCTGCAGTTTGCTCAAACTCGTATCCTTTGAGTCAGTGATGCCATCAAACCACATCTTCTGTTGTCCCCTTCTTTTCCTGCCATCAATCTTTCTCAGCATCAGGGTCTTTTCCAATGAGTCAGCTCTTCACATCAGATGGCCAAAGTACTGGAACTTCAGCTGCGGTCCTTCAAGTGAATATTTAGGACTGATTTCCTTTAGGATCAGTTTGTTCTTTGGTTTTGGTCTGACCAAATCAGATAATTTGGTCTCCGTGTAATCCAAGAGATTCCCAAGAGTCTTCTCCAACACCCCAGTTCAAAAGAATCAATTCTTCAGTGCTCAGCCTTATTTATGGTCCAACTCTCACATCCATATATGACTACTGGAAAAACATAGCATTGACTAGACAGACGTTTGTGGGCAAAGTAACATCTCTACTTTTCAATACACTGTCAAGTTTTGTCATAGCTTTCCTTCCAATGAGCAAGTGTCTTTTAATTTCATGGCTGCAGTCATCATTCCCAGTGATTTTGGAGTCCATGAAAATAAAGTCTGTCACTATTTTTACTGTTTCCCATCTTTTTGCCATCAAGTGATGGCAAAAAGATGCCATGATCTTAGTTTTCTTAATGTTGAGCTTTAAGTCAGATTTTACTTTCCTCTTTCACCTTCATCAAGAGGTTTTTTAGTTCCTTTTTGCTTTCTGATATAGTGGTGGTGCCATCTGCATATCTGAGGTTATTGATATTTCTCCCAGTAATCTTGAATTCAGCTTGAGCTTCTTCCAGCACAGTGTTTTACATGATGTCCTCTGCATAATTTTAAATAAGCTTCATGACAATATAAACCCTTGGCATACACCATTCCCAATTTTGAAACAGCCTCTTGTTTCAAATCTTGTTTTAACTGTTGCTTCTTGTCTTGCACACAGGTTTCTTAGGAGAGAGGTAAGGTGGTCTGGTATTCTCATTAATAATTTTACACAATTTCATGTGATACACACAATTCAAGTATTAGTGTAGTCAATGAAGCAGAAGTAAGTGTTTTTCTGGAACTCCCTTGATTTTTCCATGATCCAATGGATGTTGAAAATTTTTTCTGTTTCCTCTGCCTTTTCTAAATCCAGTTTATATATCTAGAAATTTTTGTTCATGTACCGTTGAAGTCTAGCTTGAAGGATTTTGAGCATAATCTTGCTAGAATGTGAAATGAGCAAATTTTTACCATAAGTTGAGCATTCTTTGGTATTGCCTTTTATTAGGAGAGGATGCAAACTGACCTTTTCCAGTCCTGTGGTCATTGATGAGTTTTCCAAATTTGCTGGAATGTTGATTGCAGCTCTTTAGTGTCTTGTTTTAGGATTTGGAATAATTTAGCTGAAATTCTATCACCTCCACTAGCTTTGTTTATAGTGATGCTTCCTTAGGACCACGTGTCTTCACACTTCAAGATGTCTGGTTCTAGGTGAGTGATCACAACATCATGATTATCTGGGTCATTAAGATCTTTTTTGTATAGCCCTTCTATTTTTACCACCTCTTCTTAATCTCTTCTGCATCTGTTAGGTCCTTGCTGTTTCTGTTTTTGATGTATCTATTTTTTCATTAAATATTCCCTTGATATCTATAATGTTCTTGAGGAGATCTCTAGTCTTTCCAATTCTTTTTTTTTTTTTTCATTGTTCACATAAGAAGACTTTCTTTTCTCTTGTAACTATTCTTTAGAATCCTACATTCAGTTGGGTGTATTTTTCCCTTTCTCCTTTGTCTTTCACTTCATTTTTCAGCTATTTATATGACTTCCTCAGATGGCCACATTGCCTTCTTGCATTTATTTTTCTTTGGGATGGTTTTGCTCGCTGCCTCCTGTACAATGTTGTGAACCTCTGTCTATAATCCTTCAGGCTGTCTCTCAGGTCTGATTTTTTCATCACCTCCACTGTTTAATCATAAGGGGTTTCATTAAATCATACCTGAATGGCCTAGTGTGTTTTATTTTTTAATATAAATTTATTTATTTTAATTGGAGGTTAATTACTTTACAATATTGTATTATATTTACTGCAAGCTATTTTTTTCTACTTTTAAATTCTACATTTTCTTTATAATTTGAAATTTGTGCAAAGTTGAAGCTCTCAATTCCCATACATTAGATAGATGTAATCTTATCAAATTCACTATAGCACAAAAATGTATTTGTTTTTGCTGTTGCTGTGGTTTAGTTGCTCAGTCTTGTCTCTTTATAACCCTATGGACAGTAGCACACCAGGTTCCTCTGTCCATGGTATTTCCTTGGAAAGATTTGGAACAGGTTGTCATTTCCTACTTCAAGGGATCTTCCTGACCGAGGGATTGAATCTGTGTTTCCGTGTCTCCTGCATTGCAGCTGGTGTCTTTACCGCTGAAAATAACTGCAAATTACTATTGATTATGTGAGATATAATTGCAATCAGAAGCTTGATATTATACATGAAAATCAAGGAATCAGCATACTGAGACTGGAAGTTAATGACAATTGTGACCAATCAATAAACAAGATGGAGTGTAAATTCTCTCCACCTCCATTTTTCAAATACAAAATGGGGAGAACAATTACCTCATGTGTTGTGAGTTAAATTATAACCAATAAAATATTTAAAGTGGCTTCTAACACAAAATAAATAAACTTCTATTAGCTGATTTCAGCATTTTTTAAATTTTAAGGCATTATATAGAAGGTAGAAAAGCCACTGAGAATGACAAAAGAAGGAGGAGCAGGAGGGTGAGGAGGAGAAGGAAGACATGACCTGCATGGGGAGAAAGGAGAAAAATGTAAAATACCTCTCAAATGGAGTAACTTTTTTTTCTTTTATTTATTTTTTTAAATTTAAATATATTATTTTAATTCGAGGCTAATTACTTTACAATATTTTATTGGTTCTGCCACACATCAACATGAATCCTCCATGGGCGTACATGTGTTCCCCATCCTGAACACCCCTCTCACCTCCCTCCCCATACCATCCCTCCGGTTCATCCCAGTGCACCAGCTCCAAGCATCCTGTATCAAACCTGGACTGGCGATTCATTTCTTATATGATATTATATATGTTTCAGTGCCATTCCCCCAAATTATCCCACCCTCTCCCTCTCCAACAGAGTCCAACAGACTGTTCTATGCATCTGTGTTTCTTTTGCTATCTCGCATACAGGGTTATCGTTACCATCTTTCTAGATTTCATATATATGCATTAGTATACTATATTGGTGTTTTTCTTTCTGGCTTACTTCACTCTGTACAACAGGCTACAGTTTCAACCACCTCATTAGAACTGATTTAAATGTATTCTTTTTAATGACTGAGAAATTAAAAAATCTAAGGTCATGGCATCTGGTCATGATCTTAGTGACAGCTGGCCCCATCACTTCATGGCAAATAGAAGGGAGAAAAGCTTTCTTTTCTCCATTCTTATGGAGCTTTCTTATCCGTTCATCTGCTGATGGACATCTAGGTTGCTTCCATGTCCAGGCTATTATAAACAGTGCTGCGATGAACATTGAAGTACACGTGTCTATTTCAATTCTGGTTTCCTTGGTGTGTATGCCCAATAGTGGAATTGCTGGGTCATAAGGCAGTTCTATTTCCAGTTTTTTAAGGAATCTCCACACTGTTCTCCATAGTGGCTGTACCAGTTTGCATTCCCACCAACAGTGTAAGAGGGTTCCCTTTTCTCCACACCCTCTCCAGCATCTATTGCTTGTAGACTTTTGGATAGCAGCCATTCTGACTGGTGTGAAATTCAATGGAGTAACTTTTAAGGTTCTTGCAAAAATTACTATTACCATTTCCTGTCCACTTCCATACCAGCAGTGTGACTGTTTTAGAATTTAATTGAAAGTACTATACATATATACATAGATATTTTCTATGACACTGTATCTTCTATAGGATTATCAACATTTATTATTATTATTATTATTATTCCATTAAAGCTTCATGGTCGGGTGACTTAACTTATGCCACTAACTTTTCTTCCTTCTATTTGCCATGAAGTGATGGGGCCAGCTGTTACTAAGATCATGACCAGATGCCATGATCTTAGATTTTCGAACGCTGAGTTTTAAGCTAGCTTTTTCACTTTCTTCTTTCACCCTCATCAAGAGGCTGTTTAGTTCTTCTTCACTTTCTACCATTAGAGTGGTATCATCTGCATATCTGAGGTTGTTTATATTTTTCCTAGCAAACTTCATTTCAGCTTGTGATTCAACCAGTATTTCTTATGATGTACTCGGAATATAAACTACATAAGCAGGGTGACAATATGCAGCCTTTCTTACTTCTTTCCTAACTTTGAAACAGTTAGTTGTTCCATGTAAGTTTTATGACATAAATAGAAGGGGTGAAAATAGAAGCACTGACAGATTTTATTTTCTTGAGCTCCAAAGTCACTAAAATGGTGACAGCCGCCATGAAATTAAAAGATGCTTGCTCCTTGGAAGGGACTGTATGACAAACCTAGCCAGTGTATTAAAAATCAAAGACATCACTTGCCAACAAAGATCCATATAGTCCAAGCTATGGTTTTCCCATAGTCATGTATGTACGTGACAGTTGGATCATAAAGAAGGCTGAATGCTAAAGAATTTATTTTTTTAAATTGTGGTGCTGGAGAAGATGCTTGAGAGTTTCTTGGACTGCAAGATCAAACTAGTCAATCCTAAATGAAATCAACCCTGACTGTTCATTGAAAGGACTGATGCTGAGGCTGAAGCTCCACTATTTTAGCCACCTTATATGAACCACTAACTCATGGTAAGAGACCCTGATATTGGATAAGATTGAAGACAAAAGTAGAAGAGTGCAGCAGAGGAATAGATGGTTTGATAGCAAAACTGATTCAATGGACATGAATGTGAGAAACCTCAAGGATATTGTGAAGGACAGTGAAGCCTGACATTTTGCAGTCCATGGGGTGGCAAAGAGTGGGACAAGGCTTAGTGACAAAACAACACCATCATGCGACTACAGTTGTAACCATTTTGTGTGTGTGTGTGTGCCCAACAATATTTGTGCACACAGTTACTAGTATCATCTTTTATAATAATAAACAGTGGATCTCAGAAAGTCATATCTCAAGGATATGAACTGCAAAGTTAGAATTCAAATTTTGTGCAATTTAATTGAGCTACTGGAAGATTTTATATACTTGAGTAAGAAAGATTCACTAGGTGAAATTTGAGAATAACCACTAAGGCACCATTGAAAAACCTATGCAATCATATGCAGTTCACTTGGATAGTTTTGCTTTTAACATGGCTAAATCTATTGCTTTGATTGGTTTCTATCTTGTCTACATAGTGGTCCCTGGACTAGTGCAAAAATCACCTTTCCTTGAAAATAAGAAAACCCTGTAGGTATTACTCAATAGTATTTTTATTCTCTTCCACTGGTAGCAATTAGCTCATTTTACTCTTATGTCACATATTTCCTCATATTCCTAATTAAGTTTCTAATTCCCTAAGAAAAACTCAGTTCCTCAAAGTCTGATTTATCTTTATCTTTCAGGACACTGAATACTGCCTGCTGCATAGCAGATTTTTAAATATAAAGTAGAGTTTTACAATCTTTATGACATTGATTAAAACTCAGGTCTCCATTTAATATTTTAAATCTCAGATATGCTTTTTTTCAGAAGTGTAGCTAAAAATAGAATTCCCATGTAATGCTTCTTTATTTTTTAAGTTTGTTTTAATGCTATTGAATGATAGTTGTTTTGCAGTGCTGTGTTAATTGATCCTGTGAATCAAAGTGACTCAGTTACAAAACACACACACATGCATATGTGTTTGTATATATATATTCATACACATCTAGATAAACCACGATGGAAGATAATATATAATATTATATATATATATATATTATATGTGTGTGTGTGTGTGTACTCTTTTTCATTGTGCTTTATCAAAGGATATTCAGTATAGCTCCCTGCATTATACAGTAGGACCTTATTTATCCATCCTGTATATAATAGTTACATCTGCTGTTCCTAAACTTCTAATACTTCCCTATCTCCCCTTCTCTTTCCTTATAAACTACACCTGTATTATCTTTGTCTGTGGTCTGTTTCCATTTCAACAATATGTTCATTTGTCTCATATCTTAGATTCCACATGTAAGTGATTTCATGTGAAGTGACATCATGTGAAGTCTTCCTGACTGCTTAGTATGATCATCTCTAGGTCATTCTACACTGCTGAAAATGGCATTATTTCATTCTTTTTATGGCTGAGTAATATTCCACTACACTTCATTCCAAATATATATATAATATATATGCAAATATAGGAGTGAATTATAGTCTGTTGGGGTATATAACCAAGAATGGGATTGCTGGATCATATGGTAATTCTATTTTTAGTTTTGTGAGGAACCTCCCTATTGTTTCCACAGTGGCTATACCAATTTACATTCCCACCAATTGTGTAAGAGAGTTCACCTTATTCACATTCTCTCTGGCAGTTATTATTTGTAGATTTTTTAATGATGGCCATTCTGACAAGTGTTCGATGCTACCTCATTGAATTTTTGATTTGCATATCTCTGATGATTAGCAAAGCTGCACATATTTTCATGTGCCTATTAGTTATATATATATGTATATATACATATATAAATACATATGTTATATACATATATATATGTAAATGTATATATATGAAAATAAGAAAACCCTGTAGGTATTACTCAATAGTATATATATATATATAGAGAGAGAGAGAGAGAAAGAGAGAGAGAGAGAGAAACAGAGAGAGACAGACAGACAGACAGACAGAGACAGAAAGAGAGAGAAGGAAATGGCAACCCCCTCCAGTATTCTTGCCTGAGAACTCCCATGGACAGAAGAGCCTGGCAAGCTACAGCTCATGGGGTTGCAAAGAGTTGGACACAACTGAGTGACTAACAGGAGAAATGTCTCTAGCTCTTCTACATATTTTTCAATTGAGTTGTTTTTGTTGTTATTATTGAATTATATGAACTGTTTATATATTTTGGAAATTAAATCCTTATTGGTCACATTATTTTTATTATTGTTTATTATTGTTTAGCCATTAAATTGTGTCTGACTCTCTGCGACCCCATGGACTGCAGCCCGCCGGGCATCCCTGTCCTTCACTATCTCCCAGATTTAACTCAAATTCGTATCCATTGAGTTGGTGATGCTATCTAACCATCGCATCCTCTGTCAGCTCCTTCTCCTCTGCCCTCAATCTTTCCCAGCATCAGATATTTTCCAATGAGTTGGCTCTTAGGATCTTGTGGCAAAAGCATTGGAGCTTCAGCTTCAGGATCAGTCTGTCCAGTGAATAGTCAAGGTTGATTTCCTTTAGGGTTGACTGATTTAATCTTCTTTTTGTCCAAGTCATTCTCAGTCATCTTCTCTAATTACACATTTCAAAAGCATAAATTACCCAGTGCTCAGCATTCTTTATGGTCCAACACTCCTCACATCCATACATACTACTGAGCAAACACCAGTTTTGGCTATAGAGATCTTTGTTGGCAATCTGATATCTGTGCTTTTTAACACACTAAGTTTGTCATAGCATCCCTTCCAAGGATCAAGCATCTTTTAATTTCATGGCTGAAATCCCCATCCCCAGTGATTTTGGAACTCGAGAAGTCATGGTTTCTACTTCTACCCTTCTATTTGCCATGAAGTGATGGGGCCAGATGTCATCATTATAGTTTTTTGAATGTTGAGTTTTAAGTCAGCTTTTGTATTCTCATCTTTCACTGTTATCAAAAGGCTTGTTAGTTCTTCACATTCTGTCATTAAGGTGATATCCTCTGCATATCTGAGGTTGTTGATATTTCTCCCATAAATCTTGATTCTAGCTTATAAGTCATCCAGTCTGATATTTTGCACGATGTACTATGCATATAAATTAGGTAAGCAGATGAAAATATATAGCCTGTTGTAACCTTTTCCCAATTTTGAATTAGTCCATTGTTCCATGCCTGGTTCCAACTGTTGCTTCTTGGCATGTATAAAGATTTTTCAGGAGACAAATAGGTGGTCTTGTATTCACATTATTTACACCTTCTTTCGGTAGTGTTTTTGTTTTTGTTTTTTGAAACAAATTATGGATGAATAAGATGAAGTAAGGGGAACTTCCCTGGCTGTCCAGGGGTTAAGACTTCACTCTCCAATGCAGGTTGTGAGTTCAGGGAACTCACATTCTACATGCCTCAAAAATCCAAAACATAAGCAATTTTGTAACAAATTCAATAAAGTTATAAAAAAAGATAAAGAAATCAAATGTTGATGTTAATGCAAATCAAGGTTGAATTCTCAATACCAAAAATTAAGAAACTTTAAGATAAGAAAATAATTCAAAAAATATCATTCCCACATTTTTGTCTAAAGTGGGGAGTGGTATGTATACTTATAATTTGTATCTATCCTTTTATGTTTTGTATTACCATAATATGTGAAATTTTATAATGTATTTGTGATAAGGAAACCTTTCAAGATTTCAGAAATTATGGCTATTTTCTGATTAATAGCCTCTTTAGCCCCTGAAGCCCTTATTTAATTTTTAATTGGTTGTCCTAAATAATAAATGACAATGAAACATTCATTCATTTATATTGAAATTATGCATACTATTATTTTTGTTGTTTCTGTAGCCCACAGTGTTTTGGAGTTTAGATAAAATAAACTGATGACTTTGACAAAATATTTTTTTAAAAATGTATGTGTAAAGAATGAAATTGAAACACATTCCAACACCATACACAAAAATAAACTCAAAATGGATTAAAGATCTAAACATAAGACCAGAAACTATAAATCTCCTAGAGGAGAACATAGGCAAAACACTCTCCGACATACATCACAGCAGAATCCTCTATGAACCACCTCCCAGAATATTGGAAATAAAAGCAAAAATAAACAAATGGGACCTAATTAAACTTAAAAGCTTCTGCACAACAAGGGAAACTATAAGAAAGATGAAAAAGCCTTCAGAATGGGAGAAAATAATAGCAAATGAAACAACTGACAAAGAACTAATCTCAAAAATATACAAGCAACCCCTGCAGCTCAATTCCAGAAAAATAAAAGACCCAATCAAAAAATGGGCCAAAGAATTAAACAGACATTTCTCCAAAGAAGACATCAAGATGGCTAACAAACATGAAAAGATGTTCAACATCACTCATTATCAGAGAAATGCAAATCAAACCACAATGAGGTACCATTTCATGCCAGTCAGAATGGCTGCGATCCAAAAGTCTACAACCAATAAATACTGGAGAGGGTGAAGAGAAAAGGGAACCCTCTTGCATTGTTGGTGGGAATGCAAACTAGTACAGCCACTATGGAGAACAGTGTGGAGATTCCTTAAAAACTGGAAATAGAACTGCCTTAAGACCCAGCAATCCCACTGCTGGGCATACATACTGAGGAAACCTGAAATAAAAGAGATATGTGTACCCCAATGTTCATTGCTGTACTGTTTATAATAGCCAGGACATGGAAGCAACCTAGATGTCCATTAGCAGATGAGTGGATAAGAGAGCTGTGGTACATATACACAAAGGAGTATTACTCAGCCATTAAAAAGAATACATTTGAATCAGTTCTAATGAGGTGCATGAAACTGGAGCCTATTATACAGAGTGAAGCAAGCCAGGAAGAAAAACACCAATACAGTATGCTAACACATATATATGGAATTTAGAAAGATGGTAATGATAACCCTGTATGTGAGACAACAAAAGAGACACAGATGTATAGAACAGACTTTTGGACTCTGTGGGAGAGGGTGAGGGTGGGATGATTTGGGAGAATGGCATTGAAACATGTATAATATCATATATGAAACGAATCACCAGTCCAGGTTCGATGCATGACACTGGATGCTTGGGGCTGGTGCACTGAAACTACCCAGAGGGATGGTATGGGGAGGGAGTAGGAAGAGGGTTTCAGGATGAGGAACAGGTGTATATCTGTGGCAGATTCATGTTGATGTATGGCAAAACCAATACAATATTGTAAAGTAATTAACCTCCACTTAAAATGAATAAATGTATATTAAAAATATGTGTATGAGCCACTGAAAAATTAATCATGTCAAAAATATATATTAATGAAGACATTATTTTTATGCAGAACAAATAGTTTTAGTCAAATGTTAAAGACTGGAAAAAATAAAATATATTGGCTTACATAATATTGTATGAAGATTAAAAAAAATACAAGGAAATGCTATTCTAGTTATGTTTTCCTGAGACTATGTAATGTTGTTTTATTTTGTAATTGATACCCTTTTCATTTCCACCTGTTTACCTACTCTATCCTCTTTCTACCTATCTGTCTATCCATTTATTTTTCTTTCCATAGGCTCTGGTTTTATCTGAAGTCTGGAAAGTGGAAATAATGTATTTTTGTTTAACCTGCAACACTGGTTAAAGTAATTTTACTATTCAAACTAGGATTATCTATCTTATAACATTATATTAATCATTAAATAAAAGGATAGCTTACCTTAAATTAGAATTGGAAGTTGCTGCACATGCTAACATAGCTTGCTTAAACTTTATACATGAATATAAACAGAAGTGATTTGATATTACTTATGAGAAAAAAGCAATTTGTTGCATATATTTACATCTAATTAACATCCATAGAGTTCTCTGGACTTGTATATAAACAGCTTGTAAGTCTTCTTGGATCCACTGAAGATGGGAGAAGACAAAGCAAGGAGAGATAGACAGGTGAATACAGGGGTTGTGCCCATAGGAACAGAGACTTACTGGCAGATACCTCTCAGCAGTCAGTGCCAGGGTAAGAAACCTGAACAGTAAGTGGTAAATTGCTGGCAGTTTCATAGCCTATACCATGTTCTGTCTTCCTATTACTTTGTGCACAGCTGGATATGGCTAATCCCAGATTTCTTAGCTTATGGTTCTGGATCCCATGACACCCACAGAGACACTTTTGTTCCTGGATGGATTTCAAATTTTAGCTGTCAAGCTGGGGACAAGATGAAAGATATCTTATACTACCAGATTGCTGATGTACCTCTGTACTGTCTTTTTTAAAACTTTGTTTTAACCTGACAACATTTATATTGGCATTATCCAAAATGAAAAGAGAAACCATCTTTCTCATACTAGGAAAAAAACATTTGGGAAGATAAAATTTAATTCAGTTTTTGATATTTGCTACTTAGATATGTTAGCATCCTGTAAGCCAATTGGTAATTTTTTTTTAGTTAAATATTGTTTTCTGTTTTGTTTTGAAATTTTTATTGCATGCCCCCCAAATTGTAGCCCAATGCACTTTTCATCACAATGTTTCATATGGTGTGTACTCAGTGATTAGTTGCTCAATTGTGTTCAAATTTGCAACCCGATGGACTGTAACCCACCAGGCTCCTCTATCTACAAGATTTTCTAGGCAAGAATACTGGAATGGGTTGTCATTTCCTCCTTCAGGGGATCTTCCTGATCCAGGGATCAAAGGTGTATCTCCTGCATTGGCGGGCAGATTCTTCACCAGTGACCCATGTGTTAACAAACGTTTATTCATTACTGCCAAGTAGAAGCACTTCTCCCTTTATTCACTTAATACAAAATTGCATTTCCAGAATGTTAGAAAGTGTTAGTGGTCATAAACTAAGTATGCTAACTGCCAATCTAGTCACATTAGGATGTGAAATGAGTGGGGAAACTGAACAAAGAATGGCTAGACATAGGTTGGAAAGGAAATCCTAAGTGAGGAGAGAACATTTTAAAACATATAGCAGCAGGTAAATATAAACTGAGTGTGAGGTACCCAGATCCACCAGTTCGGCTTGGGTCAGACATATGTGCAGAGATGTAGAAGGACAAAGGGACCAGGTGAAAGTTTGCATCAGAAAGCAAGATAAGGAGTCTTATAATTATTTAGCATATGTGAAAACTTTAGAGCAGGTGGGTAACATTTTATTTCCTTGAAATGTCTTGTTTGTCCCCCAGAAAAAATGAAAAAAAAAAAAATTCATTGTAATGCTTTTGGACTTGCTTTCACAAACAAAGGCAAAATGAAGACCAGAGACATGAACAGAAATCAAAACTAACGCAATAGATAAAAGCAATTATTGTCAAGTAGAGCCAAAAGACACAATACTGGATATTTTCTAGTAGGCTTCTTGGTTTCATAATGGCTGGGGAAAACAAACAAATACCCATGATATTTTTTTCACTGAATACAAGCAGAATCAAAAAATTATATATTAATAAGTCTGAGACAATATTGCTCAGAAACGTAACTGGGGTGAAAAATAAGAATTTAAACAGTACTTTTAGGAAGAATCTAAGCATTAGCACAGATCAAAGTAAGAAAGATAATATTGATTTAAATAAGTACAGGAAAAAAGATGTCATCAGAGTGATTCATAGGTTTATATAACAAAAAATATAAACAATATGTTGAATAAGATAATTTTGGCTTAAATGCTATAGAATCAAAACACAGGGGGAAAGACATGAAATTTTGGATATTGATTGAACTCAAATATTACATATACCATATTAGTTTTCACTATATCATAATAATATGCTATATTATAGTTTACCTGATAAAAGCTTCAAAATTCATCAGATATTTATAATGGCTATTTGTTGTTTCTAGAAGTTAGATTTTATAAAGCATTTTTAAAAATTATATTGGCCCTTTCAGCAGTGAGGAAATATTAAGAAAAATGAAGTAATCAGAGAATACATAACTTGATCAAAGTTCACCAGTTTGAATGATATATATTAAAATAAAACCTTATATGTTCAAGTATTAATTACTAACACTCTTGCTGGAAACTCATTTTTTCAAGACAATTTAATGCATATGGATTGTAGTAAATTAAACTGTTTCCCCAAAGCCATATAGAGTTAATATGCTTTTTCCATCTGCTAAAATCTAATGTCTACAGCTCCTATTTAATAGCTTAAGTGTGGTTTAAACTCAATATATTCTAGCAACCATAAAGATTTACCTCAATTCATTTACAAAGACTCGTATTTCTAATTCAAGTATCTAATAAGCAATGAAATTTAAAATGATTGAGTAAGGTAGATGTAATGGGGAGAGTAGGGCTACATCCCTGTTGTTTCATGTTCTCTGCAGATTTTCTTTGAATTACTTTGAAATCCCAGGTAGGGTATATTTATATATATTGAATTATTTGTCAAGAGATACATACGCTGAGTGCTTTTAACATCTTAAACCATGAAATCAACTAGGACCCCTATTCTTATGTATTCCACCTCTGATGCCTTCATTTTTACCTTTTCCAATGGGCTGGGCTATGTATGACTTGTGGACTCTTGAATCCCTGCTGCCTAGCATACCAGCTGATGCATAGTAAGAAGCCAACAACCAAGTGTTACCATGCAGGAATGCATAGTAAACTGACAGACCAAAGAACAAACCTATGTTGTATTCACATATCAACTAGTCTTCTCTGTAAGCTCAGATAGTGAAGAATCTGACTGAAATGCAGGAAACTCAGATTCAATCACTGGGTTGGGAAGATCCCTGGAGAACGGAATGACAACCAACTCCAATATTCTTGCCTGGAAAATTCCTTAGACAGTGGAGCCTGGCAGGCTGTAGTCCATGGGATCCCAAAGAGTTGGAACAACTGAGTGACTGATACTTAAACTTTCAACCAGTCTTTATTAAGTAAATTTACATATACTATGTAATTTTCATACATATATATGTAATCTTCAGTTCAGTTCAGTTCAGTCTCACAGTCGTGTCCAACTCTTTGCAACCCCATAAATCCCAGCACTCCAGGCCTCCCTGTCCATCACAATCTCCCGGAGTTCACTCAGACTCATGTATGTCGACTCCGTGATGCCATCCAGCCATCTCATCCTCGGTCATCCCCTTCTCCTCCTGCCCCCAATCCCTCCCAGCATCAGAGTCGTTTCCAATGAGTCAACTCTTCGCATGAGGTGGCCAAAGTACTGGAGTTTCAGCTTTAGCATCATTCCTTCCAAAGAACACCCAGGACTGATCTCCTTCAGAATGGACTGGTTGGATCTGCTTGCAGTCCAAGGGACTCTCAAGAGTCTTCTCCAACACCACAGTTCAAAAGCATCAATTCTTCGGCACTCAGCCTTCTTCACAGTCCAACTCTCACATCCAGACATGACCACAGGAAAAACCATAGCCTTGACTAGACGGACCTTAGTCGGCAAAGTAATGTCCCTGCTTTTGAATATACTATCCAGGTTGGTCATAACTTTTCTTCCAAGGAGTAAGCATCTTTTAATTTTGTGGCTGCCATCACTATCTGCAGTGATTTTGGAGCCCAAAAAGATAAAGTCTGGCACTGTTTCCACTGTTTCCCCATCTATTTCCCATAAAGTGATGGGACCGGATGCCATGATCTTCATTTTCTGAATGTTGAGCTTTAAGCCAACTTTTTGGCTCTCCTCTTTCACTTTCATCAAGAGGCTTACTTGATGCACTATTATTACAATATAGAAGGTATTATCAGTCCACATTTTTCAATTGATATTGATGTGAAAGGAATTTGAATGGTTGCTTAGTGTCATACAACCAGTGGGTAGCAAAGGCCGTAGTGGGATGGGTGTCCTTGAATGTTCATATTTACAGAACAATAATGTCAAGATAAGGTGTGATAAAATTAGTGAATAATGTTATGCTGCCTTTATCAATTTATTATAGTGAACCTATCATATAAAAGGTTAATAGAATCTTATAATAAAGTTGTTTTACCACAAGTAAGCTTCATGTTTACCATCCTCATATCAGTGTTTAGATCCTATTTTGTGTTAAGAAACATACTCATAGTACATAATGAAAATTATTGCTGAATAAGAATTCAAAAGAATCCATAAATACAACTTTAGTAGAATTTGTCTATATCAGTGACATTAGAAACATATTAGAGCAGATGATTCATATTATATAATATCATATATTAATAAAGATACATTCATAGAAATCCAGAAAATATGGTACAGAAACTTGTACTTTTGATAATGCTTTCTTAAGGGTTGAGCAGAATAAATGTTACACATTACTGTTTATGCTAAAAAACTTTTACTTTTTAAGAAATGCATTAAGAAAATTACAGTTAACAAAATAGTAGCTACATCATTTGTCAGCCGCTCAAGAACATAATGAGCACAATGAGAAACTGGGAGACAGGCATCATATTACTTTATACCTAAGATATAAAAATGACTTTCAATTTCATTTTAAACAGGCTTACACACACTTAGCACATTATCATATCTTAAGGGCATGTAATAATAGAATGCATGAGCTGAAGAGAACTCTATTTTATTTTTGTTTGGGAATATAATTGAAGAAAGAAATATATCCTGTCAGATATGTATTAAATGTCACCCAGAAACCACAGAATGTTGCTAAATAGTTCAATTTTTTAAACTAGCTACTATTCCACAAATCTTTGATCAACTGATTAACTCAAGAAATATTTTGATAAATGGAGGACATAATACAGAAATTAAAAGATGCTTACTCCTTGGAAGAAAAGTTATGACCAACCTAGATAGCATATTCAAAAGCAGAGACATTACTTTGCCAACAAATATCCATAGTCATGTATGGATGTGAGAGTTGGACTACGAAGAAAGCTGAGTGCTGAAGAATTGATGCTTTTGAACTGCGGTCTTGGAGAAGACTCTTGAGAGTCCCTTGGACTACAAGGAGATCCAACCAGTTCATTCTGAAGGAGATCAGTCCTGGGTGTTCTTTGGAAGGGATGATGCTAAAGCTGAAACTTCACTACTTTGGCCACCTCATGCAAAGAGTTGACTCATTGGAAAAGACTCTGATGCTGGGAGGGCTTGTGGGCAGGAGGAGAAGGGACGACAGAGGATGAGATGGCTTGATGGCATCACTGACTCGATGGACGTGAATTTGAGTGAACTCCGGGAGATGGTGATGGACAGAGAGGCCTGGCGTGCTGCAATTTATGAGATCGCAAAAAGTCAGACATGACTGAGTGAGTAAAATGAACTGAACTGAATGCAGTATACTAGTGTACTTCCATGAAGGACTTAAACCTTATCTCTGCAGGATTCAAAATGCATTATAAATTTTTGCTTTCATATAATACATTTACAAGGGTTTCTGTGCAGTAAGTTACCCCATACTAACAAATCTTTTTTACATGACTCTTCTCACCGGAGACAATGTAATTTCACCATTTAAATAAAATTCAGAATTACCACATTAACATAAGTTTAAAAATATTACATAAATGCCCTATGAGAAAATAGAGCTTTGCATATAATTTAAAATATGGAAGGTTGTCAATCTATGTCACCTTTAAGCCTGTATTAGTTTAAATAAGGCCAGTGTCTTTGCCAAGGATTTTAACTCTGGTAGAATTTTCACTATAATAAGGGATAATTAGTTTCATCTAACAGACCAAAATGAAATCCCAGTCCTTGAAGATGAAGATATCATAGTGTTTGTTGTGGGGCTATGGTGGGTATAGTGATCAAGTTTGTCCATGTGTTTAGAATCTATTTATTTATTTATTTTTAAAGATTATGGAAGGAGTCCTAAGTGGACCTGACAGTGCATAGAAGTATCTTGTGGAATGGTGGAGGCCTGTTATTGTCCGTTAATATGAATATAAAGCCTTGTCCAGAATAATTTGTCAAGAGCAGTTTCTAATAACAATATATTGATCTTTGTAACTAACCTTACCTTTTCAGTGGTGGTGTTTACAGGGTAAATTTCTAGGTGCTATGAACATTATTCAAAAATGTAGCAAAAACACAGTAACAACAACAACAACAATAAAAACAACAAAAGAGACCCTTTCTTTTTCATAAACATGCACTAGATAAAGAGATTCAATAGATATATCTCTGTTATAGAGATGTTGTTCTAAAGAAATCATGATGCTGATAGTAAAAGAAGTAGGCTGTTACCTTAAGTTTATAGTAAGAATAATAATAAAAAAAATAGGTAATAGCTAAAATTCACAAGCCCTAAAAATTTGAGATGAGAGAATATATTTCAATTATAAGGCATTTTTGTTGTTCACTGATTAAGTTGTGTTCAAATTTTTCCAGCTCCATGAACTACAGCACGCCAGGGTTCCCTGTCCTTCACTATCACCAAGAATTTGCTCAAACTCATGTTCATTGTGTCAGTGATGTCAGAAAATATACATAAAAGTGTACCGTAATCAGACAAAAAATAAACATTATTTGATATCACTTATTTGTGGAATATTATATATATATATATATAATACAAATGAATTTACCTACAAAACAGAAACAGACTCAGACTTATAAAACAAACTTACTCTTACCAAAAAAGAAAGGAAGGGAAGAGGGAAAATTAATTTGGTATTAACATACACACACACTACTATATATAAAATAGATAACTAACAAGGACCCATTGTATAGCACTGGAAACTCTACTTAATATCCTGTGATAACCTACATGGGAAAAGAATTTGGAAAAGAACAGATATATGTATATGTATAACGGAATCAATTTGCTGTATACTTGAAATTAACACAGCATTGTAAAATAAAATAAGCACTTAAAAAATTGTAGCATAGTGAGAATAAAATTACCATGAAAAACAAGGGACTCAGCTTTATATGGGCTTCTCAAGTGGCACTAGTGGTAAAGAACCCATCTACCCATACAGGATATGTAAGAGACATGAGTTCCATACCTGGATTGGGAAGATCTCCTGGGAGACGGCATGGCAACTCACTGCAATATTTTTGCCTAGAAAATCACAAGGACAGAGGAGCCTGGCCTGCTACAGTCCATAGGATGCCAAAGAGTTGGAGGTAACTGAAGTGACTTAGCATGCACATCCACATGCATAGCCTTATAGTGTTCATTAGCTGCAGAATCACCATGTGGATTTTGATTTACTATATTACAATCTTTTAGAAATTTGAGAAATCTCTTAATAGATTCCAACCAATAGTAGTAAATTGCAAAAGAGATTTAGTAACAATTTAAAAAATAAAAAATAAAAAAAAGGCAAAAAGATATGACGCTGAGATGAACTCCTCAGATCGGTAGGTGCTGAATATGCTACTGGAGAATAGAGGAGAAATAATTCCAGAAAGAATGAAGAGACAGAGAGACAGTGAAAACAATGTGCAGTTGCAGATGTGACTGGTGACAGAAGTAAAGTCCAATGCTACAAAGAGCAATATTGCATAGGAACCTGGAATGTTAGGTCCATGAATCAAGGTAAGTTAGAAGTGGTCAAACAGAAGATAACAAAAGTAAATGTCAATATTTTTAAGAATCAGTGAACTAAGATGGACTGGAATGGGTGAATTTAACTCAGATGACCATTATACCTGGTAATAGACAAGAATCCCTTAGAAGAAATGAAGTAGCCTTCATAGTCAACACAAGAATCCTAAATGCAGTACTAGGGTGCAATCTCAAAAACAACAGAAAGATCACTGTCCATTTCCAAGGCAAACCAATCACTATCACAGTAATTCAAGTCTGTGCCCCAACCAGTAATGCTGAAGAAGCTGAAGTCAAACAGTCCTATGAAGACCTACAAGATCTTCTAAAACAACCAATAAAGATGTCCTATGCATCATAGGGGACTGGAATGCAAAAGTAGGAAGTCAAGAGATATCTGGAAAACAAGGAAATTTGGCCTTGGAGTACAGAATGTAGCAGGGCAAAGCCTAACAGTGTTTTGCCAAGAGAATGCACTGGTCATAACAAACACCCTCTTCTAGCAACGTAAGAGAAAATTCTACTTATTGATATCACCAGATGGTCAATTCCAAAATCAGATTGATTATGCTTTCTGCTTCCAAAGATGAGGAAGCTCTATACTGTCAGTAAAATCAAGACGGAGCTGACTGTGGCTCAGATCATGAACTCCTTATTGTTAAAATTAAGATTTAAATTGAGGAAAGTAGAGAAAACCAATTGACAATTCAGATATGACCTAAGTCAAATCCCTTGCAATTATACAGTGGAAGTGACAAATAGATACAAGGGATTAGATTTGATGGACAAAGTGCCTGAAGAACTATGGATAGAGGTTTGTGATACTGTACAGGAAGCAGTGATCAAAACCATCTCCCCAAAAAATAAATTCAAATAGGCAAAATTGTTGTCTGAGGAGGCCATACAAATAACTGTGAAAGAAGAAAAGTGAAAGGCAAATGAGAAAAGAAAAGATATACCCTTTCGAATGAAGAGTTCCAAAGAAGAGCAGAGAGATAAGAAAGTCTTCCTCAGTGATCAATGCAAAGAAATAGAGGAAAACAACAGATTGGGAAAGACTAGTGTTCACTTCAAGAAAACTAGATACAAAGGGAATATTTCATAAAAAAAAAATGGGCACAATAAAGGACAGAAATTGTATGCACCTAATAGAAGCATAAGATACTAAGAAGAGGTGGCAAGAATACACAAAAGTACACACAAAAAAAAATCTTCACGACCCAGATAACCATGATGGTGTGGTCACTCACCTAGAGCCAGACACCCTATAGTCCGAAGTCAAATGAGCCTTAGGAAGCATCACTATGAACAAAGCTAGTGGAGGTGATAGAATTCCAGTAGAGCTATTTCAAATCCTAAAAGGTGATGTTCTTAAAGTGCTTCACTCAATAAGCCAGAACATTTGGAAAACTCAGCAGTGGCCACAGAACTGGAAAAGGTCAGTTCTCATTCCAATCCCAAACATGGGGAATGCAAAAAAAAAAAAAAAAATGTACAAACTATTGCACAATTGCACTCATCTCACACTCTACCAAAGTAATTCTCAAAGTTCTCCAAGCCAAACTTCAACAGTATGTGAACAAGGACCTTCCAGATGTTCACGCTGGGTCTAGAAAAGGCAGAAGATCAAGAGATCAAATTGCCAACATCCGTGGGGTCATAGGAAAAGCAAGAGAATTCCAGAAAAACATCCACTTCTGCTTTATTGATTACACCAAAGCCTTTGACTGTGTGGATCACAACAAACTGTGGAAAATTCTTAAAGAGATGGGAATACCAGAACACCTGAACTGCCTCCTGAGAAATCCATATGCAGGTCAAAAACCAACAATTAGAAACATTCATGAAACAAAAGAATGGTTCCAAATCGGGAAAGGAGAACATCAAGGCTGTATATCACTCTGCTTATTTAACTTACATGCAGAGTACATGATATGTGAAATGATGGGCTGAATGAAGCATAAAATGGAATCAAGATTGCCTGAAAAAATATCAGTAACCTCAGACACACAGATGATATCACCCTTATGGCAGAAAGTGAAGCCGAACTAAAAAGCTTCTTGATGAAAGTGAAAGAGGAGAGTGAAAAAGCTGGCTTAAAACTGAACATTAGAAAAACTAAAACCATGGCATCTGATCCCATTGCTTCATGACAAATAGATGTGGAAACAATGGAAACAATGACAGACATTATTTTGGGGGGCTCCAAATTCATGGAATACAATGACTGCAGCCATAAAATTAAAAGATGCATGGTGACTACAGTCATGAAATTAAAAACAAACAAACAAAAAACAATGAAGCTTGGAAGTAAAGGTACAGCCGAACTACACAGCATATTAAAACGCAGAGACATTACTTTGCCAACAAAGTCTGTCTAGTTTTGTTTTTTCCAAAAGCTATGGTTTTTCCAGTAGTTACATATGGATGTGAGAGTTGGACTATAAAGAAACCTGAACTCCAAAGAATTGATGCTTTTGAACTGTGGTGTTGGAGGACACTCTTGAGAGTCCCTTGGACTGCAAGGAGATCAAACCAGTCAATCCTAAAGAAAATCAATCCTGAATATTCATTGGAAGTACTGATGCTGAAGCTGAAACTCCAATATTTTGGCCACCTGATATGAAATAAAGACCATGGGAAAAATTGAAGGCAGGAGGAGAAGGGAACAATAGAAAATGAGATGATTGGATGGAATCACCAACTTGATGGACATGAATTTGAGCAAACTCCAGCAGTTAGTGATGGCTAGGGAAGCCTGACTTGCTGCTGTCCTTGGGGTTGAACTGAACTGGAAAAAAAAAAAAAAGCTTCTTATTTTGGTTCAATACACACAAAATTTACCCAAGTACATTATGTCAATGATTATACAAATGGATACCAGGAAAAATAATGCAAAAAGATCTTTCCATATGTTTCAGTTGGGAACAAATGAGAGATTTCTAGGTGGAAAGTGGTAGAAGAAAATAAAGGATGTTGCTATTAGTTGAACTGTTTCTGCTCAAAATTTATATGTTGAAGTCTAAGCCCTCTGGACCTCAGAATGTGATTCTCACTTGGAGATAGGTCATGAATTAAAATGATGTCATTAGGGTGGGCCCTAATCCAATGTGACTGGTGTCTTTATAAAAAAAGGGAATTTGGAGATACACACAGGTTTGGAGAGCAGGAAAAATGCAGATGAAGGCAGAGATCAAGTTGATGCTTTCACAAACCAAGGATCTCAGAATAGAGTCTGAAGGAGAGACATGTTTAGAATATTCCTCACAGCTCTCAGAAGGAACCATACCTGCTAACACCTTTATCTTGGTCTTCTAGCATTCAGAAGCATGTGGAAATACCATTTAAGACACTCATTTTGTGGTGCTTTGTTCGCATAGCCCTAGCAAACTAATACAGGAGATGTATGCCTGTACAGCAAAGTAGACACAATCTCAAATTTAGTTAGCAAATAAATGTTCAGAATAAACCAGCTGTTTAAACCTTCATCTGCAAGTAAAGATATTGTAATTTAGAAAGATAAAATTCTCTCCCTTTTTTTTTTCACATTTTTTCAGATCATGTTAAACTGTCCTACCTGTTTTTATCTCTGTAATTTGCTTGCTTTAAAATGAGAAATAAGCCTTTGCCCTAACAGGAAAATCTTCTTCCTTTTTGGATATTTACAATTTTTGCTTCTATTACCACATTGTGTGGTCAATTTTAGTTTTGTTAAATTTCAATCTACTTTTGAAAATAGGCACATTTTGGACATATAATTTTTTTCTATTTTGTCAGAAAATTCACATATAAAAAAGTGAAAGTGTAGTTTAGTAATTAACTGTAAACAAATATCCATATAAAAACCCAAGTTATTACAAAGAAAATTGCCAGGACTTTGGATCCCCTGGTATATGCTATCCTAGTCACAGATTTCACCCTAACCTTTAAAATCAGTCATCCCATTTTATGGAAATAACTTCCTTAATTTATTATTGAACTTCATGTATGCATTCCTAACCAATACCATTGCTTATTTTGATTTTTATAAAAACATATCCATTGTCTCAGGTTTTACTTCTTTAACTCTTTTGGTTTTGTTTAGAGATGCAATTTATTAATTCTAATGACTGTACACTGATAATTATGGATTTATTCTGGATAGATATTTGATATTACCAATGTGGAGCTATTAAGAATAATAATGCATAAGATTTACCAGGGAATATACTTATGATGGAATTTCTGGGTCATGCAGTATTCTTTCCTTTCTTTGCCCCTAGAAATGCTAAAAACACCCTTGCTTTCTTTAACAAGAGGTTGTAGACTCATCCTGAGTTTTATCTGGACAGGTAATGAAATAAAATGCCTTACTGAGGATCTTATCTGGGAAATAATAGTATAAGAAAACAAAATTGGGTAGAAAAGGCTGCACAATACCTGCCTAATGTGATGACTGGAGATTAGCAGGGTGATGAGAGAGGTGAAGGATTTTTAATTATTGTAGGAGCAGCACTTTTTCTAAAAGTAACAGAGCAATTATCTTTTTCTGAAATTAAATATCATGGGTTTATATTGGTATTTCCAATATGTCTCTAATTTATTGTTTCTTCTGCCTTGTTTCAATAGCAGAGTTTCTAGACCAATATCTAAGGGCACTAACTGTGGAACCTGACTCCCTGGGTCCAAATCCAGGCTCCACTATGGGAATGTATTGTACGTTTTTGGTATAGATTTCTTATCATATTTTAATTCATTATAGAATAGGAATAAAAATACTCCCTAAAATTTTCTAACACATGTAAAATGCAAACGTATTAGTAACATATTAATTGAAAAATAGCAACTTAATAACAAGAAGATGCTATTGGATTCAGTAATTATTGATATTTCTTTGGCTCTCTTGGAAAAAGGTCCTAAAAGGCAAGATTCTAAAATGAAGAACAATCAATCCAGGGAATCACCAAAAGAAGTAGAGATAGAATCTATTTTTGCACTTAATTCATTTGTGAACTCTAAATCACATAGGCTTCAATTATTAAGTACTTTATGGGTTAATGTTTTAAAATGAAGGATTTGCCTCTTAATGTGAACTCTGCAGTTCAAGATAATGTGAAGAAAGTAATGTTCTCAGCTTAGTAACTCTCCAGAGAAGCTTGCTCTCATTTTATGCTGTCTGCTAGTACATAAGAAACAGATATTTGGGAAGAAAAAAAAAAAAAAAGCTATTTCCATATGAAAACATGGCAGAATATCAATACATTGAAGTAGAACAGCTTCTTTTAAAGCAAAAAACGCTTTAAACTAGTAATTTTGTTAGAAATTCAAATATTTTATATGAAGTCTCTTAGGTTTATTAATTCTCACTATAAAACTTAAGATATATCCTTCAAATAAAAGTCACTCAAACATAAATGAATTCCCCTTAACAAGAGTAAAGTATTCTAAAAATAATCATAAACATGTTAGAGAAATAAAACATTAAATTTAAAAATATAAGAAACTTTAAAATTCTCTTCATGAGTTAATAATACTTCTGTTAGAGAAGATCAAAACAAAATATTAGGTTAATTTCAACTAAAACTTTTGCATCCTTTAAAGTACAAAGATTTACTACTATTTTATGGAAGGAAGGGATTTTTGCATAGTGTTATCCTATGTCCATTTAAAATAGATTTATTAATGATACAAGGAGAGATAGTTTCTTAATTTTAATATTTCTAAATATCTAAACATGGATTCATTCATTTTATTTCTGCTTTTGCCTATGTAGTCATTATCCTCCCTTATTTCCACTCTTTTCTTGAAAAACTGGTGACAATGGAAGGTCCAGAGCTTGAATTCTGTACCTAAGCTTGCTATAACATGTTTTAGTTGACTTTTGGATTCATCTGGTGTCTGAAAAATTAAATCAGAGGTAATAGAGTGTTTAATGTGAGAAAAGAAAGCAATCTGGCTAAAAATTTAGTGAGGAGGGTTAATTAAATTAGCTAGACAACAAGGTCCAGTTAAATCAGACAATAGATATCAATAGCAAAGCTGCAACACACAAAGTATGTCTTATTTGGGGCTCTACATGGTGACAGAAATAGTTGTTTCATGAATTTTCATCTTAGTATTCATATGGACTATTTTGATAGAGATGCCCTATTCAGTTGGGAAGAGGAAAATGACCAATTATTGCTTATAGGATGTCAGTCCCAAGCATACTAGGTAAAATTATGTTTGGAACCATTTGGTCTGTTGATTCAAATAATAAAGCAAGGGATAGGTACCCTTGAATCCATGAAAAGATGATAGGTATTTGCATTTGTGGAAAGTACATGTGAATGCAAATATGAGGCCTATGAAACAGCCCTCATTTATGTTCTGGTGGAAGAATAGATTTACTTTTTTGAAAAGTGTTGATGATGAAAGAAGTTCCTTTTGAAGCCTAGAATGGAAAGCTAAAGGATCCTCCGTGAAAAAGTAAGTGAAGTGAAACTGTTAGTTGCCCAGTTGTGTCTGGCTCTTTGCAACCCAATGGACTGTAGCCCTCCAGGCTTCTCTGTCCATGAAACTCTCCAGGCAAAAATACTGGAGTGGGTTGCTCTTTCCTTCTTCAGGGGTTCTTCTTGACTCAGGAACTGAATCCAGGTCTCCTGAACTGCAGGCAAATTGTATCATCTGAGTCAGTAGAGAAGTCTGAAACGACTCTCTAGTGATAAACAAAGAATCACGAATTTGCGGTCCGCTGATACTTCTAAAAGAAAGAGAGCACATAACCAGCAATTAAATCAGGACTGTGAGATTGTGCTATGACTTAAGTGAAGAGATGCCATAGTGTCCAGGGCTTTTGAAGGGATGGGGGAATTATTAAAGAAGGAACAGCTTGTGTGAGGGGGAGAAAAACAGTAGTATTGAGACAATGTAAAGCTCATTATGTACAAAAGCTGGGGGAGACAGTCTCATTTGCAGGAGCATGAGGGAAAATACTGTGGGTATGAATGTCAGATTTGAGGGGAAAAGAGCAGTGGAGGAAGACTGATGTGACCTTTAAGTGACTAGGCAACTTCAGATAAGGTTTATGGAGGTTGTGGAAGGGCCTGCTTGATATTTGATATCTAATAGGGAGAACAATTTTTTGCTTGCTTGTATCATCATATCAAGTTAAAAAAAAAAAAAAAAAGCAGGCTTTTATTTGCAGGTGTTTCTGGGTCCCTGAAATTCAAGGGCTCTTGAAACATGGAAGCTTTGGGAGATTGCAGGAGTCCAAAAGTGATCTAGGCAACTATAAATTATCCTTGATGTTTTGAAGGTTTGGAACAGAATTAGTGTCATGGTGTTGACATATTGTCTGCTGAAAGCTGGAAGAAAGGCATCCAGTACCTGAGAGTTAACATGAGAAAGTGGTATCAGATAGAGAAAGGAGCCAGGAAGGAAAAAGCCGTCTCTGTCTCAGTGTCTCCTACAGTTCATGTTGAGAAGCTGCAGGACTTGCTCAAAGCAATCTGTGGATAAGGAGGAAGAAAAATTAGGAAAACCTCACAAAAGAATGGAATACTTGCGCTTCAGTCAGGGAGTTAATCTCCAGTTAAAAGAACCATGAACACTTCCATCCAGGAAGTTCTCTCTTGAATAGAAATGAGTCAGGAAGCATGCTGCTCAATAGAAATACTCAGGGATTAAATTCTCCCTCAGGGAATAATTCTACTAGGGGAGAATCTCAGTCAACATTAATAGCCAGTGAAAGTCCTGTGAGCACAGAAAAGAACGTGATGAGACAGAGAAGAATTAAAGGAACTCCCTGCATCTGGTGAAGCTATATCATTACAATTCACCAAAAAATTATCATGAGGCTATTAATTAACATAATACCAAGCAAATGGTGAGCAGAGATAATTGGAGAATGTGACTTCTAGTGTGGATAACTCATATCATAGAAACTTGCTTTCATTTGTTGTTCATAAAATTGAGAAAAAGAAAACCCATTGTTTCTGTTATCCAGATAATTGCTTATTCTCTGCAATTTGAATATACAGTTTACCAGTTAAGCATCATCACTAATGTGGAACAAGGAAGATTTCAATCTTTTGAGATATTAAATAGGAAACAAACATATATATCCTTTTTACTTTTAGTTGTGGAGACAAAAATAATTAGACTGTGTTTCAGGTCTCCAGAGACAAAGACTGTACGTTCTCAAAGGCATATGGTTGAAGTAATTCTTTATGCTGAATTTGTAAGCAATACAATCTCTTAAAAAAAAAAAAAAAAAAAAAACTGGACCAAGGAAATTGGATATAGCCTAACAACCAGAGAGGACCCAGAGGTGTTATTTACAGTATTTATTAATATATAAACTATTCAAACATTTGGCAATGATCAAATATATTTGAAATGAATTTTGCTTGTTTAAAAGACTAAACAACTACTTGGGTAAATCTGCTCTCAAAGTTTTATCTGCACAAAAATAAGCATCCACACAGAATTTTAAAGAAAATCCCCCAATCTTTTGAAATACATTTGTATTTCACATAGAAGTGTTTTTGTATGATTTTATCAAGTTTTGAAAGGCAAGAATGTTATACAAGTTAAGTTCTCCTTACTTTACACTCAAAAATTGTGATTCATAGAGATTTTTCTGTAAGAATCATTTCTTAATGCCACCCCATATTTTTCTCAATTAATCATAAGCCAAGATTCAACTCTTCAGATATAACCTCAGCTATCTACCTTTAACCACTGTGTAACATTTAATTCTCCATTTTGAGGCAAAGGAGAAAATAGTTTCATTATATTTTTAAACAAATTTTTGTGATAATTACAACTTATTGTGATATATAATTACAGTCCGGAAATAAATGGAAGCTCTGCTTGTCTAAACTGGATATTCACGATGATATCTTATCTCAAGCCTCAGTGTAAAACAATATATGCTTTACATGATTGTTTTATTTCTAACAATTTTAACCAATAGACAATATCTAAAAAACTTAAAACTAATCTAATGCTATGACCAACCTAGACAGCATATTAAGAAGCAGAGACATTACTTTACCAACAAAGGCCCATCTAGTCAAAGCTATGCTTTTTCCAGTAGTCATGTATGGATGTGAGAGTTGGACTATAAAGAAAGCTGAAAGCCAAAGAATTGATGCTTTTGAACTGTGGTGTTGGAGAAGAATCTTGAGAGTCCCTTGGACTACAAGGAGATCCAATCATTCCATCATAAAGGAAATCAGTCCTGAATATTCATTGGAGGATTGATGTTGAAGCTGACACTCTAATACTTTGGTCACCTGATGAGAACTGACTCACTAGAAAAGACCCTGATGCTGGGAAAGATTGAAGGCAGGAGGAGAAGGGGACAACAGAAGATAAGATGATTGGATGGCATCACCGACGCAACGGACCTGAGTTTGAGTAAACTCCAGGAGTTGGTGATGTACAGGGAATACTGGCGTGTTGCAGTCCAAGGGGTCGCAAAGTCAGACATGACTGTGCGACTGAACTGAACTGAATGGCATTTTTAAAACATTTAGTCTTTTAGTGCACTTTTAAATTAATGTGCTAGAAATTGCAATGATTATAACTTTAAATTTGTGTTGTAAAATAAAAATTAGAATAGCATAAATACATGAAAGTTCTCTCAATATCAGTACACTTCTTAATCAATTTTATTTTCATCAGTTTGTTGCTATTGAGGGTTGAAATAGAGAAGGTAAGGCAATGATTTTAAAGATCAGGTTCCCAAAATTATGAACTTTAGCTTATCTATTGATATAGTTGCTCTCCTTTTTGAAGAGAGGTGCTTCAAGCATAAGGAAAGTTTTATTTACATTTTTGGAGAAAAAAATAAGTTAAAAAGCAAACAATAATAACACAAAACCCACTTGAAATCAAACACAGATTGAAATATTTACGTTTCATGATACCATTCCCAAGACACTGCATCTGAAACAAAAGAGGTGGGACTTTTTACACTGTCTATTTTTATGAAACACTATTTTCAGAGTGGCCAACAATGTTCATTTAAACTGCATTCTTCCAGGAAAAGATGATTTGGACATAGAATAGTTAAGGAGAGACACGGTATAATTACTCTCCAACACTGGAGTTAGCTGGATGTGTCTCTAATAATAAGATGCCCTGCATTTCAAGGACAGCTTTGACATTTGGAGGACTTATGTGTAAAATGGAAATCATATGGCATATAGCAGAAGAAATTTATATTATAAGGATGTAAGTTTCCTGAAATACTTTTTTTTTATTTTTTTTTTATTGTACTTTACAATTCTGTATTGGTTTTGCCATACATTGACATGAATCCACCAATACTTTTAACCTCTAAGTAGGGCTAACCTATAGAGTAGGAAATTGTACAACCTGCACATAAACAGAACAGAACACAATAATCAAATAAACAAACAAAAAATGTCTGCTAAGACACAATAAAAATATTAAGCAAAACCCCATTTATCCTGGAACAACAATTAGTCTTCAATAGATGATATTTTTCTCTAAGGTTGTTATTTACTTTTAGTGTCAGATGACCTAAAACAAGCTGACTATCTAGGGACAGGATTCTCAATTGGCACTTAAGGCAGGCCTAAGGTTTTCCTTGCACAGATCTGTTCATGTTTTGAGTCTAGTATTAGAATTGTATAAGAGATCTCATAGACAAGTTAGTCTGTGGTCCAGATAGCTTCCAGTGTAGATGATGCCTTCACGGTTTGATGTTCTTTAAATAAAGGTGATAGATTAGACAACAGATGTAAGGATCGATTTTAATATAGTGAAGAACTATCTATCCAAACATTAAATTGTGTTTTTCAAATTTGAGGCATTGACCATATTTTATATGGCAATGTTTTTGAAATGCAATTACTACCCACTTCTTTGCTTGGTTGTGCTCTATATAGCATGTAACATGTATCATCTTCGGATATACAATATAACATTTATTTTGCACATTATCTCACATGAAATAGAATATAACCTTCTTTAGATGAAGGATTTTTGTCTTGTCTTAATTGCTGCATTGCCAGGCTCTAGACCAAAATCCATAACAAGGCAGACACTTAGTGTCAAATGTGTCAAACAAAGGGGAGAGTGAGCGTGAAGAACAGAAAAGAACCTCTTCAAAATCATTTTACTTTTCACCCCAGTATAATGTATCAAGAGTTTATGATCAGACACTAGCTTTTCTTAAATTTTTAGGTGAAAAGTGATTTGTTTTGAAGAATGTTCAGGATGTGCTGACATTAATTTTGACAATTGTTAATGTGTCATGACCTTGCTCTTGATCTGTGGCTAGTTACCCACATGTGTAAACTAGTCAAGAATCTTGTTAGCTGCCAATTAACCACAATGCAGGTGAAATGGTTTCTGAGTTTTTAAAGGGTTATGTTCATCGTCTGTGGAAGCATTTAATGACATGACATAGTTGTATACACTAACAAAGTTGCACCAGACAGATTTGGATCCTAGCTGGATCTGTAGCCCACAAAGTGTCATCTTTACCCATTAAAATGATACCAGCAGTGGCCAGCAAGTTCTAGGCAAGACAATTCACACATTCCTTTCAGTGCTTCTAGTATCAAAAGGATTTATGCCTCAGGTAGTTCTTTATATCTGCCTTCATGGAGCTCATTTCATTAAGTGCAAATTGGAGTGTCAATTTCTGCTGGAAAACTGTACTTTCAGGTTATTTTAATGTTTAATTTACTGAGCTGTGTCTTCAAAGCACCTTTTTGCAGAGTAATCCATCACAGGTAATATCTATGTATCTCTAAAGTAGCATAGGTAGCTATTCTCTTTGCTTACTTAGTATATTTACATAAGTCTGACTAATCCCCTTGGGAAATAGTTTCAGAGAGAGCAGTACAGAATCTTGGGTCCCATTGAGGGTGGAGGAGTCAGACAGAAATTTGGAAAGCCTCTGCTTCTTCTTGGTGTGCCTAGTTAACTTACAATGGGTCAGAGTCTGATTCAATCAAAGTGAAGGGGTAGATGTCTCCCTTCCATGAGGTCAGTGATTATGGTGTATAGGGAGAAAGGGAAGGCAAGAAAGTATCCTGTGGACTTTCAGGAGTCATTCTTGTTCCTCCTCAAGGACTCCAGTCTACTACTCAGTTTAAAAATAAAGGGGGTTGGGGAGAAAGGTAGATACCAAGTTGTAGAAAATCATGTTGCCTCTCAGAACATTGTTAGATCTCCTTCCTCCAGATGAGTTTGGCTCCCTTCTAAAAAAGGGAGGAAATACAGCAAAGCCCTGTTCCATCCAAACTCTTTTGCTAGGCTCATTTGCAATTGCCTCATTAACTCAAAAGTCTGCCCGTCTTTCTGCCTCTTGTCTAAATGGGTCTATTTAATTTGTTCCTTCTTTGCATTTTGCTTGAATTCCCCACCTGCTATCCTCTGTGTCAGTAGTTTGAACTGAGTGTACATACACTTTAGAGTAATTTCAAGAGACATATTGTAAAACAGAATTTTAAGATAATAAGTCTCTAGATTCTCAGCTTTCATTTCTAGTTTCATTTGTAGTCTCTCCTGAACTTGAACTGTTTCAGTATTCTCCTCTTGTCAGGGCATCATGCAGATTTTTTTTTTTTCCCTTTGTCTTTCATAATCACACTTCTCATATTCTACAAAAGAAATCCTGTTTCTAAGTCTCACTATCATGTGTTGTTGTGGGTTGTTATTAAAATCTCAGGGTGTTAAACAAAGGCAGAGTACAAAATTGAAATATTCTGTTGGTGAGTCATTATTAATCCAGGCATCTGAGCTTATTTTAGGGTTTCTTGCCTTTCCCTGTTTTATATGTGTTGTGTTAAGGGCAAAATATGACATTATAAATGAACTATCCTCACTTGTTTCTGGATATTTGTATTTCAGGTATATTGCAAAATGGTGCAGCAAGAGTAAAGGAAAACTTTCCTCTTCTACTCATCAACCATTATTAAAGAATATAACACTTGTAAGAGAGCCCCATGATAGCACTGAATGCAACACTGCAAATAAACACTGAAGAGGTTCATAGTCTCTCTGTTTTATCCATGTTTAAAAAACAACTGGAAATAACATTTCTCTAGTAATAAGTGCATCCTTATTCATTCTTCATTTTTACCATTCCATATAGTAAGTCAGAACTTTGTGTATGCTTTTGTCCATGCTTTTTCTAGGTTCCATTTGCATACTTTCCTTCTGTGAAATTGAAAGAATTAAAATTTTTTGCATATACTTCCTGCAGACCACCACTATAATTTATCTTTCACACACTCAAACTATATGCTTCTTTGTAGGAGGCCACCAAAGCTTGAGATAGAAATGGATAAAGCCATCAAAATATACTTTAGGCACACTTTCTACAGTATGCTTCTTCTGTTACCTCTTACAGAATAACCCTACTCCTTTTCCCTTGAGTTTTAGGAAGAAACACTTTCATTTATATTTCCAGCATTCCTAAATTCTTGAACATTGTCCATCTTTAAAATCTTCTTTCTGCTTATACCTGTTCTGTGTGATGGTCAGTTTGATGGTTCTTAGCTTGGCATAGTACCCATAGCACCCAGTTAAACAAACAAAAACTTACTTAGGTGTTGTCATAAAGATACTTTGCAAATGTGATTACTATCTGCAATCAAATGAATTTAAGTAATAGAGAGTATCCTCAATAATCTTGCAGATCTGATTCAATCTTCTGAAAGGCCTTAAGAGCAGAGTTGAGATTTCTGGGAGAAAGAAATCCACTTGTTGACTACAGCATCCACTTATGCCCTTAAATTTCTAGTTCAAATGTCTCAGTGGCCTACCCTACAAATTTCACACTTGTCTAGCTGTGCCCATAGGCATTTAAAGCAACCAAATCTATGTCAGTTTTCTAGGAGTGCCTTAACAAATTATACAGAATTGTGGCTCATGACAACAGAGATATGTCCTCTCATAGTTTGAAGGCCAGAGACCGACCAAGATGTCAATGGGATGGCATATCACTTCAGAGGCTGTCAAGAAAATCTGTTCCTATTCTCCTCCAGCTCTGAAGGCTGCAGGCACCCTTTGGCTTGTGGCCACATTAGCCCATCCTCTGCCTCTGTCATCCCATTGACTCCTCCTCTTGCCCGTCTTCTTTATGTGTCATCTCAAAATTCCCTCTGCTTCTCTCTTGTAAAAACACCTTTGATTGACTATACTGCCCATGGGGTGGGGATAACCCAAGATAAGCTCCTCTGCTAAATATCTTTAACAAAATCACATCCCTTGATATGTAAATTAATATTCATTATTTTGTTATATAAGGTAATATTCAGTTTCTGGAAATTAGGATGCAAAAGATCGAGGAGGGGCAGAACTTTTTGCCTACCACAGTCTGTCATTTGACTCCATAAGATTCACATCTATCACACATGCAAAATATATTTACTCCACCCCAAGGACCCAAAGTCTCAAATGAGCACAACATCTATTCAATCTTATAATGCCATCTAAACATCATCTATTTAAAAGTCTCAAATCTCAACATCTAAATCATCTAAAGTAGGTATGAGTGAGACTCTGCTTATTATTCATCTTGGGGAAGAAGTTCTCCTTTTCTGGCCCCATGAAACTAGAAAACAAATTATGTATTCTTGAAATACAATGGTGAATAGACCTGTTATAATAGTTACAGACATTTCTGTTTCAAAAGCAAAAATGAAAGGCAGAGAGGAGTTACAAGTTCCAACCTGTTTCAAAAATGCAGCAGACAAATTCACTAGGCTCCCAGGCCTGGGAATAGTCCAGTGTGTTTTGTGGCTCTGCCCTCTTGTCCTGTGACTTGATTCTCTCAGCCTGTAGCTCACCCCTCTAGACCCAGTGTTCTGTCCTTAGTCTTTCATACTGCCTTTGGAGTGGTACTGTAGTGCTGTGCTGTGCTTAGTCACTCAGTCATGTCTCCTTGTGACCCATGGGACTTTGGCCTGCCAGGCTCCTTTGTCTATGAAATGTTCCAGGTAGGGATACTGGAGTGGGTATCCCTTCTCCAGGGAATCTTCACCCCCCAGGGATTGAACCTGAGTTTCCTGCATTGCAGGCAGATATCTGAGCCACCAGGAGAGCCCACATTTTTACCATACACAGCAATAATAAACCAGGCTGCATTGTAATTGTTGGCTGGAAATTGTCTCAGTTAAACATCTAAGTTCATCACTTACAAGTTCTGTTTTCCCTACAAATAGAGGACACAATTCAGGTAAGTTTTTTACCCCCATATGACAAGGACCACCTTTCCTTCCATTTCCAATAGCATGTTTCTCATTTCCTTTTGAGTTTCTACCAAATACCAAAAGAGACTTTCCATTCATATTTTAGCAACATTTTGTTTATGACTGTACAAACATCCCCTCAGATGATAGACACTAATGGACAATACTCTTCACTTCTTTTTGATCCCTGACCTCTTATCTAATTCCAAAGCCACTTCCATATTTTCAGGTATTTGTCATACAGTAGCAACCCACTTCTGGTACCAAAATCTGAATCAGTTTCCCAGGCCTGCCATTAAAAAAAAAAAAAAAAAATCACTACCATTAAGCAGCTTAACATAATAAGAATATGCTCTCTCGAAGTTCTGAAGATCAGAAGTGCAAAATCACCATGTTAGCAGACCGGTACTCTGTCATCAGTCTCTAGGGGAGGTTTCATTCCTCATTTCTCCAGTTTGGGTTGACCTCATGTCCTCTGTTTTCCTGGTCCTTCTGTAATCTCATCTTCTATGTGTCTTTTCTTTCTTTGACATAATGGAATACATGTTTATTTTCATTGACTTTAGCTGGTACAATAAAAAGTAAATTAGTTTAAAGATTAAATTTTGTATTTATTATATCCTGAACTTTCTTTTTCTTCCCTCACCTTTTTTTTTTTTTTTTTAATTGGAGGATAATATTTGCCTTTTGGTTGACCTGGGCCCTTGTTGCTGTGGTTGGACTTTCTCTGGTTGTGGTGAGAAGGGGCTACTCTTTGCTGTGGTGCATGCACTTCTCACTGCAGTGAATTCTCTTGTTGCAGAGCAGAGGCTCTAGGCATGAGAGCTCAGTAGTCATGCCTCAGGCTTTGTTGCCCTGAGTCATGTGGAATCTTCCCAGATTGGAGATTGAACCCATGTCCACTACACTGGCAGGCAGAATTTTATATACTGTACCACAAGGGAAGTCCATGTCTTCTCTTTTGTGTAATGATTCTAAAATCCCTTGTGCCTCTCTCTTATAAGGACACATATGAATACATTAAGTGTCCACCCAGATAATCCAGGATAAACTCTCTCTCTAAAGAGTCTTAACTTTGTAGCATCATTTGTGTATGAGTGAGTGAGTGAGTGAGTGAGTGAAGTCGCTCAGTCGTGTCCAACTCTTTGCGACCCCATGAACTGTAGCCTACCATGCTCCTCCATCCATAGGATTTTCCAGGCAAGAATACTGGAGTGGGTTGACATTTCCTTCTCCAGAAGATCTTCCCGACCCACGGATTGAACCCAGGTCTCCTGCATTGTAGGCAGACACTTTACCTGCTTTACCGTCTGAGCCACGTCCTCATTTGTGTATACTATACAGCAATGTTCACTTCAAAAGATGGACTTTCAATTAAATGGACTCCTTTATCAAAAAAAAAAAATATTTTCTTGATTGTCTTGTTTCAAAAGGAACTTTTCTTGTTTGTACTAATTCTCTTGAACCACGAAAACAAGTAGTTTCTCAAAGAAAAAAGAAAAATACCTGGAATGACTCTAAATTTTCGTATCTTACAAAAATGAAGGATTTTGGAGACATTGCATGTTTATTTTTCCCTTGATAGTTCCTCATCATTCCACAACTCAGCAATGTATTACTTCTAGATCACTTAATTCTTGTGTTCAACCATACATGTACAATCTTAACTGTGACATTTTAAAAAATATGTTTTCTGAGGGTGAAGGCAAAATTACTTCTTCATAGCAAGAAATGATCATATATTTATTGTTTTTATTAAAATTATATTTGCCTTTTTTCTCCCAGGGAATATTTTGAAAAATATTTGAATATAAGTTTAACAAAATCACACAAAAAAATCTGTTAGAATATTGCAAAATAATTAAATGTTGAAAGTAAAATGAGATAAAAATTGAAATGCCATACCAATGGCATGTTCAAAAATAGTTTGAAGCAGTTTTATTTGCAAGTCAAAAACCTTTACACACTTGCTTTAAACCTGTTAAATGTGACTATATGTAAACATTACTTTCATTAATCAATGGCTCACAAACAGGGAAATAAATTTATAAAACATAGTATATCTGTGTTTTGTTATATTTCCTACATCTGTTTATCATGAGCCTTCTTAAGTAATCTGAAGGATTCTTTTTTCCATTGCTTGAATGATTTAAAAGTAATTTAGTTAAGTTTTTTTATTTTTTCTTTTTTCTTCCTAGACTCACACCAGTGGTTTTACTTGCTTGTGGTTTTACTTGCTTGGATACTGTTTAAAATAACCCTAGATGATATAAAACATCTAAAAGATAAATGCTTATTTTTATGTCAAATATAAAACATGTGGCATAAAATTTGTAAATTAGCTTTGCATGTTTTCAGTGATCTCCAAAGTGTATCATCTGAATCAAGACCTTACATTTGTATGCTTGAAAATAACTTGAAATCATACTCATTTCTGACACAGCAGGTTTTTGATAGCTCTGTAAAACAGAAGATCATTACTTCAGGCAAGGTGACAAGGATAATCACTTTCTATAATTAATGTTTAATATTTGAATGCCAGGGAGGAATCATTATGTCCTTGGTCCAAAAATTTTAACCACACTACATCATCTGCCCTCCAGGAAATATTGGTGAGAATAACTAGAGTGACTCTAGTTCAAAGAAACTGTATTAGATTTTTGTCAGTTTTTGAAAATGTTGTAATTCAAAGTAATATTTGAACTGGTAACATGCAATGCAGAGTTTATAGCTTTCTTACAGTACTAACTCTCTTTGGAAGTCTAGAAATCTGATGAAGCCATTTTATCTGCACCATTTGTCAAATAAAGTGATATCTCATGAAGAAGAGGTTAGAATCAGTTATATTCTTGCTTAAAAACTAGGTTGAAAAATATGTTTTTGTTTTCCTTAAAGTCCATGTTTCTGTTATAACTGGAGATTTTTGGTCTGAAATGAAGTAATTTAAATCAATATAATTTATTAATAAAGATAAAAATAAGGATGCTTCCCTGCATGATATGAACTTGGGTTTGCTTCTTCAACTTGTAAATATGATAGACTCTGTGTATGTGTGATAGTTAGCAATATAACTTGCTGCATTTATATAAATCCTGCTCTCTCCACATACATGTTGCACCTTTGTCTTATATAAATGTGTTCAAACAAGTGGCATATGTACTTTATTTTCTACCATATTTAACACTTTCCTTCTTCTCTTTCTAGTATTTTCTAGTAAATAAAATCACTATATTTTATGTATAGTCTGATCATGTCTTTACACTTAAAACCTTGCAGTTTTAATTGAAAAATTTTATGGCAGATAAGGATTTTTGGAAATACTATCAGATTTTTTAGAACTATATTACTTTCATTATTTTTCAGCTTACTAAAGTCTATCTCCAGGAATTTTTCCTCCTGAAAACTATTTTAAGTTTCTAGCATTTGTGTCCCTTATTGACCGTAAGTGAGCCAGACAATTGGTGGAGGTGGATTGTGGGTTCAGTGTAAGCCTTACTGTGAAACTGAGAAGTGATAAGTCCACAGAAAGTTGAAGATAAACAATGCACATAGCAGTTAACAGCGTTTCATGTGGAGGGGAGCCAATTCAAAGCCTAGAGAGCTGCTGGGAGTGAGTGGAAGGCCAGTGTCTCTATCATTAGAAGAGCAGGGTGAAGCATCAGTGAGATTATTGGTGCGCTCCTGGGTGCTTGTGCTGAGTCACTTCAGGTGTGTCTGACTCTCTGTCACCCTATGGACTATAGCCTGTCAGGTTCTTTGTCCATGGGATTCTTCCAGACAAGAATACTAGAGTGGGTTGCCAGACCCTCCTCCAGGGGATCTTCCAGACCCAGGGATTAAACACGTTTCTCCTGCAACTCTTGCATTGACAGGTGGATTCTTTATCACTGAAGTACCAGGGAACCCCAAGATTAGTGGTGGCTGATGTCAAAGAGGATAGTTCTTGTAAGGACTTGGAGGACCACATGAGGACATAGATTATCTTGTAACCAAAAATTTCCCATAGGATTTGACATCTTGGATGCAGGTCTGATTGGCTGATGGAAAGCATACAGCTACCTCGTTTCTAAATCAACTTTCTATTAGAATGAAAGAAGGAATGCACATATTAGAAAATCCCTAAAAAGCACTAGTAGTAGAAAAGGACCAAAACAACACTTTAGTCATACAAAAGTTTTGGAAAATATGCATTAGATGTGATCAACTTGACTCTGAAAACTGTTAATAACAAGAAATGCATAAGCTCCTTCAGCAAAATAAAAGATCTCAGAAAAGACAAGGAGATTTTTGCTTTGTTAGCTTAGTTTGAGTTAAAGGTGGATGGAAGAATGATGATAAAGGCCAATAAAGGCTCAGTTGTCTTGGAAGAGCTAATGCCTGCCTATAACTCCAGGGTAAAGCCAGGTCCAGTTCACTGCAGCAGGAATGACTACAGTGTGTGGCCCAAACTGCATCTTCTAGGTGCCCAGCATCTGTTTTGTTGACACATACTCAGGGGACAAGAGAAGGGAGGCAAGAGAATCATAGTGTGTGGGTCTTACTTAAATCTAGCAAGGCAAAATTAATGGATAATGCTCCACATAAAACTTGTGCAACAGCACTGTATATTCTACAATAGCAAAAGTAAATATTCCATATTTGATATGGTAAATAATATGGATATACTTAGGTACATATAATACAAATCTATTCAAAATATATATGTATTGATATTGATAACTTTATTATCACCAAATATGTACTTGTTTTTCAAATGTCAATAGAACATATTTAGCAGTTGTCTTCTAATTGGGCATTAAGAATAAGCCAACTCAATATAAAATGCCATTTTAACCAATAAATATATAAAATGATTTATATATTCTCATACTACATAAAAATGCAATATGTAATGAGATAAATGATCATTAAATTATACTCAACACAAAATCTCCACATCTTGGTAATTTTACAAATTCAATAGAAATAAACTACACTATGAGTGCTAGGTTAAAAAAATCTGTGGAATATGCATATATACATAAGATTAGAACACAATATAAATAAATTTAAAATAAATAATCTTTTGGTTCCAGAAGATATAAAGTATGACAAAACATAGTAGTAGAGTGAAATATTTAACAAATCTAAGGGCAATTATTTCTTAAGTTAAAAACAATATGAAGACACAGATGAAAATGTGCAGCAGAAAGGAGTGGAGGGTGGCTCTAGGGATGATGTTATAGTTTTCTAGAGGATATGATATGGATGGAAGGTAAAGTTTGATAGCACTCTCTACTTACAATATATATAATTTTTGCTTTAAATCTCATTAACAATAATTCTTTTCTTATTAAAGACAAATTGTTCTCCACAGATAAGTTAAAATAGTCTCTGTAAAATTACATTACACACATTCTGCATGTCTTAGTGTGTATACTGATGAAAATATAAATATAAATAATCAACGCAAAGGAAAATGAAGTAACCTGTCCTTAGAACTATTTTTTTTTCCTTTTCTTGATGAGCAACATGTGATTCATCATGTAAAAATTTACTCATTAATAGTTTCAACTAATTGAATTAAAACTACAAGATATAGCACATTTTGTGTAAAATATCATAAAAAGAGGGCATCTTAAATTTTAAATCCACTTTGGACTATTTTTTTGGAAAATTAAATATCCATTATGTTTGAAATCTAAAGTTTATGATTATGAAAACTGCACCTGGGTCTTCTCTATTCACCAGCTCTTAGAAGTCTGTTTACGATCCACAGATTCATGTAGTACATCAAACAGCATCACATAGCACATGTGTTAATCATGTCCTAGACATGAAATTAAAAGGCTCCTTGGAAGAAAACCTATGACCAACCTAGGGAGCATATTAAAAAGCAGAGACTTTACTTTGCTGAAAAAAGTTTGTCTAGTCTTTTTTTGCCTATGGTTTTTCCATAGGATGTGAGCTTTGGGCCATAACGAAAACTGAGCACCAAAGAATTGATACTTTTGAACTGTGGTGTTGGAGAATACTCTTGAGAGGCCCTTGGACTTCAAGATCAAACCAGTCTATCCTAAAGGAAATCAGTCCTGAATATGCATGCAAGGACTGATGCTGAAGCTGAAACTCCAATATTTTGGCCACCTGATGTGAAGAACTGACTCATTGGAAAAGATCCTCATGCTGGGAAATATTGAGGACAGGAGGAGAAAGGAATCACAGAGGATTACATGGTTGGATGGCATCCCAGACTCAATGGACATGAGTTTGAGCAAGCTCCAAGAGTTGGTGACGAACAGGGAAACCTGGGGTGCTGCAGTCCATGGGGCCGCAAAGAGTCAGACATGACTGAGCAACTGAACTGATTGACTGAAGCATTAGTCATATACAGTTGACCCCTTTTTCTATGAAGTTTCAAGACCCCAGTGGATACCTGAAACCACATTTAGTATGGAAACTTACATACAGTGTTTTTTTTTTTTTTTCCCTATACATATATAACTACAAGAAAGTTTAATTTATAAATTAGGAACAGTAAAAGATGAACAACAAAGATGAATAATAAATTAGAGCAATTATACCAATATACTGTGATAAAAGCTTTGTGAATGTGGTCTCTTTATCTCACTCTTAAAATATTTTATTGTACTTAATTCACCCTACTTGTGATCGTGTGAGATGGTAAAACACTTACATGATGAGAAGGTGTTAGGTGAATGATGTAGGCATTATCAGGTAGCATTAGGCTACTACTGACCTTGTGATCACACACTAGAACTATCTGCTTCATGTGATCTTGGATCATTGAGCCAGGACATTGTTGATAGTTGAGGACCCCAGGAAAGACAGAGTGGAATAGCATGAGATGTCATCACATTACTTATAATGGTGCACAATTCAAAATTCATGAATTGCTTATTTCTATAATTTTAAATTTAACATTTTTCAAACTGCAGTTGGCTAATGGTAACTAAAACCATAGAAATTTAAATGGCAAGTAAAGAGAGACCACAGTAAACTGGTGAAAAAACAAAAATGATGTCTGTCTTGTCTCTGATTTTTCCTCCTGCTTAAGGATGACAAAAATGCTGAAGATAATCTGGGCTGACAATTTCCTGACTGGTGAAAAAAAAAAAAGGCACAGGATCAGGGTGGCTAGTTAAGATGGGCCATCAGTCCACTGTAGCCCAGGATGTATGTTTCAGGAGTTTAGGTATATATATATTGGGCTTCCCTGGTGGCTCAGTGGTAAAGAATCTATCTGCCTGCCAAGTAGGAGACTCAAGTTTGAAACCTGGGTTGGGAATATACCCTGGAGGAGGAAATGACAACTCACTCCAGTAATCTTGCTGGGAAAATTCCATGCACAGAGGAGCCTGGCAGGCTACAGTCCATGGGACCCTAAAGAGTCAGACATGACTGAGAGACCAAACAAACAACAAGCTCTACTTTGCACTGGGCATAACCAAAAGGAAGAGACTGAACGTATAAATGGGGGAAGCCAAGAGGAATAGATAGGAAGTATGAGGAGGACTCCTTTGGTAGTATCTGACTATTAAAAGATCTGTCTGTCTACTTGAGCTGAACTGAGCTGTAACTTGACTGTTCTACACTGTTTAGTTCATCGCTCAAAAATTTTATTGTGATGAAATAAGAACTGAGGAAAAGAAATAAACCAACCTGACAGACTGATCTGAGTAATAGGAACTACAAAGTCCAACTTTTCAGAGGCAGAGAGCAATGGGCTAGAGAGAGGAGGGACATAAAAGAGATGACTGTGGCTTAGATTTTATTCTAAATGTGATTGCTCTGAGTGAGCTACTGAAGGACTTAAAGCAGGGAAATTGTACGATCTCTTCAACATTTGAGAATGTCATCCCGGAAACAAATTATAAAGAAACGAAAACAGTAGCAGGGGATCATGTAGGCATTATGCTAAATGAAATGATCTTGTTATATGTGGAATCTTAAAAATAAATAAATAAACAGATAACCCAGCTCATGGATATAGAGAATAGATTGGTGGTTGCCAGAGGCAGGGAATAGAGGTTGGGAGAAATGAGTGACTGTTTAGTTCAAGTAAATTTAGATTAAAAAAAAAAACAAACAAAAAAAACAAGCAGGGAAAGGAGGCAGAGAGCTATTTCAGATGGTTCAAGATGACACTGGGCTTTGATGGCTTGGATTAGGGTAGTGACAGTAGAAATAGAAGTGGACAGACAGGATATATTTTGATGTTAAAATCAGCAGAACTTGCTGATGGCTTACTACCCACTTCAGTATCAGTGGGCTTCTCTCATGGCTCAGCTAGTAAAGAATCCACCTGCAATGAGAGAGACCTGGGTTCAATCCCTGGGTTGGGAAGATCCCCTGGAGAAGGGAAAGGCTACCCACTCCAGTATTCTGACCTGGAGAATTCCATAGACTGTATAGTCCATGGGGGACAAAGAGTTGGACTGGACTGAGCAATTTCACATTCACTTTCACTTGCTCATGTAGGGCATGGAGAGATCTTAATAAAGACCAGACCTAGGTGTTGGGCTTGAGACATTTGATTGGTTGTGGTGAGTTGGTACCTGGGAGAAGAAAGCTGGATTTCATTTAAATTAAATTTAGGGTATTAATCCAAATCTGAATCATTAGGTTATTAATAAAGATTATAGAATCAAATAAATATCATTTTGTGCTTTTAATCAAGAAATAAAGCATAATCAATTTTATCTGGTTATATTCAATAGAATTATATTTTTGAATCTTATGAAAATAAAATCTGTTTAAATTTTTTGTTCAGGTAGTTCTTTCTCATCTCTTATTTGAAAAGGATAATTATTGAAAATATCATGAAGACCTGATTCTGGAAATGAGTCACATATGAAACAATGGTAGAAAACTATCCCCGCAAACAGTAGTACACTATAATTCATTCCTCTTGGTAGTTCTTATAAAATCTATTCAAAGGACAATGTTGCAAAGTAAATCTTCAATCATTCTGTATTATTGTTCTCATTTCAACTAAGAACAAAACTAGTGAGTATTGCATTTTAAAATTCTCCAAGCCAGGCTTCAGCAATACGTGAACCGTGAACTCCCTGATGTTCAAGCTGGTTTTAGAAAAGGCAGAGGAACCAGAGATCAAATTGCCAACATCCACTGGATCATGGAAAAAGCAAGAGAACTCCAGAAAAACATCTATTTCTGCTTTATTGACTATGCCAAAGCCTTTGACTGTGTGGATCACAATAAACTGTGGAAAATCCTGAAAGAGATGGGAATAACAGACCACTTGATCTGCTTCTTGAGAAATCTGTATGCAGGTCAGGAAGCAGAAGTTAGAACTGGACATGGAACAACAGACTGGTTCCAAATAGGAAAAGGGGTACTTCAAGGCTGTATATTGTCACCCTGCTTATTTAACTTATATGCAGAGTACATCATGAGAAACGCTGGACTGGAAGAAACCCAAGCTGGAATCAAGATTGCTGGGAGAAATATCAATAACCTCGGATATGCAGATGACACCACCCTTATGGCAGAAAATGAAGAGGAGCTAAAAATCCTCTTGATGAAAGTGAAAGAGGAGAGCAAAAAAGTTGGGTTAAAGCTCAACATTCAGAAAACTAAGATCATGCTATCCGGTCCCACCACTTCATGGGAAATAGATGGGGAAACAGTGGAAACGGTGTCCGACTTTATTTTTTTGAGCACCCAAATCACTGCAGATGGTGACTGCAGCCATGAAATTAAAAGATACTTACTCCTTGGAAGAAAAGTTATGACCAACCTAGATAGCATGTTCAAAAGCAGAGACATTACTTTGCCAACTAAGGTCCGTCTAGTCAAGGCTATGGTTTTTCCTGTGGTCATGTATGGATGTGAGAGTTGGACTGTGAAGAAGGCTGAGCACCGAAGAATTGATGCTTTTGAACTGTGATGTTGGAGAAGACTCTTGAGAGTCCCTTGGACTGCAAGGAGATCCAACCAGTCTATTCTGAAGGAGATCAGCCCTGGGATTTCTTTGGAAGGAATGATGCTAAAGCTGAAACTCCAGTACTTTGGCCACCTCATGAGAAGAGTTGACTCACTGGAAAAATCTCTGATGCTGGGAGGGATTGGGGGCAGGCAGAGAAGGGGACGACCGAGGATGAGATGGCTGGATGGCATCACAGACTCATTGGAGGTAAGTCTGAGTGAACTCCGGGAGATGGTGATGAACAGGGAGGCCTGGCGTACTGCAATTTATGGGCTCGCAGAGTCCGACACGACTGAGCAACTGAACTGAACTGAACCCCTTTTTTACGTGCTTATAAATGTTATAAGATGGCTATAGAAATCGTCAAACACTTCAGTGTGAAAGTCAGACTCTTTATTTTATGATCCAGAAGAGATCAAAAAGAGTATGTTTATCCTCTCAAAATTAAAAACATTTGCCTAAATTGTTGTGCACAATAAAGGTTGGTATTTTTGAGAGTTCCATAAAGTCCCAAGAGGATAATCATTATCTTTTTTTTTTTTTCCTTTTTTTGCATTTTTAAAAAGGATATTTAGTAATAAGTAAGTTTAGCTGTACGTTAGAAATTACCTGCCCTCATATATGTTTAGGGAAGGCATACATCACTTGATATGAAACATATGAAATAAAAAACAAGAGGCCATGCTATTTAAAACATAATAAATTACTGTAAATGTGAATTATAAAACCATCAGTATATTTATGAGAACTTTTATTTTTGCTTTGTACATTTAAAAATAACATCTCACTTTTAAAGGACTCAAACTTCAGATGCAGCCTATATTACCATATTTAATGTAAAATGCAAATTTACTATTTAAATAACTTTATTCCTATTTGACTGAAAATTTAATTATAACAAGATGATTTCTTTCTTCACATGCATTTAAAAATTAAAATGAAAAATTAGTACAAAATTTTTTCAGCTCTAAAATATTTTTAGACATCTTTTTATAACAAAATAAAGTTTTTTATAATAGTTTATTATTTTTAATTACCTGTGTTACTGACTGAGAATTCTGTCAATAAAGAGAGGATAGAAAATAAAAACAATCAAGAAACTCTTTTAGCAGCTAGCACCACTGCTATATAATTTTATATATATATATATATTTATAGAGAGAGAGAGAGAGAGAGAATATTTATAGACACATAGATGTTTTTGCTGTTACAAAATCAAATTGTAAAACATTTGTTCTTAGGTAATTTGTCTTTGATTTAATATAAATATAGATACATTTGTGGGTTAATATATATATGCACTATTCTACTGAGTCACAAAAATTCATTTATTAATTGTGTGCCATAGTTTATTAGTGCATTTATTTATATAATTTATGATTTACTGTCTATCTTTTAAGACAGGTGAGTTAACATTGCAAACTACCCTAAAATGCATGCAGTTTTCAGAGGACAGAAATTTGTTCATAATGCAACAAAGTGATTTTGTTGCCACTTTTAAAATAATAATTATTGCTTACTGAATATTTACCTTTGGCTGTTTCTACTAACAAAAACTTCTCTAAATTATGTTTCAATTATTAACCCCATTCTCAGGATAAAGAAACTGAAAGCAAGAAAGTTTAAATAACTTCCCCAAAGTTACCTTGCTGCTAAGTCACTTCAATTGTGTTTGACTCTGAGTGACCCCATTGACGGCAGCCCACCAGGCTCCCCCACCTTACTAGGAATCAAATGTAAGGACTCTGACCTAAAACACTGAACTACTGTATAATTACAGTGTGTTTGGTTGATGTGTGAATTGTCTATTAATTATTTCAGTGAATGATGAACTACATTTCCAATATTAAGACATATATTCTTATGCTCCAAGTAGCAATATACTAGGAGAAATAATGGCCAACTTCAGTCAAATACTTGGCTGGGATTCAAATATGGTCATTCCTGTTCAGTATTCTGGGAGAGGGTAGTTCTTTTTTTTTTTTTTATAAACAATAGAAATTTATTTCTCATCGTTCTAAAGGATGGGAGACCCAAGATTGAGGTTGGCATGGTTGAATTCTAGTAAGGACCCTCATCCAGTTTCATAGCTGATATCTTCTCACTGTGCCCTTTTTTTTCTTGAAACTAGTTAGTTTTCAGAAAGCTTTTGTGTAAGACAGGTGCATGCCCATGATCCACAGAGATGTGAATTGGGTGCTTGGAGTTTGTCTATCAACATTCAGAAAAATAAGATCACAGTATTTGGTCCCATCACTTCATGGCAAATAGATGGGGAGACAGTACAAAAAGTGAAAGACTTTATTTATTTATTTATTTGGCTCCAAAATCACTGCAGATGGTGACTGAAGCCATGAAATTAAGAGATGCTTACTCCTTGGAAAAAAAGTGTGACCCACCTAGACAGCATACTAAAAAGCAGTGACATTATTTTGCCAACAAAGTTCTATCTAGTCAAGGCTATGTTTTTCTCCAGTAGTCATGAATGAATGTGAGAGTCGGACTATAAAGAAAGCTTAGTGCTGAAAAATTGATGCTTTTCAACTGTGTGGTATTGGAGAAGACTCTTGAGAGTCCCTTGGACTGCAAGGAGATCCAATCAATCCATCCTAAAGGAAATCAGTCCTGAATATTCATTGGAAGGACTGTTGCTGAATCTGAAACTCCAATACTTTGGCCACCTGTTGTGAAGAACTAACTCATTTGAAAAGACCCTGATGCTGGAAAAGATTGAGGGAAGGAGGAGAAGGGGACTACAGAGGATGAGATGATCGGATGGCATCACCAACCCAATGGACATGAGTTTGAGTAAACTCCGGGAGTTGGCGATGGGCAGGGAGGCCAAGCATGCTGTAATTCACTTTCATCAAGAGGCTCTTTAGTCTTTCTTCACTCTCTGCCATAAGGGTGGTGTCATCTGTTTATCTGAGGTTATTGATATTTCTCCCAGCAATCTTGATTCCAGCTGCTGTTTCCTTCAGCCCAGCATTTGTCATGATGTACTCTGCATATAAGTTACATAAGCAGGGTAACAATATACAGCCTTGACGCACTCCTTTTCCTATTTGGAACCAGTCTGTTGTTCCATGTCCAGTTCTAACTGCTGCTTCTTGACCTGCATACAGGTTTACCAAGAGGCAGGTCATGTGGTCTAGTATTCCCATCTCTTTTCAGATTTTTCCACAGTTTATTGTGATCCACACAGTCAAAGGCTTTGGCATAGTCAATAAAGCAAAAATGGATGTTTTTCTGGAACTCTCTTGCTTTTTCAATGATCCAATGGATGTTGGCAATTTGATCTCTGGTTCCTCTGCCTTTTCTAAAACCACCTTGAACATCTGGAAGTTCACATTTCACGTATTGTTGAAGCCTGGTTTTGAGCATTACTTTACTGGTGTGTGAGATGAGTGCAATTGTGAGGTAGTTTGAGCATTCTTTGGCATTGCCTTTCTTTGGGATTGGAATGAAAACTGACCTTTGCCAGTCCTGTGGCCACTGCTGAGTTTTCCAAATTTGCTGGTATATTGAGTGCAGTACTTTCACAACATCACCTCAGCATTTGAAATAGCTCAACTGGAATTCCATCACCTCCACTAGCTTTGTTCATAGTGATGCTTCCTAAGGCCCCCTTAACTTCACATTCCAGGATGTCTGGCTCTAGGTGAGTGATCACACCATCATGATTATCTGGGTCATGAAGATTTTTTTGTACAGTTCTTCTGTGTATTGTTGCCACCTCTTCTTGATATCTTCTGCTTCTGTTAGGTCTATACCATTTCTGTCCTTTATCGAGCCCATTTTTGCATGAAATTTTCCCTTGATAGCTATAATTTTCTTGAAGATATTTCCAGTCTTTCCCATTCTATTGTGTTCCTGAACTTCTTTGCGTTGATCACAGAGGAAGGCTTTCTTATCTCCCCTTGCTATTCTTTGGAACTCAGCATTCAAATGGGTATATCTTTCTTTTTCTCCTTTGCTTTTTGCTTCTCTTCTTTTCACAGTTATTTATAAAGCCTCCTCAGACAGCTTTTTTTTTTTTTTTTTTTTTTTTTTATTTCTTCTTCTTGGGGATGTTCTTGATCCATGTCTTCTGTACAATGTCACGAGTCTCTGTCTATAGTTAATCAGGCACTGTGTCTATCAGAACTTGTCCTTTAAATCTATTTCTCACTTCCACTGTATAATATATAAGGAATTTGACTTAGGTCATACCTAAATGGTCTTGTGGTTTTCCCAACTTTCTTCAATTTATGTCTGAATTTGGCACTAAGGAGTTCATGATCTGAGCCACAGTCCACTCCTGGTCTTGTTTTTGCTGACTGTGTAGAGCTTCTCCATGTTTCGCTGCAAAGAATATAATCAATCTGATTTTGTTGTTAGCCACTGGTGACGTCCATGTGTAGAGTCTTCTCTTGTGTTGTTCGAAGAGGCTGTTTGCTATGACCAGTGCATTCTCTCAGCAAAACTTTATTAACCATATATATATATATATATATTCACACACACACACACACACACACACAGAGCGAATGAAATAGTTAAGAATTCTGTTTGCACCTTTGTGGGCACAGCTGACATCACTTTGAGGTCCAGGCAACAAGTGAGGATACAGAGGTGTGTTAGTCATCATCTGAACAACACTACACAAGCACTTGCCATTCAGGAACTCAGAACTCTGATACCATTTTGATTGATCAAGGCTTCAATATGCGTTTGATGGCACTTGAGGCCTGGAAGTATTGGGTATTGGAGAACTCAGTTGGTACCCCTTGGAAGAACTAAGGTATTGCTCAAAACCATTGTCCTGTGTACCCAAGTACTTTAGACAATGACTGAGAAAATCATGTCTTGAGAATGGATTGGTCAACAAAATATGTGATTAATATTGACATTTGTTAACATTAAAAATTAGCTAGTGTAGATTTTTCAAGACCTGAGGTATATTGGAATTGTTAAGAGAATAGTCCCATATAACCGTCAGTAGAGCTGATTTTGGATGAAGAGAGACCATATTGGAAATATTCCATTGCCTTTTAGACTGATAGCAGATTTTTTTTTTCAATAAAAATGCCCAACCTGCTTGTAGACATAATTTGATCTGTTTTATATTAAGAGGATAAGTTTCCCATCTTGCTTTGATTACATCAATTATATTTATGTTATATCTATGATTCATATTTATATTATTATTTCATTAATAGATACTAATGGTCCACAATTGTTTGAATACTCAGATACGGAGACACAGATTTGAAGGACCAACTACACATCACACGTGGATTTTTGACTGCAGAGATCAGTGAGTTGTTCAAAGTTCAACTGTACTTATCTGAGAGAAAAAATCCTGTTGAAAAATGCAGGTGAAACACACATTCACGTACACATTTCAAAGGAAAGCTCAGAGTGTGGCTTTATCAAGGTAAGCAGTTTTTTTTTTTTTTTTCCAAAATTTAGGTGGTAGCCTAAAATCCTCCCATTTGTCTTCAATAGGTGGTCATCACCGAACTCTCCATTCATTTCCAAACACAGAGCCTTGTCATGAAGAATTGATAAGCCTGTTTGAATTGACAGTTGGCTGATTAAATAAAGTTGGAAGATTAAGTAACGAAAGGAATTTTTTCCCAAAATTTATACCATGATTTTGCAGTATGTTGTTAATAAAGGTTGTAAGTTAATTATATTTTTCTCCTGTTTTTCCTAAAACCTTTCAGGGCTAATGCATCAAGTTTTGTTAAAATGAGCATCCAACTATGTGAAATTATATCCTTTCAATCAGATGCTAGTGCTTATCCCCTCCAGAAGGTCTCAGCATATGTGTTGCTGGAGTATGCATTAAGATCCAGAGACTCCTGGCATATGATATATGTAAATGAAGTCAACGTTAATGTTTCAGGTATTTCTATGTTTGGATCATTTCTCAGAATATTCTGAATAACTTATAAGGTAACATTCTGAGTCATAGAGTTGGCACTCTTTCATCAGAGTTAGATTTCCTGCCAAACTGCTCACTACCTCATCCTATAACCCATCTATTAAATTAAAAAGCATTATCCTTCAAAGACCTTTCTATAACTGTATTTGCACATTTATAATTCAGAGCACCTCCATAAAGCTCTTATATTGTCAATAGGCAACTCTCAGTACTACTAGATAAAGGCTATTTGAAATATTTATCAACCCAGTTCTGCCTGTGAGTTCCTCTAGAGACATTTATTTAAAGTTAGCAGTATGAATGTAAGCCCTTTATTAGTATTGTCCTTGTTAAATCAACTGCAGGTGATGGGTTTGAGTAACTTGGCCTCAGGATCCCATGTGAAGAATAAAGACCTTAATCACATAGAATTGTTGTTTTCTGATGTGACATAAGCAATAGCATTAGGATGTATTCTTATACCTATAAAAACATGATGTTCTCATCATAAAACTATACTTTCCTCACTTAGAAAATAGAGTTGTTTTCCCATGGCTATCATTATTTTTGTTTCAGGCTAATATTTATATTGTTTGCTTTCACAGAAGCAGGTCGTGAAATAAATGATCTGACACAAGAATATAATTGAGTTTTACTATGGTATATTTTGATTCTTAACTAAAATCTTTAGGTTATGGTTCATAATTTTATATGTCATTAAAATTTTCAGAGTTGGAAGTATATGATTGAATTTGTCACAAAATTTTAAATGAAGATGTATTGCCAAACAAAATCATTCCCTTTCCGAATGTGCTTTAATATGTTATTGGAGATTGGAGACAATGTTACTTACAATGTTAATGTTTTTATACTCTGGTACCCCACTTATTGCTAATCTATTGTGATTTATACAATGCCTATTGCTTTAAACAGTGCTTCAATAGCTAGGGATTTCTTTACCTGAAATAAATGATCCTATTTCAGAAAACTAATAGCTGCTTTATCATCACACATATTCTAATTGCAAAATTGTATATCAATGATATCTATATAAAATTTATATTTTGTCTTTTCCTAAATAAAATTGTTTCCTCTTATCTCACTCCATATAATTAAAAAGAAAAAAAAAACATGAAATTCTTTCATAGGACAACCCAGATTTTAATATCTTCCATGAAAATATATGAATTCTTAAAATTAGCATGCTTTAGTGCTATATATTTGAAGAAAAGATATTTAAAGCCAGTAAGCATTCCTTAAGAAAAATATTAAAATATAACACTGTAACCATATATATATATATAAAATTATGCATAGAACTATATGCTACAATGTTTGTATAATTTTCCTTTTTTTTTTTTTTTAATGGATCTTTGGTCTGACATACTATGAGAAAAACCTTGCCAAAGCTTTCAATTTGGCATCACCACAAGGTCCTTGACTCATTAGGATGGCTCCTTCAAATTTACCCTTATTCCTCTGCCAGAAAACATGATCAAACAGATTATTCCTCCAACCAGAAGGTAACAGCATCAGCAGGTTGTAAAGTAGGCATTCTCTCTTGTCTCTACCTGGCAAAGACTTAAGTAAGGCATCCAGATGCTTGTAGGGGTAGTCAGGGTAGTACTCAGAACTCTTTCCTGCTGGATTATCATAACACACGGTGGAAATTTACTACTTCAGACATTACTTTTACTGATTTAAAATTACTTAACTGATGAGAAAACATAAAATGCACAGCCCAGGCATTTAATCCACAGCCCTATGTTATATACTGTTAATAACATTGACCACTTCTAGTCCTTTTCGATCAAATTTGTTATAAAATGCTTCCTTTTTTTTCATTTTAATGAGACAACATCAAATGTAATTCTTATAATCCACTGTATAAAAAATATACATGTTAACAAATGTTTACTCTTTTGGTATTCATCATTATGATGGCCAATTAAAGATAAATTTGGTATATTTCAATTGGTTTTCTGTACTTACCAGTTTTCATGTTTTTATGATAAAATATGATAAATGTTACCATATCTACCAAATAAATTTTGTGTTACCCCTATTTTTAATGCACTTCTGATGAAAAGTTCTTGATCCTACATTGTTTAAACGAACAAATTCAAATTTTTATTAGTATAAAGCCAAGTCCATTACTTTTTAAAGATTTCACAGTTATATATTCCCTTATTGATTATTATATGATTATAATAAAATAACTAAAGCATTTTACATAATGTACATAAAAAGAGAATTCAGCTCGAGGAAATATGACCAATAAATCAAATTTGAAATCTGTCAGTGACCATCAATTATTTTTTACTAAATTGGATTTATGGCTTAGGGATACATGATACCTATGTATTGGAAACTGAAGTCTCAAGGATAAACATTTTAACAATTGTGACACACTACTCTTCATGGGTTTTCAGGCAAGAATACTGAAGTGGTTTGCCATTCCTTTTCCGTGGACCATGTTAGTTCAGAACTTTCATCCATTACTCTTCTGTCTTGGGTGTGGCTACATGGCATGGCTACATGTCTACATGGTATGGCTTATAGTTTCATTGAGTTAAACAATGTTGCGATCCATGTGATCAGTTTGGTTAGTTTTCTGTGAGTGTGGTTTTCATTCTGTCTGCACTCTGATGCCTTTTAATACTGTTCATGGAGCTCTCAAGGCAAGAATACTGAAGTGGTTTGCCATTCCCTTCTTCAATGGACCACATTTTACTTGCCTCCTAAAAACTCTGTATCAAGAAGCAAGAGTTAGAACCAGACATGAAATATAGACTGGTACCAAATAGGAAAAGGAGTACATCAAGGCTGTATATTGGCATCGTTTATTTAACTTATATGTGGAGTACATCATGGGAAATGCCAAGGCTGGATGAAGCACAAGCTGGGATCAAGATTGCAGGGAGAAATGTCAATAACCTCAGATACACAGATGACACCACCCTTATGGTAGAAAGCAAAGATGAGCTAAAGAGCCTCTTGATGAAAATGAAAGAAGAGTGTGAAAAAGCTGGCTTAAAACTCAACATTCAAGAAATGAAGATCATGGCATCCAGTCCCATCACTTCATGGCAAATATATGGGGAAAAAGTGACAGATTTTATTTGGGGGGGGGGCTCCAAAAACACTGCAGATGGTGACTGCAGCCATGAAATTAAAAGACGCTTGCTTCTTGGAAGAAAAGCTATGACCACTAGACAGCATATTAAAAAGCAGAAACATTACTTTGCCAACAAAGGTCCATCTAGTCAAGGCTATGGTTTTTCCAGTAGTCATATATGGATGTGAGAATTGGACCATAAAGAAAGCTGAGCACCAAAGAATTGATGCTTTTCAACTGTGATGTTGGAGAAGAGTCTTGAGAGTCCCTTGGACTGCAAGGAGATCCAACCAATCCATCCTAAAGGAAACCAGTCCTGAATATTCATTGGAAGGACTGATGCTGAAGCTGAAATTCAGATTCTTTGGCTACCTGATGCGAAGAACTGAGTAGTTGGAAAAGACCCTGATGCTAGGAAAGATTGAAGGCAGAAGGAAAAGTGGGTGACAGAAGATGAGATGGTTGGATGGCATCACCGACTCAATGGACATGTTTCTCAGGAAGCTCCAGGAGTTGGTGATGGACAGGAAAGCCTGGTGTGCAGCAGCCCTTGGATATGCAAATTCAGACGTGACTGAGCAACTGAACTGATTGCCTTTTGATGGATGAGGATAAGAAGCTTCCAAAAAGAAACTTCCTGATGAGAGGGACTGGCTGTGGGGAAAACTATGCCATGCTCAGTAAGTCTTTAATCTAATTTTCTGCTGATGTTTGGGACTGTGTTCCTTCCCTGTAGTTCAATCTGAGGCCAAACTATAGTAGGGGTAATGGCACTAAAGTCAACCTCCTTGTAAAGAACTTATGCCAGCACGTTGTGTAGTTAGTGCCCCTGACCCTGCAGCAGGCCACTGTCAACCCATGGCTCTGCTGGAGAGTTGAAGGCACTCACAGGCAAGTCTGACTCAATCTCTTGTGGGATCATTTTTCCTTTTCTGGGTCCTGGTGCACACAAGGTTTTGTTGTGCCCTCCAAAAGTCTACTTCCCCAGTCCTGGGAAGTTCTGTAATCAAATCCCACTGGCCATCAAGTCAAATTCCCTGGGGGTTCTCAGTCCCTTCTCTGGGTCCCCACACTGTCAGTTCAGTTCAGTCACTCAGTCATGACCGACTCTGTGCGACCCCATGAATCGCAGCATGCCAGGCCTCCCTGTCCATCACCAACTCCTGGAGTTCACTCAGACTCATGTCCATTGAGTCAGTGATACCATCCAGCCATCTCATCCTCTGTCGTCCCCTTCTCCGCCTGCCCCTAATCCCTCCCAGCATCAGAGTCTTTTTCAATGAGTCAACTCTTCGCATGAGGTGGCCAAAGTACTGGAGTTTCAGCTTTAGCATCATTCCCTCCAAAGAAATCCCAGGGCTGATCTCCTTCAGAATAGACGGGATCTCCTTGCAGTCCAAGGGACTCTCAAGAGTCTTCTCCAACACCAAAGTTCAAAAGCATCAATTCTTCAGTGTGCAGCCTTCTTCACAGTCCAACTCTCACATCCATACATGACTACTGGAAAAACCATAGCCTTGACTAGACGGACCTTAGTTGGCAAAGTAATGTCTTTGCTTTTGAACATGCTATCTAGCTTGGTCATAACTTTTCTTCCAAGGTGTAAGCATCTTTTAATTTCATGGCTGCAGTCACCATCTGCAGTGATTTTGGAGCCCCCCAAAATAAAGTCTGACACTGTTTCCACTGTTTCCCTGTCTATTTCCCATGAAGTGATGGGACCGGATACCATGATCTCCGTTTTCTGAATGTTGAGCTTTAAGCCAACTTTTTCACTCTCCACTTTCACTTTCATCAAGAGACTTTTTAGTTCCTCTTCACTTTCTGTCATAAGGGTGGTGTCATCTGCATACCTGAGGTTATTGATATTTCTCCCGGCAATCTTGATTCCAGCTTGTGTTTCTTCCAGCCCAGCGTTTTTCATTATGTACTTTCCTATTTGCATATAAGTTAAATAAGCAGGGTGACAATATACAGCCTTGAAGTACCCATTTTCCTATTTGGAACCAGTCTGCTGTTCCATGTCTAGTTCTAACTGTTGCTTCCTGACCTGCATACAGATTTCTCAAGAGGTAGGTCAGGTGTTCTGGTATTCCCATCTCTCTCAGAATTTTCCACAGTTTCTTATGATCCATACAGTCAAAGGCTTTGGCTTAGTCAATAAAGCAGAAATAGATGTTTTTTCTGGAACTCTCTTGCTTTTTCCATGATCCAGAGGATGCTGCCAATTTGATCTCTGGTTCCTCTGCCTTTTCTAAAACCAGCTTGAACATCAGGAAGTTCACAGTTCATGTATTGCTAAAGCCTGGCTTGGAAAATTTTGAGCATTATTTTACTAGCATGTGAGATGATTGCAATTGTGCAATAGTTTGAGCATTCTTTCTTTGGGATTGGAATGAAAACTGACCTTTTCCAGTCCTGTGGCCACTGCTGAGTTTTCCAAATTTGCTGGCATATTGAGTGCAGCATTTTCATAGCATCATCTTTCAGGATTTGCAATAGTTCAACTGGAATTCCATCACCTCCACAACTTTAGAGACTGCTTTTAGTCATAGTTTCACAGAGATGTTCATAAATTTGATGTATACAGGGCTTGGTCTGAAAATGCAAATAAGTGAGGTGTTGGAGCAATTGTTGTTCAGTCATTCAATTTTTTCCTGACTCTTTGCGACCCCATGGACTGCAGGTCTTCCTGTCCGTCACCATATTGCCGAGTTTTCCCAAGTTCAAGTCCTTTGCATTGGTGATGGCATTCAATCATCTCATTTTCTGTCACCCTCTTCTTCTGCCTTCAATCTTTCCCAGCATCAGGGTCATTTACAATGAGTAGGTTATTCACATCAAGTGATCGAAGTATTGGAGCTTCAGCTTCAAGTCAGTTCTTTCAATGAGTATTCAGGGTTTATTTCCTTTAAAATTAATTGCTGTCCAAGGGACTCTCATGAAACTTCTGCAGCACCACGATTTGAAGCATCAATGCTTCAGCACTGTGCTTTCTTTACAGTCCAGCTCTCACAGCCATACATGACTACTGGAAAGACCACAGCCTTTACTATAAGGACCTTTGTCTGAAAAGTGAAGTCTTTGCAGTTTAACACAATGTCTAAGTTCATCACAGCTTTCCTGTCAAGAAGCAATTTTCTTATTGAAAGGCTGTATTTAGTACATCCTTTCTTGGCAATTGGGTTGAGGTTTGATCTTTTCTAGTCCTGTGACCACTGCTGTGTTTTCTAGATTTACTGACATAATGAGAAAAAAACTTTGATAGCATCATCTTTGGAGATTTTAAATAGCTCTACTGGAATTCCATTACCTCCACTAGTTTTATTGACAGCGGTGCTTCTTAAGGCCCACTTGACTTCACATTCCATAGAGTCTGGCTCTGGGTGAGTGACCATATCATCATTGTTATCTGGGTAAATGAGATTTTTTAAAAACAGTTCTTCTGTGTATGCTTTTCATTTCTTGATCTCTTCTGTTTCTATTAGGTCTTTCCTGTTTCTGTCCTTTATTGGAACAGACAATGTTCTTATATTTGAAAGATATTAGTCCATGTGAAGGTAGAGCTACAGACATATGAATCTGAAGAAATCCATAGTCAGATAATCTGAGTTAAGATAATTTCTGTTATGCACACAATATTATTTGGCAAAAAAAAAAAAATCAATTCTTCTTATAAGTAGTCACATAAATTTAAAAAATAAAATAAAATAAAAATCTGCTTGCCTTTTTCCCATTATGCATAATCATGGTGTGCTTTCTTTTTTAATATAAATTTATTTATTTTCATTGGAAGTTAATTACTTTACAATATTGTATTGGTTTTGCCATACAGCTTTCTATGCTAGTGTCAGAATAGTTAAAGAGGATATTGTCTTACTGGGAAGACTGTAAATGTTCAGGATCAATTTACAGAAATGATGACATAAATGATGACTAGGAAAAGCTGTTCTCTAGAAGTCATCATGTAGAAGGAAATGGCAACCCACTCCAATTGCCTGGAGAATTCCATGGACAGGGGAGCCTGGTGGTCTGTAGGCCATGGGGTCGCCGAGAGTTGGATATGACTGAAGTGACAGAGCACGGAAGTCATCATAATAGAGTGGTGACCCAGGTAGTTGCCCAAACTTTATCTCAATTAAGACTTAATATTTCAGTTTAGTTATGACAATTCAATGAGAATGAAAATAATTACATTGCCCAGAAATTTATTTTCAAGTTTGAAATGGTTTATATAAATTTTAAACAACAGAGTCACACAATTTAATGTGATATCATTTTAGAAGATTTGTCTATAAATGATTTGATGTTTCAATACCATAGCTATGAGAAAGCACAATCAGACAGAAACAGTGTCCCAAATTTAATTATATCACTGAGGTGATTTGACCGGTTTCAAACCAGTTTTACTAACAATCAACCTAGATATTTAGATGTGAAACATATTCTAATTTAGAAAATGCAGTCCATGGGGGTCTCAAAGAGTTGGACAAAACTGAAAGACTGACCTGAACTTAGAATTTAATTCATTGTTTTTTGTTTTTGTTTTTTTTTTTTTTTAAACATAGACCTGCCTTTGAACAGTTGACATGGGGTAAAAACTACTAACCATATACTTATAGTAGATTTGCCACTACTCTGTGATTACTAAAAGTTACCTATGGTGTCATGATCTTACATGGAGCCATATTTTATATATATATATATGTTTTAAGCTTACCAGTAGATCAATAAGGGTGCTTTTATTAGTTGAACTGGATATCTATACAGTTAGTAGTTTTGACTATGTGGTTTATCAAGTTTACTTATGTATAATTTTGAAAATTAAGCTTCATTTATTGTGCACTTAGGCCCTGAGTATTTTTTGCTCATATCTGTATCCTCAGTTCTGAGGTAAAAGCCTAAACTATAATACAGACTCAATAAATAACCACTGAAGGAATGTATAAGTAAATGAAACAGCCAATCAGTCAATGAAGACTTGTTAAGTTATGGGCTGGATGCAATATCAATTTATACCCTCTCCCTACTTTAACAATCTAATTTCCTACTAAACTAGGATATTCATCCCACATTTCATCCACACCATTTTACTTACATTACTTACATCAAACTTCTGAATGAGTTATGTCTTAGCCTCCCTAGTAAACATGACAGCCTGAGCAAATCATTTTTAATACCTCTCTCTTTTATATGATAAATTAAAATATATAATAATTATGAATAATAATTATTCTCTTGCAATATTATTTTGTTTTAAGCAATTAGAATATAAAAAATGTATTTCAATGGATATATTTTGCTTAAATAGAACTAGATATTTCTAGTATGAGATTAATTTGCATTTATTTAAAAAATTACAAATCTCATTTTATGTTCTTTTTCAGAAATCTAGTTTGCAAACATATTTAAAAATTTTAAATGCTCATGTAGAATGAAAGTAAATTGAGTTCAGTTTTCTTATTTTCACAAGATGAGCTATCATTATTTATTTTGAATCAACTGCTCAAACTAGGATATATGTAGCACACAGAGGTTGAAAACAGTAGCTGCACCAAAAACTGCCTTAAATTCAGAAAACAAAGATCGCTCCAAAATCACCGCAGATGGTGACTGCAGCCATGAATTTAAAGATGCTTACTCCTTGGAAGAAAAGTTATGACCAACTTAGATAGCATATTCAAAAGCAGGAACATTACTTTGCAGACTAAGGTCCGTCTAGTCAAGGCTATGGTTTTTCCTGTGGTCATATACGGATGTGAGAGTTGGACTGTGAAGAAGGCTGAGCGCCGAGAATTGATGCTTTTGAACTGTGGTGTTGGAGAAGACTCTTGAGAGTCCCTTGGACTGCAAGGAGATCCATCCAGTCCATTCTGAAGGAGATCAACCCTGGGATTTCTTAAGAGGGAATGATGCTGAAGCTGAAACTCCAGTACTTTGGCCACCTCATGCAAAGAATTGACTCATTGGAAAAGACTCTGATGCTGGGAGGGATTGGGGGCAGTAGAAGAAGGGGACGACCGGGGATGGGATGGCTGGATGGCATCACTGGCTCGATGGACATGAGTCTGAGTGAACTCTGGGAGATGGTGATGGACAGGGAGGCCTGGCGTGCTGTGATTCATGGGGTCACAGAGTCGGACACGACTGAGTGACTGAAGTGAACTGAATGCTTAATGAGCCAATACCTGAAATCTACATGTTGAAAGCCAACTATTTACTGAGAATTATTCAATTTAACATCTACATTCAGGCAGATCTTGGTGTTTTTTTTTTTTTTTTAATGTGCTGCTCTTTATTACATGTTGAATGAATGATATATTTTACACATTGAAGGTGTATGGCAATCCTGTCTTGATCAAGCCTATTGGCAACATTTTACCAAAGCCATTTTCTCACTTCCCATGTCTGCATCACATTTTAATAATTCTTAACACATTTCAATTTTTATCGCTATTATACTTGCTATGTGGTCTGCGATCAGTGAGCTTTAATGTTATTATTGTCAATATTTTGGGGCGCCACAAAACATATCCCTGTAAGATCGTAAATAAATTAGGCATGCATTCTGATTGTCCCATCTCCTGGCTATTCCCCAGTCTGTCTCCTTCTCCTTGGGCCTCCCTATGCCCTGGGTGTACTAAACAGCCACATTATAAATACAAATGAAAAGTTCTTAAAGGAAGTTTAAAGTGTAACTTCAGTGAACAGACAGATGGTAAGAACGTGAAATAGGCTTATTGTTGATATGGAGAAAGATTCATGTGTCTCGAGCGATCAAACCAGTAACAACATTCCCTTAGACCAAAGACCAATGCAAAAAAGACCTTAATTCTCTTCCATTTTATGAAGGCTGAGAAAAGTGAGGAAGTGGCAGAAGAAAATTTTGAAGCCAGCAGAGTTTGGTTCATGAAATTTAAGAAAAATCATCATCTCTATAACATAGGATTACAAGGTGAGGCAGAAGGGCTGATGTAGAAGAGACAGCATGTTATCCAGATCCAGATAAGATAAATCTCAAAAATCGTTACACTAAACAACAGATTTCCAATGCAGATAAAGCAACCTTAAATTAGAATGTATCATCTAGGATTAGTTCAGTTCAGTCACTCAGTCGTGTCCAACTCTCTGTGACCCCATGAATCACAGCACGCCAGGCCTCCCTGTTCATTACCAACTCCTGGAGTTCACTCAGACTCACGTCCATCGAGTCAGTGATGCCATTCAGCCATCTCATCATCTGTTGTCCCCTTCTCCTGCCCCCAATCCCTGCCAGAATCAGAGACTTTTCCAATGACTCAACTCTTTGCATGAAGTAGACAAAGTACTGGAGTTTCAGCTTTAGCATCATTCCTTCCAAAGAAATCCCAGGGCTGAACTCCTTCAGAATGGACTGATTGGATCTCCTTGCAGTCCAAGGGACTCTCAAGAGTCTTCTCCAACACAGTTCAAAAACATCAATTCTTCGGCACTCAAATTTCTTCACAGTCCAACTCTCACATCCATACATGACCACAGGAAAAACCATAGCCTTGACTAAATGGACCTTAGTTGGCAAAGTAATGTCTCTGCTTTTCAATATGCTATCTAGGTTGGTCAAAACTTTCCTTCCAAGGAGTAAGCATCTTTTAATTTCATGGCTGCAATCACCATCTGCAGTGATTTTGGAGTCCAAAAATAAAGTCAGCCACTGTCTCAACTGTTTCCCCATATATTTCCCATGAAGTGATGGGGCCAGATGCTATGATCTTCGTTTCCTGAATGTTGAGCTTTAAGCAAACTTTTTCACTCTCCTCTTTCAATTTCGTCAAGAGACTTTTTAGTTCCTCTTCACTTTCTGCCATAAGGGTGGTGTCATCTGCATATCTGAGGTTATTGATATTTCTCCCAGCAATCTTGATTCCAGCTTGTGCTTCTTCCAGCCCAGCGTTTCTCATGATGTACTCTGCATATAAGTTAAATAAGCAGGTTGACAATATACAGGCTTGATGTACTCCTTTTCCTATTTGGAACCACTCTGCTGTTCCATGTCCATTTATAACTGTTGCTTGCTGACCTGCATAAAGGTTTCTCAAGAGGCAGGTCAAGTGGTCTGGTATTCCCATCTCTTTCAGGATTTTCCACAGTTTATTGTGATCCACACAGTCAAAGGCTTTGACATAGTCAATAAAGCAGAAATAGATGTTTTTCTGGAATTCTCTTGCTTTTTCCATGATCCAGTAGATGTTGACTATTTGATCTCTGGTTCCCCTGCCTTTTCGAAAACCAGTTTGAACATCTGGAAGTTCACAGTTCACGAACTGCTGAAGCCTGGCTTGGAAAATTTTGAGCATTACTTTACTAGCATATGAGATGAGTGCAATTGTGCAGTAGTTTGAGCGTTCTTTGACATTGCCTTTCTTTGGGACTGTAATGAAAACTGACCTTTTCCAGTCCTGTGACCACTGCTGAGTATTCCAAATTTGCTGGCATATTGAGTGCAGCACTTTCACAGCATTGTCTTTCAGGATTTGAAATAGTTCAACTGGAATTACATCACCTCCACTAGCTTAGTTCGTGGTGTGGCTTTCTAAGGCCCACTTGACTTCACATTCCAAGATGTCTGGCTCTAGATGAGTGATCACACCATCCTGATTATCTGGGTCATGAAGATCTTTTTTGTACAGTTCTTCTGTATATTCTTTCTACCTGTTCTTAATTTCTTCTGCTTCTGTTAGGTCTATACCATTTCTGTCCTTTATCGAGCCCATCTTTGCATGAAATGTCCCCTTGGTATGTCTAATTTTCTTGAAGAGATCTCTAGTCTTTCCCATTCTGTTCTTTTCCTCTATTTCTTTGCATTGATCGCTGAGGAATGCTTTCTTATCTCTTCTTGCTATTCTTTTGAACTCTGCATTCAGATGCTTATATCTTTCCTTTTCTCTTTTGATTTTTGCTTCACTTCTTTTCACAGCTGTTTGTAAGGCCTCCTCAGATAGTCATTTTGCTTTTTTGCATTTCTTTTCCATGGGGATGGTCTTGATCCATGTCTCCTGATAGAGCTAAAGAAGAGGTCAGTGCCTGGCTTAAGCACAAGCTGAGTCTCTTTTTAGGAGCTACTGCAGCTAGTAACAGTAAGTTGAATCCAGTGCTCATTCACCATCTGAAAATCCCAGGACTCATAAGAATTATGATAATCTACTCTGCCTATGCTCTATAAATGTAATAGGAAAGCTTGGATGATGGTATATCAATTTACAACTTGTTTTACTGAATATTTTAAATATACTTTAATAGAAAAAATGTCTTATTTTAAAATATTACTGTTCGTTTGACAATATGCCTGGTCACCATAGATCTCTGATGGAGACGCATAACAAAATTCAGATTGTTTTCGTGCCTGTTAACATAAATCCATACTGCAGGCCATAGGACACATAGTAATTTCAAATTTCAAGTCTTGTTATTTGAGGGATATATTTTATAAGGTTATAGCTACCATAGATAGTGACCCCTATGATAGATCTAAGCAAAGAATATTGAAATTTTTCTAGAAATGATTAATCATTCTATCGATACCATTAAGAACATTCTTGATTCTTGAGAAGAGGTCAAAATAGTAACATTAAAAGGAATTTGGATGAAGTTGATTACAACCCTCTTGGAAGACTTTGAAGAGTTCAATACTTCAGTGGAAGCAGTAACTATAAGTGATGTGGAAATTGCAAAAGAACTAGAATTAAAAGTGGAGCCTGAAAATGTGACTGAATTAGTATACACCAGGACAAAACTTGAATGGATGAGGAGTTGCTTTATTTAGATGAACAACAACAACAAAAAGTGGTTTCTTGAGTTGGAATCTACTTCTAGTGAAGATGCTGTGAAGATTGTTGAAATGACAATTAAGGATTGACAATATTATATATGTGTGCTAAGTCACTTCAATTGTGTCTGACTGTTTGCAACCCAATGGACCATAGCAGACCAGGCTCCTTTGTCCATGGGATTCTAAAGGCAAGAATGCTGGAGTGGGTTGCCATGCCCTTCTCCAGGGAATCTTCCTGATACAGGGATTTAACTTGCATTTCTTAATCTTCTGCATTGGTGGGTGAATTCTCTACCACTAGTGTCATCTGGGAATCCCATATTACATATACTTAGTTGCTAAAGCAGGGTTTAAGGTGATTGACTTCAATTACAAAAGAGGTTCTATCGTGGTAAAGTGCTAGCAAGCAGCATTGCATTCTACAGAGAAATCGTTCATAGTAGAAATAACCAATCAATGCAGAAAACTTCATTTTTGCTTATTTTAAGAAATTGCCAAAGCCATTTCAACCTTCAAAAATCACCATCCTGATCAGTCAACAGCCAACATATTGAGGCAAAACCATTTATCAGCAAAAAAGTACAGCTTGCTGAAGTTTCAGGCAATAGTTAGAAAGTTTTAGCAATAAAACATTATTAAATTAAGGTAACTGCACTGCTTCCTCCCACTCCCCCGCCTTTTTGGTCATAATGTTAATGCACACTCCACTGACTACAGTATAGTATGAAGAAAACTTTTTATGTTGTTGTTTTTCATTTGTGTCCAACTCTTTGTGACTACGTGGGCTACTGCATGCTAGTCTCCCCTGTCCTTCACTGTCTCCTGGAGTTTGCTGAGATTCATGATCATTGAGTCAGTAATGCTAACTAACTATCCTGTGCAATATCTCTCTTTACAGCATCAGACTTTGCTTTCACCACCAGACATCCACAGTCTAGCATCATTTTTTCTTTGGCCCAACCACTTCATTCTTTTTGGAGCTACTAGTCATTACCCTCTAATCTTCCCTAGTAGTATATTGGACATATTCTAATTGAGGGGTGGGTGGGGGATGGGGAGGTTATCTTCCGATGTCGTATTTTTGATTTTTCTTACTATTCATTGTGCTTTCCTGGAAAGAATATTGGAGTGGGTTCCCATTTCCTCCTCCAGTGACCATATTTTTTTTTCAGAACTCTTCACTATGACCTATGCATCTTGGGTGGCTCTGCACAGCATGGCTCATATCTTCATTGAATTACACAAGCCCCTTCACAACAAGGCTGTGATCCATGAAGGGGAAATTTTATATGCACTGGAAAATAATAATAATAATAAGTGTGATATTTGCTTTAATGCAGTGATCGTAACAGAAACAGAAATATATCAGAGGCATGACTTTAAAATGAAAATATTGATGAATGTGTAGGGAATAAAATATGATAATTTGAAGTTAATATATTTGCATATTAAAAAATTCAAAAGTACCTATAACAACTTAATCATTTTAAAACTGTCATAAAATGTAAAGTTCCCTGATTTATATAGTCCCACTGAATTTTTTTTTTTTCAGTTATGTGCTAATTTCCCACAGATTGCTGCAGGATGACATAAGTATGCAAAGAGCTGAAAAATATTCTTTTATTTGTTAATTTCAAATTCTTAAGAAAGTATAAAACAATTAGAAATTTACTAGCAAAAATAAAGTGCACTAAGCTTCACTGATCTCGTGGGAAGCAATGTTACTTTTCCGAACCTCCACTCTCAAGATCCTAAGAAATCATGTCCAGTTTAATTGTGGAAAGAGATAAAAGGCATTGAGGTTGAAAGCTACATTAAAGGGAAGGGTCATTAAAAGAATTAAGATTAATGTGAAAATAATTCACCAATTCAATTATCTGAGAAAATGAAAATGGGAGTTTCCAGTGTTATTAATGACAATAATGGAAAGGATAAAAGGAACAAAGAGTTTAATTGTGTGGATATTAGAAGACAAGGCAGCTTAAATGAAAGAAGTGGTCAGATTAGTCTAGAGAATTTTCAAATGATGTATTGCAAGCGAAATTCAACACAGAAGGGTAAACACATCTCTTAAGAAAAAAAAAGAAAAAGGAACAGCTATTAATCCAAGGTTATGCATAAAATATCATAAAATTTATTACAATAGTCCATAAAGCACTTCGTTTTGTTTGTGATTTGTGAGTTAATAAACTGTAACAAGCTTCTTTTCACTGAATTTTACTGTCATTTACAAGTTACTATTTTACCCAGGGGACTGTCTATAGGTGACACCTACCTTTGTGAGGTGGATTTACTCCTGAAGCTAAAATTAACTGGAATAAGTGCAAACAAATAATATATTTCAGGAGCATTTTTGTTCAATGGGAAAACAAACATTTATAGTTTATAATTTCAAACTCAATCCAATTAGAATAACTAGATTTTAGAAAAATATATATAATTATTTCAGAAGTAGTGCATGTTTAATGGGAAAACACTTTAAATGTGCAATTTAAAAACTTTAAAAATTACATTTAATTCAACCACAGAGCATATCATTTTAAATATTTTAATGCTATCCTTCTGGTCTCTCATTTAAGGAGATAGATACTTAGTTAAAATTATTATTATATTCAGAACAATATTTTGTAATATACACTCTAGTGTGTACATATGGGCTCCCCCAGTGGCTCAGCAGTAAAGAATCTGCGTGTGATGCAGGAGATGTAGCATACAAGGATTCAATCCCTGGATCAGGAAGACCCCCTGAATGTGGACATGGCACCCCACTCCAGTACTCTTGCCTGGAAAATCCCATAGACAGAGGAGCCTGGTTGGCTACAGTCAATGGGGTCGCAAAGAGTCGGACACGGCTGAAGCGATTGAGCACCAGCACTGGTATGTACATATAGTGTCATGTACGTGCTGTTGATGTAAGACAAAGAGACAGCCAGATAGTTCTCCTGGAAAGATGGGTTTATCTGGGGTCACCAGAGCATAATCATTCAGGATCTGCAACCATAATGAGCCACCTACAAGTTCCTATGTGGTAGGTGCAGAACACTTTAGAGGAGGGCTTCAGTAAACAGCAGTCAAAGGGTTTTCTCTAGCTGAATCTTTGCAAAGAGGAGAGTTCTTACATTTGAAAGAACATGAGAGCATGAAATCTCCCCCTGCTAGTCTTCTGGTTGTATTTGAGATTTTAATTAAATATTTTACATTTCCCCTTTCTGATTGAGATGTTTCTCTGAAAACATCACTGATCAGAGCCATCTTTTCTGGTTTCAGACACTTTTTATTCTTCATGTAGTGTCTCATGTAGGAAGTGCAAACATTGGAAACCTACTGAAGTCACATGGGAGTAACAAGAAGTATAGAGGGAGCTCTCTCAGCACTTTTCATCTTAAATTGATATGTTATCCAGGGCATAGACCGTGGAGATCACTGAAGAATTACAGCATCATGAAAATCTGTTGACAAACTTTGAACGGCCCTGGGAAAACAATCATCAGATGCATCTGATTCAGTTCCAGGAAGCCTTTACTTTCAGATCACCAGATGATGTGCAGGTTCAGATGGGGTTTTGTACTTTATTTAGGTGAGTCATGAGAATCAAAGAGTCTATTCCCTGGATTTCATGGCACGGGAATTAGTTAGTAGTACCTAACTGGAGCCTTTCCAGCAATACCGAAGAAATTATTTCTGGGAGTGTCTTTTCTAATAGGAGAAATATCCAGATTGCTAAATGTGATGGTTAAGGTCTTCCTTTCCTGAGGGAATACCCTGAAAATATAGCTCTACCAAAACATAGTTATTTATAATAGAAGTGCTTAGCCCTTTGCAATAATGAAGTAAGTGTCCTTTTATCAGTTGTGGATCAACAAAAGCAGAAGCCAAGGTCATTTTGTGTTCTGTCACTAGCTCAAGGAGCGAGAGATTACTAATTCTCATAAAATTATATGGTAATGCTTTTGGCCAAAGTATTTGGAAGATCTCTACACTTTTTGTCAACTGAATCTTAATAGTGCTGTTAATGTGTTCAAAAAAGCCAGAGGTTTGAGGATGAGAAGCTCAGCAAAATTGTGTAAAACTAGTTAAACAGCACAGATTTGTCAAAGCATCTGGCTAATAAAATGACTTCATCCATCACTATGAAGTTCAAGAGGAGTTCCCCAAGGATGGATAATGTTTTGTAAAAGGTCTTTATCCACAGAAGACGAAGCAGTTTGTCTGCAAGTGGAGGCTTCAGTCCAGTGTGAAAACACACAGATGATGACTGAACATATTTATATCCACATAAAGAGGAAGTTATATGAAATCCACTTGCCAAACCTCAAACTGCACATTAGACTGTTTAAATTTCCAGAAGCAGTGTGAACAAGCTTCCCTGGGCTGTAATTGAGATAAATATAATGAAGAGGTAGGTACTTTTGCATCTTGGTTAATGTTTACCCACCAATATTGATCTATAAAAGCTATTGTTTGTCAGTAGAACAATAGTTTAATGCATGTACAATTGTGAGGAGTGGGAATGTTGGAGTTTCTGGTATCAATGGGTTGTTATTTGATTCAAAATACAGCTTTCTCTTTTTATCAAATAAAAAATTCTTGGATTTTCAATCCTTTTTTTTTTTTTTCTTTCCTAACGTCAATTATTGGGTTTCTCTAGAAAGTTTTTCTAAATTACAGTTTGGGGAATCAGCCCTTTGGACTATGATAGAAGTTGATCTACAGTTGGTCTCTTTAAGGCCTCTATCTGTGGAAGTATCAGCAAGCTCAGTAGTCTTAGCTTCCAGGGTCAAGAGTCTAGAATGTATCAGAATGTTAATAATAGTGAAAGTGGCAGATAAAAGTACTGTATTCAATAATTCTTGAATATAGCAGACATTTTTATTTTTATTTTTATTTTACTTTATTTACTTTACAATACTGTATTGGTTTTGCCATACATTGACATGAATCCGCCACGGGTGTACATGAGCTCCCAATCCTGAACCCCCCTCCCACCTCCCACCCCATATCATCTCTCTGGATCACCCCCGTGCACCAGTCCCAAACATCCAGTGTCCTGCATCGAACATAGACTGGTGATTCCTTTCTTACATGATAGTATACATGTTTCAGTGCCATTCTTCCAAATCATCCCACCCTCTCCCTCTCCCTCAGAGTCCAAAAGTCCATTCTATACATCTGTGTCTCTTTTGCTGTCTCGCATACAGGGTCATCATTACCATCTTTCTAAATTACATATATTTGTGTTAGTATACTATATTGGAGTTTTTCTTTCTGGCTTACTTCACTCTGTATAATCGGCTCCAGTTTGATCTGTCTCATTAGAATTGATTCAAATGTATTCTTTTTAATGGCTGAGTAATACTCCATTGTATATATGTACCACAGCTTTCTTATCCATTCATCTGCTGATGGACATCTAGGTTGTTTCCATGTCCTGGCTATTATAAACAGTGCTGTGATGAACACTGGGGTACATGTGTCTCTTTCAATTCTGGTTTCCTCGGTGTATATGCCCAGCAGTGGGATTGCTGGGTCATAAGGCAGTTCTATTTGCAATTTTTTAAGGAATCTCCACACTGTTCTCCATAGTGGCTGTACTAGTTTTATAGCAGAAAATTTAAATATTATTTCCTTTGGAAGTAAAACCAGCTATGTTGTATTAATTAATACAACATTACAAAATCAGGAACTACTCCAAAAGCATATCTGCTATCAGCATAAATATTTGTAGTTTTGTCCTTGATTAAAGTACAAGTCCAAAGTAAGAATATAAAATTCAGTCTATTGGGCCAAAATAGCAATAGGTAAAGGTGCTTTCTCAACAACATCAAAAGGAGCTTCAATGACATACCCAGCACAATATTTACTATTAGCAGCTTTTAAATAGGAGACATCAGTGATCCACAAGAAGTCACTGCTACCAAGAGGAATTTCCTGTATATCATCATGAGGAGTCAGGAGGTGATCCATCTGCATTCAACAGTTATGACAGACTTTGTTGGTGGCAGAACAGAGAAAAGTAATAGGGTTATGGTTTTTACAATATACAAGGGTTATTCAAGGAGAAGTGGGCAAAATGGCTTCACAGGAGGAAAGGCAACTGGATGAGAAATGTTCAGTGCAATGAGAATTCAGGAACTTCTGCTACATAAGGTACAAAGATGTTTAAAGAGGGTCCCACAATGATATTCTTTTTTGATAGTCTAACCAGAAGGTTAGTGGTCATAATGGTTCTAAGGTAAAGGGGAATCCCCATGCCACAGGGTTCAGTTGCTGGCTATAATATCTTATGGGTTGATGGTAGTCCATGTGTATCTTTGGGTGACTACCCTCAAGGATATTCTCTTCCTTTGTATAAACTAAGATGAAAAGCGAACCTAACCATGGGATGTCTGAGGGCAGATGGTTTCAACAAAGTCTCCTTTAAGATTTTGTCATCTAATTTGTCCCTTAAAATTGGGTTGGAGTTATTTTGTATTTTTTAGAAAAACATATAAAGATTTGGCCATAAAAGAAAGATCTGGGAGCCAATTTTGGCAGGGACCAGTTAGCCCAAGAAAGCTTTGTGGTTGACTCTTAGTCTTGGGTTTTGGGAAGCCTAGAGAACTATGCTGTCTGTCTAGACCTAGGGGTTTCCTTTGTTTTAATATCAGGTGCCCTGAATATCAAATCTGTTTTTGGTCAAAGTGCAATCTTCTTTTGTCAACCTTCTGTCCCTTTAAGGCTAAAAGCTTTGTTAAGTGTTTACTATCTTCCTGTGATGAGGAATTTTCTTGTGAGAGTGAAAGCAAAGAACCAAATTCTCTACATATCACAACAAATTATAAAACTGAGGGAAATTTATAACAAGAGATCAGCCTTCAGTATTTGGGAGGTCCAGATTAATTGTTTTTCTTTCCAAAAGAAAGTCAGCTTTATCAGCTGAAATAATAATAAGTAAAATGCATAAATTAATTACAGTAAGGAATTTGCTTCAGATAATAATGGATGTTAGGAATGCATGATGATTAGAAACAATAGGGCTTTGAGCATTTTCAATGTTTATTGTTATGAGATCCTGGGCAAACCTCCATCTTTGTCCCTTATTTATTTATTTATTTTTCACTGGTAAAATATAAGTATTATAAGGAAGTGTATAGGGTATAATGAGGCCTTGAGCCTTGTGATCTTCTGTTATGGGCTTTATGACTTGACGGGCTTCTTTAGTTCTAAGATATTAATTAATTCTGGCAAGAGATTTTGACAGATCTAGTTGAATCTTGATGGGAGGTATGTTGTGAATTTTGCCAATATCAGCTGGAGATTTTTCCTGTAAGGAGGGTGGTAGCTCATTCAATAGGAACAAAAGATCAATGTTTCCAGAATTTGTTCTAATATAGTCAGAAATGGAACAAATGAAAGTTGTCAAAAGATCATTTAATCCACCTGGTTGCTTACTCTGGTGACTACTCTCAAATTCTAGAATCATTTCCATTTTTGGTAGAAAGAAATCCAGACATGATATTTCTCTAAGAAATCTCAGTCTAGTAAGAAGGTAGGGGTGGAAGAACTAAGAAGAAAAGCATGTGTAGTTCTAAAGGGTCTAATCAAAATGGAATATTTCAGAGACAGAGTTCTCTTGGGTTAATTAGAGATCCATACTATTTGAACTTTGAGGAAGGGGCTGTTCTGTAGCAGTGGGGTTGAACACCAAGACTGTAGCTTTATTCTCAGACATTCATCCCCAGTCTAGAGAAATATTCCTCCAAGCTGATTAAGAGGGAAGATTGTGAAGACTCCCTGTATCTCTTTGAAGCTCATAACAGAATTTGGATAACACTAGAAAGGGTTGTTCGAGGGCTGAAGGTGCCCGCAATGCTTGAATTTGTAACAATCTCTTTTCAATGCCCTGACTCCTCACAATAAAAGCAGAGACTAGGACAATTTCGATTTTGTTTAAGAACTTTAATTTGCTGGAGTTGAAGATCAGGATTTTGGAAATTTTCCTTTGAGGTGGAAAAATATGATTTGCCAACTAAGTCTGAAGTAAAAGTAGTTTCTCATTTTATCCAAATCTTTTTTATTAGAAGGGAAAGGTCCTGATTCAGCCATTACTAAAAATAAGAGTTCAAGACCACTTGAGTGAAAGGAATTTCTGAAGAAAGACTGGATTTTTTAAAAAAACAATCTGAAGCTGATTGTAATATTTATGAACAGGTTCATCAGATCTTCACGTGGAAGCTTAAATTTTGTTAAAATAGACAGGCTTTGGAAATGGCTTAAGAATTGCCCTATGAAATCACCTATTGCTTGCTTGAGTCTGATCATACGGTAAGTAGTTAACAGGCTTATTTTCAAGTTATAATTCCACAGATCTTTCAGGATTTTCCCAATTAATGTCTCTTTTCCACTTTTGAGCCTGATTTTCAGTGACAAGCATTTAAATTTTCTAATATATGCCAGAGAAGTATGGTTGATATATTTGAATGGCTATATTACATTTCCCAGCAAATCTATGACTATCATTGGTTACTTTGGGAAAAACATTGACTATGGTTCCCATTTCAGCTTTAGTTCAGGGAAGATAAGAAATTAAGTGTTTATCTCTAGTTCATCAGAAGGCTTAAGTTTTAAATGGACAGATTATGATAAACTCAGAGGAAAAGGGATTGGGGAGAGTTTCAGAGAAAAAGATTCATCAAGGACAATGGGTGCTGAGGGTGTAGAGGAAGTGTAGGCAACACAGAAGGGAAGGAAGAAATGGTGTCAGAACCAGAGCATGACACATAGAAGCCGAGGAAGAATAGCCAGAGCTTTTAGGACTCATTTTATCTTTTTAAATTGTTCATTTAGCTCAGTTAATCTTAAAACTGTATTTCATTGATAAATTATTTTAAACTCTTGACTGTATTTGAAAGTTTCAAAAATGCCAATGTAAGTAAGCATTCCACCTAGTTCTTGAAATTTTTGAGCTGTTGCAGTTGAATTTGGTTTTAAGGAAATTAAGTTTGGGAATTTCAAAAGTTCTTCATAATGGTCATTTACATTATAAATTACTTTTGGTCAGATGGCTCCATTTAGTTAGAAAGGCACATGAGGAAGAACCATGGTTTTTAAATGCAAAAGTTGTTGGAGTATCTGTATATGTATGTGTTCAGTTCAGTTCAGTTCAGTTCAGTCGCTCAGTCGTGTCCGACTCTTTGCGACCCCATGAATTGCAGCACACCATTCCTCCCTGTCCATCACCAACTCCCAGAGTTCACTCAGACTCACATCCATTGAGTCAGTGATGCCATCCAGCCATCTCATCCTCTGTAGTCCCCTTCTCCTCCTGCCCCCAATCTCTCCCAGCATCACAATCTTTTCCAATGAGTCAACTCTTCACATGAGGTGGCCAAAGTACTGGAGTTTCAGCTTTAGCATCATTCCCTCCAAAGAAATCCTAGGGCTGATCTCCTTCAGAATGGACTGGTTAGATCTGCTTGCAGTCCAAGGGACTCTCAAGAGTCTTCTCCAAAACCACAGTTCAAATTATCAAACACCTTCAAAATGTTTAGATGATGGAACTCCATTTTTAATAGATTTTTTTTAAAATAGAGTAAAACATTATTTTTAAGCTCAAATAGCTTACAATGAAAAATGCTCAATTCAAACAGCTTGCAACTCAGCCTTCAGACCTCATGCCAATCAGTTCTAAGGAAATAGCTTGGTCATGAAGGAGCCTGTCCAAAGGCTTCCCAGCCATTTTCCATTGGACTCCTAAGGAATAAATAGTCTGAAAAAGCAGTACAGCTTTACTGAAGCAACCCCTGTCCCCATAGGAACAGGGCACCTCAGTCATCTTCAAATAAAATAACCCAGTTTCAAAATCAGACCAATGTGCCAAATGAGTAGCAAATACAGAGCAGATTTTAACCAGAAAGGCAAAACCTTAAGAAAAATCTTGAATAAAGAATAGAAACTTCAAATGCAGAGATTGTAAGCTTGAATCCTAGAGAAAGATGCACTTTCAAACTCCAGGATCTGTGAGAAATGCAATAAGCTTAATAGACTCAGTTGTGGGTACTGCATCTGTTTACACACCAGCCCTAGAGCTTGTGGAAGTCCTTACTGGTCCCTGTACAGACCACTAAAATGTTGACTAAAAACAAAGAGGCTGCCAGATATTTCTCTAGCAAAGGTAGGTTTATTTGGGATGAGCAGAGACTTTCATTCCCTGGTAAACAACATGCAAGTTCCTGCATGACAAGGGAAGGAGAATTATTTTATCAGGGAAAAGTGGGATGGAAAGTTATAGTAACAAAGAGTCCATGGCTTTTCATTAGCTGAATGTTTGCCAAGAAAGGAGAGGATCATTCTTCTTTCTATTGGGTTTCTGTTATCATCACAGTGTGAGAACTCCCCATGCTGGTCTCCAGATTCCATTTGGCTGAGTTTTCTGTTTATTAATTTTTATATTATTATTTAACAACATATACTTTTAATATTTATATGCCAGAAGTATAATCCATGTTATAATCAAATATGTAATTAAATTGATTTAGTGACTTCATAATTTCATCAACTCTATTTGACTATAATTTTTAAAGCAGTCTTCCACTCAGTTTCATTTAGATTTTAAAATATGTTTATATATATTTCAAAACACATTTCCATGCACAATTCAAAAATATTCTCATCATTTTCCTGGTAGTGGAAAAATTGAATTAAAATATGTGAATATTTTTAAAGTATAATTTTAAAATAAAATGTTCTCTACCTTATGGGTTTCCCTGGAGGCTCAGTGGTTAAGAACCTGCTGGCCATTGTAGGAGACACAGGTTCGATTAATGAGTCAAGAAGATCCCCTGGAGAAGAAAATGACAACCTAACCTAGAATTCTTGTTTGGGAAAACTCATGGACAAGGAATCCTGGTGGGCTACAGTCAATGGGGTCACAAAAGAGTTGGATGTAACTTAGCAACTAAACAACAACAACCTGTATCTAATAGTGGAAATGATACTTAAAAATAATTTTAACTGCCATTTTGTGATTGGCCTGTTCATATTTTCTGTTTTTTTCCTGGTTCAGTTTTGGAAGGTTATACTTGTCTAAAAATTCATCCATTTCTTTCATGTTTTCCATTTTATTGGCATATAGTTGCTCATAGGTTTTATGATCTTTTGTATTTCTGTGTTGTCTGTTTTAGCTTCTCTATTCTTTCTTGTTTCTTGATGAGTCTGGCTAAGAGTTTGTCAATTTTGTTTATCTTCTCAAAGAAATAACTTTTAGTTTTACTTACTTTGTTACTTTCTCCTTCATTTCTTTTTCATTTACTTCTTCTCTGATCTTTATGATTTCTTTCCTTCTACAAACTTTTGTTCTTCTTTTTCTAGTTGCTTTAAGTGTAAGGTTAGGTTGTTTATTTGATGTCTCTCTTGTTTCTTGAGGTACATTTCTATTGCTAGAAAATTCCTTGTTAGCACTGCTTTTATGACATCCCGTAGTTTTTTGTTGTTTGTTTCGTCTTCGTCTTCTTTTTTTTTTTTTAAGGTAACCTTGTGATTTAATCCAATTGCACAGATATTTGAAATTATAGCTCCTCTAGATATCTAAAGAAGATTATGCATGACTCCATATTTCAATTCTGCACTGTTACATTTGAACTGATATAGTGAATTTCACATAATGATGGATCAATTTAGAATCTCCTTGCAACATCTCAAATTATATAAAATGGAACCAAGTTTTAAAACTCTGTGGAACTTTTTCATGCTAATTATATATATATTTACTGGCAACTTTGGATTATAATACATCAGGTGGCTATACTATAAAATGTTGGTCACTGAATATCATGGACTTTAAACTAGCTTTGGCTCCTAAAAACATAGCATCACTTAGATGGACAACCAGAAAGTCCCTTCACTTCTAGAGCCTAAAATGTGTTTCTTAAAAAAAAAAAAAAAAAAAAAAAGTAAGGTTTGTGTAACCAACTGCCATCTGTGGGACAAGAACTATGATAATAGTGGGTTCAGCTATTACAGTTATGCTTATATTTTATTTTCAAAAGCACTTCATATGAAAATATAAGTATGACTTTCAGTAGGAAATTTACAGCTGGACTTGGTATCAACCTCAGATTTTAGTTTTGCAAGGAAAAACAGGCTTTCAGGTTAAAAAAACAATTTGTAACCAAGACTAATACCAAGGATTCTCACAAAATATATTACAAATGACAGCATGAAAAAAGAATCTTGCACAGTAACTCACTCCAGCTCTACACTGCACCCTTAAAATGGAAGGGCATTTGGTATCTTGAGTAGTCTCAAATTTCCAAATAAAGAAAATTACAAAGAGCTATGTATTCATATACAGCAATCACAAAAGGAATTTAAAACCTAAAGCAAAGGTAAACTAACTTCCTTGAAACTTCTTAGATTCTACACAAACTGTACAATCTTTTGTCGAGTGTGAAGACTAGTAGAACTTTAAAACCTTTAATCTAGCTTAGGGATGCAGCTTTAATTTTTCTGTCTGGCTTGGTGTTCACAACAGCTTTTAAAAACTGTTTAACTACAGCTGCATACCATATCCTAGCTATGTTGAAAAAATATTCCAGTTTTTGCCAATTTTTGTTTCCATAATGTTAAACATCAACTTTAACTGGTCAGGAGTTAGAGGTTTATTATCAGTCTATGCAAGACTAAAATTCAAAGCAAATTCAGTTTTACTTGAGGAAACATTGTAAAGTAACAATTATTTATATTACATGCCTCATATGATCCAATGGAAACCTTAGAGAATTATACCTTTTGTGTCACTGTTCCAACAAACAAATGTGAACAGCTAAAACATTTTGAAAATACATTAAGCTTATGAAGTCTCAAAAAAAATTTGTTTTTCAGTACATACTTCTGTCAGATGAATTTATTCCCTGTACACCACTCCTCTTACAAACTGGTCTTCTATTACCTTTCATTTGCTTAGTGAGACCTAGAGAAAGATCGGGAGGGCTTGTGATTTCTCTCCCAGGACAGTGATCTCTCTCTTCTATCTCTAGAAAGGGACCTGCTCCAGCTCTGGGAAGAGCTTCTCCAACTTGGAGATCTGCGTCAATGTGGGGGACTCTTCCTCCAATAATCATCTCGAGAGCAATGACCCCAAGAAGGAGATTGGCCACAATTTTGACTTCTCTTTTCACCATTTGACAATCCCACTCTTACTTGGCAGTCACCTAGGATTCTGCCATCTAGCTCTCGGACAGCATCAGCTGCATCTCGGGGATCTTCAAATTCAACAAAAGCAAACCCGGAGGGTTTCTAGCAAAGCACACACTTCAGAGTGGTCCATAATAGTCAAAATCTCATTTAATTCTGTCTTGTTACCATTGTTTCCAAGATTATCTACATAAACTTTACAGTCCAAAGGACAGGAATCATGATGCATTTTGAAATCTTGAGTTAGAAATGTGGAGGTTCAAATCCATAGAACCTAGGTTAGGTCCTCCTGGTCCTCTCCCTCCTGAAACTCCAAGATGCTCTCGCATACCTGGAATCCACAAAATGGCGGATCCCATAAGTTTTGAGTTGTCATCCCTTCATTGTCATTTGTTCCTAGGCATATTTTAATCTTCTTAATGATCTGTTGACTATTCATAATCATGTTGTTTAGTCTCCATGTGCTTGTGTGTTTTTTTAAAATAATTTTTGATTCCTATAGTTGATATCTAATCTTGCAGTGGTATGTTCAGAAAATATTTATACAATATTATAAAGTAATTAGCCTCCAATTAAATAAATAAATTTAAATTAAAAAATGATTTCAATTAAAAAAAATTACTGAGGCTTGAATTGTCAGCCCAAGATGTAATCTATCCTAGAGAATGTTTCATGTGCAGTTGAGAAACTATAATCAAGAATCTTCCTCAAAGGAAAGCCAAGGGCCAAATGACTTCACAGGCAAATTCTACCAAAACTTCAGAAATGAGCTAACATTTATCATATTCAAACTCTTCTAGAAAATTGCTAAGGAAAGAAGGAAAATTTCCAAACTCATCTATGAGGCCACCATCACCCTACTAAAACTAGACAAAGATGCCACAAAAATAAAGAAAATTATAGGCCAATATCACTGATGAATTTAGATGCAAAAATCCTCAACAAAATTTTAGCAAACTGAATCCAACAATACATTAAAAATATCATGCATCCAGATAAAATGGTATTTATCCCAGGGATGCAAAGATTCTTCACTATACACAAATCAATCAGTGTGATACACCATACTGACTAATTGAAAGATAAAAATCATATAATCATTTCAATGAATGCAGATAATGCCTTTGACAAAATTCAATACACAATTATGACAAAAACTCTCCAGAAAGTAGTCATAAAAGGAACATAACTCTACAGAATAGAGACCATACATGACAAATTCACAACAAATATTATCATCAATGGTGAAAAACTGAAAGTGTTACCTCTACAATTAAGAATAATACAAGGGTGTCCACTTGTGCCACTATAGTTCAACATAGTTTTGAATGTCCTAGCCAAAGCAGTCAGAGAAGAAAAAGAAATAAAAGGAAGCTTAATTGGAAAAAATGAAGAAGTAGAACTCTCACTGTTGAGAGATGACATGATTCTCTACATAGAAAACCATAAAGATATCATTAAAAAAAATTAGTAGAACTAATCAATGAATATAGTAAAGTCAAAGGATGGAAAGTTAATATTCAAAAATCCTTTGCATTCCTATACAACAACAAAAAATCAATAAGAGAAATTAAGGAAGCAATCCCATTCGTCATTTCAACAAAAGGAATAAAATACTTAGGAATAAGGAAAATATTTACCTAAATAGACAAAAGTCTGTTTGCAGAAAAAACATAAGACATTAATGAAAGAAATCAAAGATGACACAAAAACATGGAAAGATATGCATATTCTTGGATTGGAAGTATTACTACAGTGAAAATGACTATTTCCCAAAGCATTTTTATAGATTCAGTGCAATCCATATTGAACCACCAATGGTATTTTTCATAGAGGTAAAACAAATAATTCCATAATTTGAACGGAAATAAAAAAGACCTTCAAAAAAACACCCATTTTTGGATATGAATAGTGAGGGAAGCAAACTCCAATGCTGTAAACAAGAATATTGCATAGGAACCTGGAATGTTAGGTCCATGAATCAAGGCAAATTGTAAGGTGTCAAACAGGAAATAGCAAGAGAGAACGTCAACATCTTAGGAATCAGCAAACTAAAATGGACTGAGATGGGTGAATTTAACTCAGATGACCATTATATCTACTACTGTGGGCAAGAATCCCTTAAAAAAAAAAAAATGGAGTAGCCATCATAGTCAACAAAACAGTCCAAAATGCAGTACTTGAATGCAATCTCAAAAGCGACAGAACAATCTGTTTGTGTCAAAGGCAAATCATTCACCATCATGGTAATCCAAGTCAATGAACAGACCAGTAAAGCTGAAGAAGCTGAAGTTGAACAGTTCTGTGAACCTAAAAGACCTTCTAGAACTAACACACCAAAAATATATACTTTTCATTATAGGGGACTGGAATGCAAAAGTAGGAAGTCAAGAAACACCTGGAGTACAGGGCAAAATTGGCCCTGGGAAACAGAATGAAGCAGGGCAAAGGCTAATATAGTTTTGCCAAGAGAACACTCTGGTCATAGCAAACACCCTCTTCCAACAACAAAAGAGAAGACTCTACAAAAGGACATCAACAGATGGTCAGCACCAAAATCAAATTAACTATATTCTTTGCAGCAAAGGTGGAGAAGCTCTATACAGTCAGCAAAAACAAGATTGTGAGCTAACTGTGTCTAAGATCATGAACTCTTTACTGCCAAATTCAGACTTAAATTGAAAAAGTAGGGAAAACCACTAGACCATTCAGGTATAACCTAAGTCAAATTCCTTATGATTATATAGTTGAAGTGACAAATAGATTTAAGTGACTAGATCTGATAGACAGAGTGCCTGATGAACTTTGGATAGAGGTTCAAGACATTGTAGAGGAGACAGGCAGCAAGACCATCCCCTTGGAAAAGAAATGCAAAAAAGCAAAATGGCTGTCTGAAAAGGCCTTACAAATAGCTGTGAAAAGAAGAGACGTGAAAAGCAAAGGAGAAAAGGAAAAATATACCCATTTGAGTACAGAGTTCCAAAGAAGAGCAAGGAGAGATAAGAAAGCCTTCCTTAATGATCAATGCAAAGAAATAGAGGAAAACAATAGAATGGGAAACACTAGAGATCACTTCAAGAAAATTAGAGTTACCAAGGGATCATTTCATGCAAAGATGGGCTCAATAAAGGACAGAAATAGTATGGACCTAACAGAAACAAATGATATTAAGAAGAGGTGGCAATAATACAAAGAAAAACTGTATAAAAAAGATCTTCACAACCCAGATGATCATGATGGTGTGATGACTCACCTAGAGCCAGACACCCTGGAATGTGAAGGTAAGGGAGTCTTAGGAAGCAGCACTATGAACAAAGCTAGTGGAGGTGATGGAATTCCAGTTGAGCTATTTCAAATCCTAAAAGATGATGCTGTGAAAATGTTGAACAAAATATGACAGCAAATTTGGAAAATTCAGCAGTAGCCACAGAACTGGAAAACGTCAGTTTTCATTCCAATCCCAAAGAATGCTAAAATTACTGCACACATGCACTCATCTCACACACTAGTAAAGTAATGCTCAAAATTCTCCAACCTAGGTTTCAACAATATGTGAATTGTGAACTTCCAGATGTTCAAGTTGGTCTTAGAAAAGGCAGAGGAACCAGAGATCAAATTACCAACATCTGTTGGATCATTGAAAAAGCAAGAGAGTTCCAGAAAAACATCTATTTCTGCCTTAATGACTATGCCAAAGCCTTTGTGTGGATCACGACAAATTGTGGAAAATCCTTCAGGAAATGGGAATACCAGACTATCTGATCTGCCTATTGAGAAATCTTTATGCAGGTCAAGAAACAACAGAACTGGACATGTAACAACAGATTGGTTCTAAAAAGGAAAAGAAGTACATCAAGGCTATATATTTTCACCCTGCTTATTTAACTTTTATGTGGAGTACATCATGAAAAATGCTGGGTTGGTTGAAGCACAAGCTGCAATCAAGATTCCGGGAGAAATATCAATAAGCTCAGATATGCAGATGACACCACCCTTATGGCAGAATGTGAAGAAGAGCTAAAGAACCTCTTGATGAAAGTGAAAGAAGAGAGTGAAAAAGTTGGCTTAGATCTCAACATTCAGAAAATTAAGATCATGGTATCCAGTCCCATGACTCCATGGCAAATAGATGGGGAAATAATAGAAACAGTGACAGATTTTATTCTTTTAGGGTCCAAAATCACTTCAGATGATGACTACAGCTATGAGATTAAGACATTTATTCCTTGAAAGAAAAGCTATGAACAACCTAGACAGCATATTAAAACATAGACACTACTTTGCCAACATATGTCCATCTAGTCAAGGCTATGGTTTTTCCAGTAGTCATGTATGGATATAAAAGTTGGACTATAAAGAAACCTGAGTGCTGAAGAATTGATGCTTTTGAACTGTGGTAATGGAAAAGACTCTTGAGAGGCCCTTGGACTGCAAAGAGAACCAACCAGTCCATCCTAAAGGAGATCAGTCCTGGGTGTTCATTGGAAGGACTGATGTTGAAGCTGAAACTCCAATAATTTGGCTGGCTGATGTAAAGAGCTGACTCATTTGAAAAGACCTTGATCCTGGGAAAGGTTGAAGGTGGGAGGAGAAGGGGATGACAGAGGATGAGATGGTTGGATGGCATCACCGATTCAATGAACATGAGTTTGAGTAAACTCTGGGATTTCATGATGGACTGAAGATCTGGTGTGCTATAGTCCATGGGGTCGCCAAGAGTCATACAGGACTGAGCAACTTAACTGAACTACTGAACTGAAAAAAGACCCTGAGTAGTCAAAGAAATGTTGAGAAGGAAGAATAGGGTTGGAAGAATCAACCTTACTGGCTTCAGAATATACTACAATGTTCCAGTGATCAAGACAGTATGTAACTGGCACACTCTCACACACACACACAAAGAATAAAAAGAAATATAGACCAATGGAAAAAGAAAGTCCAAAAATATAGTCATACACATATGGGCATACAGAGATAAACTCATGCTCCTATGGGCACCTTATCTTTGACAAAGGAGGCAAATATATATAACGGAGAAGAGACTATCTCTTCAATTATTCGCAGTGGGAAAGCTTTCAGCTACATATAAAGGAATATAATTTGGACTCTTTCTAACACCATACAAAAACAAACTGAAAGGATTAAAGACCTACATGTAAGACTATAAGCTATAAAGCTGTTAGAGAAAAACAGAAGTAGGACACTTTATGATATAAATCACAACTAGGTCTCCTATGACCCATCTCCTATAGTAATGGAAATAAAAGCAAAAATAAACAAACTGGATCTAATTAAACTTAAAAAAAAAAAAAAACTTTTGCACAATGAAGAAAAGTACAAACTAAATGAAAAGACAACCCTTAGAATGGGATAAAATAATAGCAAATGAACCAAATGACACATAATTAATCTCCAAAATATACATACAATTTATTCAAATCAACAGTAGAAAAACAAACAACACAATCAAAAAGCAGGCAGAAGACCCAAACAGACATTTCTCCAAAAAGACATACAGATGACTGAAGAGCACATGACAAGAGGCTGAACATCATTTAGTTTTTTAAAAAATTAAATTTATTTATTTTAATTGGAGGCTAATTACTTTACAATATTGTATTGGTTCTGCCACACATCAACATGAATCCACTACGGGAATACACATGTTCCCCATCCTGAACCCTCCTCCCTCCTCCCTCCCCATACCATCCCTCTGGGTCGTCCCAATGCACCAGCCCCAAGCATCCAATATAATGCATCGAACCTGGACTGGCGATTTATTTCATATATGATATTATACATGATTCAATGCCATTCTCCCAAATCATCCCACCCTCTCCCTCTCCCACAGAGTCCAAAAGACTGTTCTATACATCTGGGTCTATTTTGTTGTCTCACATATAGGGTTATCATTACCATCTTTCTAAATTACATATATATGCATTAGTATGCTGTATTGGTGTTCTTTCTGGCTTACCTCACTCTGTATAATAGGCTCCAGTTTCATCCACCTCATTAGAAAAGATTCAAATGCATTCTTTTTAATGGCTGAGTAATACTCCGTTGTGTATATGTACCTCAGCTTTCTTATTGATTCATCTGTTGATTCACATCTAGGTTGCTTCCACATCCTGGCTATTATAAACAGTGCTGTGATGAACATTGGAGTTCACGTGTCTCTTTCACTTCTGGTTTCCTCAGTGTGTATGCCCAGCAGTGGGATTGCTGGGTCATAAGGCAGTTCTATTTCCAGTTTTTAAGGAATCTCCACACTGTTCTCCAGAGTGGCTGATTTAGTTTGCATTCCCACCATCAGTGTAAGAGGGTTCCCTTTTCTCCACACCCTTTCCAGCATTTATTGTTTGTAGACTTTTAGATGGCAGCCATTCTGACTGGAGTGAAATGGTACCTCACTGTCGTTTTGATTTGTATTTCTCTGATAATGAGTGATGTTGAGCATCTTTTCATGTGTTTGTTAGCCATCTGTATGTCTTCTTTGGAGAAATGTCTATTTAATTCTTTGGTCCATTTTTTGTTTGGCTCGTTTATTTTTCTGAAATTGAGCTGCAGGAGTTGCTTGTATATTTTTGAGATTAGTTGTTTGTCAGTTGCTTCATTTGCTATTATTTTCTCCCATTCTAAAGACTGTCTTTTCAGTTTGCTTATAGTTTCCTGTGTTGTTCAGAAGCATTTAAGTTTAATTAGGTCCCATTTGTTTATTTTTGCTTTTATTTCCAATATTTGAGAGGTGGGTCATAGAGGATCCTGCTGTGATTTATATTGGAGAGTGTTTTGCCTATGTTCTCCTCTAAGAGTTTTATAGTTTCTGGTCTTACGTTTAGATCTTTAATCCATTTTTAGTTTATTTTTGTGTATGGTGTTAGAAAGTTTTCTGCTACTGCTAAGTCACTTCAGTCGTGTCTGACTCTGTGTGACCCCATAGACGGCAGCCCACCAGGCTCCCCCGTCCCTGGGATTCTCCAGGCAAGAACACTGGAGTGGGTTGCCATTTCCTTCCCCAATGCATGAAAGTGAAAAGTGAAAGGGAAGTCTCTCAGTCGTGTCCGACTCTTTGCGACCCCATGGACCACAGCCTACCAGGCTCCTCTGTCCATGGGATTTTCCAGGCAAGAGTATTTTAGTGGGAGTTTCATTTTTTTACAAGTGGTTGACCAGTTTCCCCAGCACTACTTGTTAAAGAGATTTTCTTTTCTCCATTGTACATTCTTGGCTCCTTTGTCAAAGATAAGGTGTCCATAGGTGCGTGGATTTATCTCTGGGCTTTCTATTTTGCTCCATTGATCTATATTTCTGTCTTTGTGCCAGTACCATACTGTCTTGATGACTGTGGCTTTGTAGTAGATCCTAAGTCAAGCAAGTTGATTCCTCCAGTTCCCTTCTTCTTTCTCAAGATTGCTTTGGCTAATCGAGTTTTTTTTGTGTGTTTCCATACAAATTGTGAAATTATAGTTCTAGCTCTGTGAAAAATACCATTGGTAGCTTGATAGGGATTGCATTGAATCTGTAGATAGCTTTGTGTAGTATACTCATTTTCACTATATTGATTCTCCCAATCCATGAACATGGTATATTTCTCCATCTATTAGAGTCCTCTTTGATTTCTTTCACCAGCGTTTTATAGTTTTCTATATATAGGTCTTTAGTTTCTTTAGGTAGATATATTCCTAAGTATTTTATTCTTTTCGTTGCAATGGTGAATGGAATTGTTTCCTTAATTTCTCTTTGTATTTTCTCATTATTAGTGTATCAGAATGCAAGGGATTTCTGTGTGTTGATTTTATATCCTGCAACTTTACTGTATTCATTGATTAGCTCTAGTAATTTTCTGGTGGAGTCTTTAGGATTTTCTATGTAGAGGGTCATGTCATCTGCAAACAGTGAGAGTTTTACTTCTTCTTTTTCAACTTTGATTCCTTTCATTTCTTTTTCTCCTCTGATTGCTGTGGCCAAAACTTCCAAAACTATGTTGAATAGTAGTGGTGAAAATGGGCACCCTTGTCTTGTTCCTGAATTTAGGGGACATGCTTTCAATTTTTCATCATTGAGGATAATGTTTGCTGTGGGTTTGTCATATATAGCTTTTATTGTGTTGAGGTATGTTCCTTCTGTTCCTGCTTTCTGGAGAGTTTTTATCATAAATGGTTGTTGAATTTTGCCAAAGGCTTTCTCTGCATCTATTGAGATAATCATATGCCTTTTATTTTTCAATTTGTTAATGTGGTGTATTACATTGATCATTTATTATTAGAGAAATGTGAATCAAAACTACAATGAAGTATCATATCACACTGATCAGGATGGCTATCATCAAAACGTCTATAGAGAATAACCGCTGGAGAGGGTGTGGAGAAAATGGAGCCCTCTTGCACCGTTGGTAGGAATAAAAATGATGCAACCACTATGGAGAACAGTATGGAGATTCCTTTAAAAACTAGTAATAAAAGTACCATATGAAACCAGAACTGAAAGATACATGTATCCCAATGTTCATTGCAGCACTATTTACAACAGGTAGGACATGGAAGTAACCTAGATGTCCATCAACAGTTGAATGGATAAAGAAGTTGTGGTACATATATACAATGGAATATTACTCAGCTATAAAACGAAACACATTTGGGTCAGTTTTAATGAGGTGGATGAACCTATAGCTGATTATACAGAGTGAAGTAAGTCAAAAAAGACACAGCCAAATACCATATATTAATGCATAAGCATGGATTCTGGAAATATAGTACTGATATTACAAGGCAGCAATGGAGACACAGACACAAAGAACAGACTTTTGGACATAGTAGGGGAAGGAGAAGATGGGATGATTTGAGAGAATAGCATTGAAACCTATACATTACCATATGTAAAACAGATAGCCAGTGGAAATTTTTTTGTATGATGTAGGGAGCCCAAATCTGGTACTCAATGACAACCTAAAGGGGATGGGATGGAGTAGGAGTTGGGAGGGAGGCTCAGGAGGGAGGCGATATATATAAATATATATGTATGCTACTGCTAAGTCACTTCAGTAGTGTCCGCCTCTGTGCGACCCCAAAGACGGCAGCCTACCAGGCTCCCCCGTCCCTGGGATTCTCCAGGCAAGAACAGTGGAGTGGGTTGCCATTTCCTTCTCCAAAATATATATATGTATATCTATGGGTAATTCATATTGATGTATGGCTGAAACCATGACAATATTGTAAAGTAATTATCCTCTAATTAAAAAATATATATATATATCTGCCAACTATAAGTCAGCTATTTTCCATAGAGATCTCTACAAAGATGGAAATATTCTTAGTCCAATGTGGCTGCTTGAACACTTGAAATGTTACTAGAATGACCTATGAACTGAATTTTAAATTTTATTTAATACTAATTTAAATTTTAATAGCTACATGTGGCTAGTTGTAACTGTATCAGACAGCGAAGATAGAGATTCAAAATAGGAACTTGTTTTGTAATTTGCATTTTTAAATCCCATAGAGGTTGTTTTATGCTAATGAATGAATAAATGAAACAAATGTACATTCTTGTGTGAAATGTTTATGACTTCAGTCCAATCTCCTGCTGGACTCTTACTGTTCCAGACTGATAATAATTGGGACATAGAAATCACAGAATTTAATCAGATAAAAGTAATATAAAAATTACAAATTATAATTAAAAAGCAACCATAAGATATAAGGAAGTCTACATGGAAAGACAAACTTAGAAGAAATTCAGGAGAGATTTGGTTTGACCCACATGACAGCAAACAACATGATTTATCCAGTCAGGTTGGAGCTTGTCTAATGTTGCCTACATGCAGCAGTTCAAGCTCTAGAATAAGGGTTGGGGATTAGGCCATCAGCAACCAATAATGTGTGTGAGCGGGAGGTCCAATGTCAGTGGACAGGAGACCTTCAGAGCATGCAGTGTGGTGGAGTCTTGGTGTAGGAGCCCAGGCAGGTAGCTGTGTGAAGACCATGCAAGGTCCCAGTTTGCTTTTCTAGAGACTGCAGGAAAGTTGTCACCAATCCAAGTCTTCAGAGGTGCAGAGGACCTACATTATGCATTTTTCAACATTCTTTCTCTGTTTGTCATATTTCCATAGTTATGAATCCTATTTCTTAAAAAGGAAGCCACAAAAAACTGGGGATCTTTACTAGCTGCAACTGAATCTAGTTGGGTCGTATAAACTAGATAATTTCTATCTCAATCACTTGCTCAAATTGAGGATCCAACTAGGAAGGATATTTCTTATGGATTCCATGTGACTGGTGTTTGTAGCAAAAGATTTTCAAATCTAAGGTTATTAATGGTTAAAAAGGGAAGTTTCAGGGACAGAGGAGGCATTTTTGTTAGCATAATTAGTAAATCCAAGTTCAGACAACAGGACATCTGTAGCAATTTGAGAATTTTTTTGGCCAATGCTATAGAACTACATTTTTAGACTTTTTCTGATAGCTTAGTCTTGAGCTTGGTTTTTCAGCTCTAAACATATCTATCCTCAATATCCTTTACATTTTTTTTTAACCTGCTTAGTCAGCAAGAGTTAATTTCTTCTGTATGCAACTGAAAACCCTAATTAAGATAGAAATTTGTTCTAAAATAGGCTGTCAACCAAAAAACTTGACAGAAACTGAAATATTCTAAAATTGGTTATGTGGCCTAGTTGAGAATGACAGATGTGAAATCTTCAAAATTAATAATAAGCAAAACTCTTGCCAACTCATAGCCTATGGTGGGGAAATGGATAAATTTTCTGTTGTGATCAAAAAAGTTTAAGCGATTTACCTGTAGTTACATCCTAATTATATTGTAGCAAAACTGGATCCAAAATACAAGGCCCTTGCTTCCCCAGATATGCATGTCCAACATTAGACCAAAATTAACACTTCTGTCAAATGATGCAGTGACAAGATTGTGCCCTATTAATTGCTAACCTTAAGGAACAAGATATTGAGATTGTATTGAGGAAATTAATTTCTGTCATCTTTCATCATTCATAAGAACAAAGAGTCTGATTTCTCACTCCATGTTTAACTAATTATGGACACTTTAGCAAGATTGTTCACCTTTTCAAACTTGCTTAGTTATTTGCAAAATGGAGAAAATAGTATATTAAACATTTCTTGATATGTTACCTGGTATTTAACACAACTGTATTATATCAATAATTTTAAAGAACTGCATATTTTGCTACTTTAAAATGATAATAATTATTATGTTTATAACCTTATATGACTGCATGTTGTTACAAAAACTAATATTTTTCTTTCACCAGTGTGAGATTCAAAGAAAGGTAGCATCACGTTTTGTTGTTTATTTATTTATTCATTCAACAAATATCTTTGTAACATATGTTATTAGCCAGAGTCTAAGGTATTGATACTAGCAATGAGCAAATAAAAGTAGATGGCTTTATTCTTCTCTTTATAGACTTTAAACATCTTTATCTTGCTTTGGACACTCATCTCTGTTTTTCCTAAATTCCATAATTCAGAGACAGAAAGAAATACTTGAAGGATCTAATAACCACTCCTATTATATATTATTCCCTCTAATGATAACACAGATAATGGAGCTGGCACGTTTTCTTATAGGTAATTGGGGAAGAAAAGGGGCCGTTCTCCTAGAGCAACATTTAAGCTTGCACTTCTATTGGATAATAAAAATATTGCCATATTTACTCACTCAGTTCTTTATCCATATTTCCTGTAAAATGCTCAATAATGCCAGAAGAACCAGAGGTGATGGCATGCCAACCTCAGTCACATTTTGAGAATGGATCTATTTTCCTTAAAATGATTGACTCATATAATACTTGAATAACCAAATTAAAAAAAAAAATCATTCCTCTCTCTCAGGGTGAGTTTCCCCTTTCATTTCCGAGTCTTTCCCCAAGAGCACAACAAATCTGGGGCTATTTCAATCCATCAGTCATGGCCAGCAGAGGTTAATATTGCTACAAACACAATCAACTGAAACTTTAGTGTCTTAAATTATCATTTTGTTAGTTTAAGATTGTCTAATTTAAATTTAGGCAAGGCTCAGCTAGAATCTTCTGTTCTCAACTCTGCCCCCTCATACTCTTCAGTCAGCAGCAAAACAGTAATTTTATCCTTATTCAGATACTCTGGATAATGTTTGGGATGAAGAAAATTACTGAGCTATGTATCTTTTATCTACCAGTAGGTCACCCTGAGCTTATGTGAGTGTTATCTAAGGTTTTCAAAAGCCACAGTGGAAGAAGTCAAGGTATTTGAGGCTTTGATTTGAAAGTGGCCTAAAGGTCACATCCACATAAATTTATTGATCAAAGTGAATCAGAAAGCCCCAGATCATCATCTTTTGATGATGAATGAAGCTACAAAGTTATGTTGAAATTATATGTCAGACACTCAGAACCAGACATTCTGAGGTGGAAATTCAAGTGGGCCTGAGGAAGTGAAAGTTAAAGTGAAAGTTGCTCGGCTGTATCCAGCTCTTTGTAACCCCATGGACTATACAGCCCTGAATTCTCCAGGCCAGAAAACTGGAGTGGATAGCCTTTCCCTTCTCAAGGGGATCTTCCCAACCCAGGGCTCAAACTCAGGTCTCCTGCATTGCAGGCAGATTCTTTACCAGCTGAGCCACCAGGGAAGTCCAAGAATACTGTAGTGGGTAGCCAATTCCTTTTCCAGTGGATCTTCCTGACCCAGGAATTGAACTGGGGTCACCTGCTTTGCAGGAAGATTATTTACCAACTGACCTATTATGGAAGCTGGCTTTATGAATAACTACTGTTAATAAAACTAGTAGATGCAATGGAATTCCAATAGAGCTAATCAAAACATAAATAATGATACCATCAGGTGTTGCATTCAATTTGTCAGTGAATCTGGAAGACCCAGCAATGGCTACAAGGTGGGAAAAAGTCTATTTTCAGCCCAGTTTCCAAGAAAGGTAGTACTAAAGAATGTTCTAACCATTGGACAATTGCACTCATCTCCCATGCCAGTAAAGTCATGCTTAAAATCTTGCATGCTAAGCTTCAGCATTATGAGAGTCAAGAATCTCCAGCTGTCCAATTTGGGTTTAGAAAAGACAGAAGAACCAGAGATCAAATTGCCAACATTCCTGGATCATAGAGAAAGCAAAGGAATGCCAGAAAAAAAAAATCTACCTCTATTTATTTCATCAGCTAAGCTAAATCTTTTGATTGTGTGGATCATAACAAACTGTGGAAAGTTCTTAAAGAGATAGGAATACTAAACCATCTTACCTGGCTTCTAATAAACCTTTATGCAGATCAAGAAACAACAGTTAGAATCCTGTATTGAACAACTGAATGGTTCAAGGTTGAGACAGGAGTACCACAAGGCTGTCTGCTCTCATCCTGTTTGTGTAACCTATATGCTGAGCACATCATGAGAAATCCCAGGCTGGATGAGTTACAAGCTGGAATCAAAGTCAACAACCTCAGATATTTGGATGATATCATTCTAATGGCAGACAATGAAGAGGAACTAAAGAGCCCTAGATGACAGTGAAGAAGGGAAAGGAAAGAGCTGGTTTAAGGCTAAATGTTATAAAAAACTAAAATGGCATCTGGCCCCATTACTTCATGGTAAATATAAGGTGAAAAGGTAGAAGCAGTGACAGATTTCCTCTTCTTGGAATCTAAAATCTCTGTGGATGATGAGTGCAGCCATTAAGTCAGAAAATGATTGCTTCTTGACAGAAAAGCGATGACAAACCCAGACAATGTGTTGAAAAACAGAGACATTACTCTGCCAACAAAGGTCCATATAGTCAAGGCAATGGTCTTCCCAGTAGTCACGGACTGTTGTGAAAGCTGGACCATCCACAGAGCATCAAAGAATTGATGCCTTCAAACTGTGGTGCTGGAGAAGACTCTTGAAAGTCCTTTGGACAGCAAGGAGATAAAACCAGTCAATCTTTAACAAAATCAACCCTGAATACTCATTGAAAAGACTGATCCTGAAGCTAAAGTTCCAGTAATTTGGCCACTTGATGCAAAGAGCTGATTCATTGGAAATGTCCCTAATTCTAGGAAAGATTGAGGGCAGGAGAAGAGGCTGTCAGAGGATGAGATTATTGGATGTCATCACTGATGTAATGGACACGAAATTGGGCAAACTCCAGGAGATGGTAAGAGAAAGGGAGGCCTGGCATGCTGAAGTCCATGAAGTCACAAAGAGTGGTACATGACTGGGAGACTGAACTATGTATGTGTGTGTATATATATATATATATATAGTTACTTATATGTAGAGAGGAAATGTTCAGTCATTTGTACAAAGTCTACAGGAGTCTTCAGTCTGCCACAATTAGTCATATTACTTCTATATGCAAAATACTCTCGGCTACACTGAGGAGCCTGAAAGGTTCAAGTAAGGTTGCCATAATGCTTAAAGTCCTAGATTCTGGTAAAATATCCAATTGAGGAAAACCTAAAATGCAGGTTGTCTTAATTCATAGATTTTTGAACTAAAAAAACAAATCTTCTTACCCCTAAAGAGATAGCATAACCATAATAAATACTTCCATTCAAAACAGGGAGAATAGAAGGCACACAATTATTGCTCCAAAGCAATTCAGAAAGCCTGTGAGATATACTTTTTATTTTTAATTTTATTAGTGATGTATTAACTAGAGAACTAAAAGCAGATGCAATTCTAACAATTTTAAATTCTCTTCTTGATAATTTCTTTCTACTTCATTTAATTCACAGAAAATTAAAAGCAAAACTGGTTTTGAAGTTTTTATTAAAATTGCATTATTTGTGTAAAGAATAAGCTTGTTCAGGGAATAAGGCTCAGATCCTGGCTCCTCATTCACCTCAGTTCACTCACAATTGCTACTCTTTTACAAATGATGTGCTAGATCAGAATATTTATAAAACTTCAAATAAAAGAGTCTAAAATAGTGTTATGGCAGACACAGATTCTTTATAATTTTGGATGTATTTTCTTTATGTTTAGAGATTTGCCTTTATATAAACAGTACTATTTATATTTTTTCCTCATCATTTAATCACTTAAATATATCAATAGATTTTAAGTACTTTGTTTTTATTTATTATTTTTTATTTTTTTAATTTTAATTTTTACTTTATTTTACTTTACAATACTGTATTGGTTTTGCCATACATTGACATGAATCCACCACGGGTGTACATGAGTTCCCAAACATGAACCCCCCTCCCACCTCCCACCCCATATCATCTCTCTGGATCATCCCCGTGCAGCAGCCCCAAGCATCCTGTATCCTGCATCAAACATAGACTGGCAATTCATTTCTTACATGATAGTATACATGTTTCAATGCCATTCTCCCAAATCATCCCACCCTCTCCCTCTCCCTCAGAGTCCAAAAGTCCGCTCTACACATCTGTGTCTCTTTTGCTGTCTCGCATACAGGGTCATCATTACCATCTTTCAAAATTCCATATATATTTGTTAGTATACTGTATTGGTGTTTTTCTTTCTGGCTTACTTCACTCTGTATAATCGACTCGTTTCATCCATCTCATTAGAACTGACTCAAATGTATTCTTTTTAATGGCTGAGTAATACTCCATTGTGTAAATGCTTTGTTTTTAAAAGGAGTTTTGAGACAAGGAGGGAGGTGGGAGGGGGTTCAGGATAGGGAACACATGTACACCTGTGGGAGATTCATGTCAATGTATGGAAAAACCAATACAATATTGTAAAGTAATTAGCTTCCAATTAATATAAATAAATCTATATTAAAAAATAAAAAAATGAAATAAAAATAAGAAGAAGGAATAGGCTTTCTGCATACCCATTGCCTCCAAAGTGCATACCCTCCCCCATTATACAAATTATTCACCAGATTGTATAATTTTCACTGATAATAAACCTACATTGATGCATCATAATTTCCCAAAGTATATGTTTATGATGCATCAATGTAGGTCTATTTTCAATAAAATAATATACAATCTGGTGAGTGATTTTTTAATTAATTAATTTTAGGTGGAGGTTAATCACTTTACTATATTGTGGTGGTTTTGCCATATCTGCATGAATCAGCCATGGGTGTACATGTGTCCTCTCATTCCTGAACCCCCCTGTCACCTCTCTACCCACTCCATCCCTCTGGGTTGTCCCAGAGCATTGGCTTTGAGTGCCTTGCTTCAGGCATTGAACATTTCACTGGTCATCTATTTTACATATGGTAATATACATGTTTCAATGCTATTCTCCCAAATCATCCCACCCTCACCTTCTCTCACAGAGACCAAAGGTCTGTTCTTTACATCTGTGTCTCTTTTGCTGTCTTGCATATAGGGTCTTCATTACCATCTTTCTAAATTCCACATATGTGCATTAATATATTGTATCGGTGTTTCTCTTTCTGACTTACTTCACTCTGTACAATAGGCTCCAGTTTCATCCATCTCTTTAGAACTGACTCAAATGTTTTCTTTTTATGGCTGAATAATATTCCATTGTGTATATATAAGACAACTTCCTTATCCATTTGTCTGCTGATGGATATCTAGGTTGCTTCCATGTCCTAGCTATTGTAAACAGTGCTGCAAAAGGGTCTCAAAGAGTCAGACATGATTGAGTGACTAATAAAGGGTCACAAAGAGTTGGACATGACTGAGTGACTGAACAACAACAACAATCTTAGGGTTCACTCTTGTTATTTATTCCATGAGTTTGGACAAATACATACTAACATACCCATCATTATAATATCATACAGAATATTTTCACTGACCTAGAAGTCTTCAGTGTTCTGCCTTTTCATTTCCCATGATCATCTCTGACAACCGTATATCTGCCTCCATACTTTCAGCTTTTGGAGAAGGTCATATTGTTCAAACCATACAGTATACAGACTTTCCAGATTGACTTTTTATTTTTCACATGGTAATATGAATTTAATATGCATCCATGTCCTTTAAATAACTAGATAGCTAATTTCTTTTTCACACTAAATAGTCATCAATTGTCTACATGAATCACACTATTTATTTATCTACTTATGGACATCTTGGTTGCTTCCAAGTTTGGTAAATATGGATAAAACTGCCTTAAACAGTAGAATGCAGGGTTTTATGTGGATATAAGCTTTCAATCCTTTTTGGGTAAATATCAAGAATGTGATTGCTGGATTATGTAGTTAAGAGTGTTTTTCACTTTTTACAGAACAACAAATTGTCCTCTGGAATGGCTGTGAAATTTCGCTTCCCACCATCAGTGTATAGATCACCTTAATTTATATATTTCTGTTGCTCCATTTCCTCAACAGCAACTGGTGCTGTCAGTGCTCCAGATTTGGGCTATTCTAATACATATGTAATGGTATCTCATTGTTAAAATTCTGTTTTTCACAGATGACATAGAATGTGGAACCTTTTAGTGTGCTTATTTGCTATATCTTATTTTACAAAGAGTCTCTTCAGATTTTTGGCCTTTTTCCCCCATATGGTGTGGCATGAAGGATTTTAGCTCCCTGAGCAGAGATTGAACCTGTGCCACTTGCAGTGAAAACATGGATCCCTAACCATTTAACAAGCAGGGGATTACCTGGCCCATTTTTGATATTTTTGTTTTCTTATTGCTGAGTGTTAAGAGTTATTTTTATATTTTGGATAGGAACCTTTTATCAGATGTTTATTTTACAGATATTTTCTCCAAGTCTGTAGCCTGTTTCCTAATTCTCTTGATATTATCTTTCACAGAGAAGAAGTTTTGAAATTTGATTAACTCCAATTTATCCACATTTGTTTCTTGTATCAAAACTTTGATAAAAATAACCCCCATATCCAAGGTCTTGCCTGCTTTATGTTATGGTTAGGAGTTTTATAGTTTTGTGTTTCATATTTAATCTACATTTTCAGTTAATTTCTGTGAGGTGTGTAATTTTTTTTTTTTTGGATGTCAGATACTGCATGACCAATTTGAAAAGACTATGTTTACTTCATGTATTGTTTTTGCTCTTTTGTCAAAGATCTTAATTGCCAACCTCTGCTGGATCATATGAAAAGAAAGGGAATAAAAAAAAAAATCTACCTCAGCTTCTTTGACAACACTAAACCTTTGACTGTGTAGATCACAGTAAATTGTGGAAAATTCTTAAAGAAATGGGAATACCCGACTGCCTTACCTGCCTCCTAAGAAACCTGTATGCAGGACAAGAAGCAGACGTTAGTACTGGACATGGAACAATGGACTGATTCAAAGTTGGGAAAAGAGTATGTCAAGGCTCTGTATTGTCATCTCGCTTATTTAACTTATATGCAGAGTACATCATGTGAAATGCCAGGCTGAGCCCCAAGGAATTGATGTTTTAAAAAACAGTGGTACTGGAAAAGACTTTTGAAAGTCTCTTAGACAGCAAAGGGATCAAACCAGTAGATCTTAAAGGATATTAACTCTGAATATTTAATGGAAAGACTGATGCTGAAACTGAAACTCCAATACTTTGGCCAGCTGAGTACAAAGAGTCAACTCATTAGAAAATATCCTGATGCTGGGCTGAGAAATATTGAGGGCAAGAGGACAAGGGGACAACAGAGGATAAGATGGTTGGATGGCAACAATGATTCAATGGACATAGATTTGAGCAAACTCAAGGAGATAGTGAAGAACAAGGAAGCCTGACCTGCTGCATTTCATGGGGTAACTAAGAGTCAGATATAACTTGCTAACTGAGCAACAACAACAAGAAGGCTAGTTTCTGGGCTCTTCGTTATGTTTCATTGATTAATTTGTCAATAACATAATGTCTTGGTTACTATATCTTTATAGCATGTACGTTTTGAAGCTAGGTAGTGTTAGTCCTCTAAATTTGTTCTTCTCCTTCAGTAATGTGTTGATTCTTCTGGATTTGTGGGTTCTTCATATAAACTGTAGAATCAGTTTGTTGAGATCCATAAAATAACTTGCAGTATTTTTATTGGAATTTCTTTGAATCTATAGGTTAATTTGAGAAGAACTGATATCTTCACAAGGTTGAGTTTTCTTCTTCATGGACACAACACTTCTCTCCACTTATAAAGTTCTTATTTAATGCCATTCTTAAGAATTCTGTAGCTTCCACATGTAGATCCTACACACATTTTGATAAAATAGGTGATAATATAAATGATATAGTGTTGTTAATATCAAAGCTCACTAGTTCATAATCATTATGTAAGAAAGTGATTGGCATTTTCATATTAACTTTGCATTCTGAAACCTTACTAAAATTGCTTATTAGTTTCAGGAGTTTGTCTGTTCTTTTGGATTTTCTATTAGAGAAATATGAGAAGGGGACGACAGAGAATGAGATGGTTGAATGGCATCACCGACGTGATTGACATGAGTTTGAGCAAGCTCTGGGAGTTGATGATGGACAGGGAGGTCTGACATGTTGCAGTCCATGGGTTCCCAAAGAGTCAGACACAACTGAGTGATTGAACTGAACTGATATCATCTCTGAACAAAGACCTTTTTACTTTTTTCATTTTCAATCTATAAATATTTTATCTCCCTTTCTTGTCATATCTAATTAGTTAGTACTTCTAGTACTATATTGAAAAAGAGTGGAGAGGGGACATGCTTGCCTTGTATTTGACGTTAGTTTGAAAGGTTTGAATTCATCACTAAGTATCATGTTAACTGTAGGAATTTTTTATGTATTATTTATCAATTTGAAGATGTTCCACTCTATACTAATACTTGAAATCTTTTTATCATGAATGAGTATTTGACTTTGATCAAATATGTCTTGTATCTATTCATCTGACAGTATGATATTCCTTTTTAAATTGCTGCTGTGATAGATTACATGGATTAATGTTGAACAATCCTTTAATGTTGAACAATTACTTAATTTATTTAGATAGAAAATACATATTTGTGTTAAATAAATTACATATATATATACATAAGATCAGTATGCGATGTTAAAATGTAATATTAGTTGAGAGAAATGTTCACTTTATAAAAAACATTATTCAGAAAGTTAAATATTGACACATTAACTTGCAGCTCATTAAGATAAAACATGGGTAGTGTTCTTTTCAAAACTACATGCATTTTTATATTAAGTTGAATTTAAAGTTTTAATGTTGTGCTCTATTATTTATTTTTTAGTTTCTTTTCTTTCCTTATTTTTAATTTTACTGGAATGTTTTCTTTTAATTAGTATTTCAATTTTATTTTTTCTTTCTGGGATGCAACTGTCTCATCTACATTGGTACATTGCAACATCTGTTTACAAAGAAGTTTAAGATATTTCAAACATTGCAAAATATTTATTTAATTACATTTTAATTGATTAAAATAAATCAAAGCTTTCTATCAATAAGATTGCAAAAAATACTTAATACTAGTTTTTTATATCTCTAAGGTATTTTAACATGCTAGCTTCAAAAAGTATTCCCACCTAATAATACATTCACTGTTTTTCCCAACTTTATTCTAATCAAATTAGTATTAAAATATTTTATTTTTAATAGGAAGATAATTTACAATATTATATTAATTTCTGCAATACATCAACATGAATCAGCCATAAGTATACATAGGCCCACACCATGTTGAACCTCCCTGCTACCTCCCACTCCATCCCATTCCTCTAGGTTTTCACAGAGCACCAGATTTGGGTTCCTTGCATCACAAAGCAAATTCCCACTGGCTATCTATTTTATATATGGCAATGTATATGCTTCGTGATACCCTCTCAAATTATCCCACCTGTTCTTTATGTCTGTTCTTTATGTTTATATCTCCTTTGCTGCTCTGAAAATTGGTTCATCAGTACTATTTTCTAGATTCCATATATATATGTATTTAAAGGCAATGTATGTTTTCTCTTTCTGAATTACTCCACTCTGTACAATTGATTGTAGGTTCATCTACCTCACTAGGACTGACACAAATGTGTACTTTTTAAATATCTGAGTAATATTCCATAGTGCATATGGACTGCAATATAATCCAACCAGTCAATCCTAAAGGAAATCAGTCCTGAATATTCATTGGAAGGACTGATGCTGAAGCTGAAACTCCAGTACTTTGGCCACCTCATGTGAAGAGTTGACTCATTGGAAAAGACTCTGATGCTGGGAGGGATTGGGGGTAGGGGGAGAAGGAGACGACAGAGGATGAGATGGCTGGATGGCATCACTAACTCGATGGACATGAGTTTGAGTAAGCTTCGGGAGTTGGTGATGGATAGGGAAGCCTAGCAGGCTGCAGTCCATGGGGTTGCAAATAGTTGAACACGACAGAGTGACTGAACTGAACATTGAGTGATGTTGAGCATCTTTTTATATATTTAGTTATGTATGTGTCTTCTTTGGGGGGAAAATGTCTGTTTAGATATTCTGCTACCATTTTGATGTGTTTGTTTGTTTTTCTGGCATTGTGCTTCATAAACTGCTTGTACATTTTGGAAACTAATTAATTTGTTTCATCTGGCATTGTTTTATCCCATTCTGAGTGTTGTCTCTTCACCCTGTGTATAGCTTCCTTTATTGTGCAAAAAATTTTAAGTTGACTTAAGTCCCATTTGTTTTTTTTTTTTGTTGTTGTTGTTGTTTGTTTTTACTCCCATTACTGTAGGAGGTTGGTCATAGATGATCTTCATGTACTTTATGACAGAGAGTGTTCTGCCTTTTTTTTCCTCTAAGTATTTTATAGACTCTGGTCTTACATTGAGGTCTTTTATCCACTTTGCCGATTATTATGTATAGTGTTAGAAAGTGTTCTAATTTCATTCTTTTACATATAGCTGGCCAGTTTTCCCAGCTCCACTTACTGAAGAGACAATCTTTTCTTTTTTACATTCTTGCCTCCTTTATCTTTGGATTTATCTCTGGGCTTTTAATCTTATTCAATTGTTCTACATTTATGTTTTTGTGTGAGTATCATAACACTTTGATGACTGTAGCTTTGTAGCATCATTTGAAGTCAAGGAGGTTCATTCATTCATCCGGCTCCATTCTTCTTTCTCAGGGTTGTTTTGGCTATGTGGGGTCTTTTGTGTTTCCATACAAGTTGTGAAACTATTTTTTCCTAATTCTTTGAAAAATGTGATTGATAGGTTGATAAAGATTTCATTTTATCCATAGATTTCTTTGGCTTATATAGTTTTCACAATATTGATTCTTCCAATTCAAAATCATGATATTTCTCTCCATCTGTTTATGCCATATTTGATTTTTTTTTCATCAGTGTATTATAGTTTTCTGACTACAGGTCTTTTGTCTCTTTGAGGAGATTTATTCCTAACATTTTATTTATTTATTTATTTTAATGGCTAATGGAATTATTTCCTTAACTTCTCTTTCTGATTGTTCATTGCTAGTTTATAGCAATAGGTGGATACCCTTGTCTTGTTTCTGATTTTAGAGGAAAGAATTTCAGATTTCCACCACTGAGGACAATGTTTGCTGTGAGTTTGTCATATACGGCCATTATTACATTGAGGCATACTGTTTATAAGCTTACTTTCTGGAGACGTTTTTATCATAAATAAATATTGAATTTTGTCAATGTTTTCTCTGCATCTATTGAGATATGATAATTTCTTTCAATTTCTTAATATGGTATATCACACAGATTGATTTTCATATATTGAAGAAGATTGACATCTCTGTGATAAAGCCCATCTGGCCATGATGTATGATCTTTTTAATATGTTGTTGGATTCTGTTTCCTAGAATTGTAATGAAGATTTTGGCATCTATGTTCATCAGCGTTATTGACCTGTAATTTTCTCTTTTTGTGGCATCTTTCTCTGGTTTTGTTATCAAAATGGTGATGGACTCAGAACAATTTTGGGAGTCTTCCTTCCTCTGCAATATCCTGGAGGAATTTGAGAGGATAGGTATTAGATCTCTAAACTTTTGGTAGAATTTGCTTGTAAAGCCATCTAGCCTTGCACTTTTGTTCATTGGAAGATTTGTTTATTACAGTTTATATTTCTATGTTTTTGATGGGTCTGTTCATGTTTTCTGTTTCTTCTTGGTTCAGTTTTTAATGGTTATGATTTTCTAAGAATTTATCCATTTCTTCAAGATCGTCCAATTTATTGGCATATAGTTGCTGTTAGTAGTTTTTTATGATCTTTTGTATTTCTACATAGTCTATTGTAACATCTCCTTTTTCGTTTCTAATTCTATTGAGTCTTCTCTCTTTTTCCCTTTATTAGCCTGGTTAGCAGTTTGTCAATTTTAAGTTTCATTGATTTTTGCTATTGTCTCCTTCATTTCTTTATCACTTACTTCTCCTCTGATCTTTATGATTTCTTTGCTTCTACTAACTTTTTAAAAAATTTGTCTACTTTTCTTCTCTAGTTGCTTTAACTGTAAGGTTAGGTTGTTTTTCTGCTGTTTATCTTGTTTCTTGAGGTAGGTTGTATTGCCATAAACTTCCTTCTTATCACTGTTGTGTTTTGTTCTTTTCATTATATATATGCGTGTGTGTGTGTGTGTAAATCAAATGTTATTGACTTACAATGTTTCAGGTGTACAACAAGGTGATTCAGTTATACATATACACATATATTAGTTTTCAGATGATTTTCCATTATAGGTTATTACAAGATAGTGGCTATAGTTCCCTGTGCTATAATTAAATCTTTGTGGCTCGAGGCATATCTAATCAGTCATTTCAGTCACTCAGTCATGTCCAACTCTGTGACCCCATGGACTGCAGCAGGCCAGGCTTCCCTGTTCATCACCAACTCCCAGAGCTTGCTCAAACTCACATCCATTGAGTAGATGATGTCATCCGACCCTCTCATCCATTGTCATTCCCTTCTACTGCCTTCAAACTTTCCAAACATCAGAGTCTTTTCCAATGAGTCAGTTCTAATGAGGCAAATCTTTTTTTTTTTTTTTAATTAGAAATCTAGCATTCTATTCATACCAAGTCAAACAAATGGGGTCAAAATGTCATAAAATTTTACCTAGGTAAAGATTTATAAGTATTCTAATACATAGATCAGTTCAGTTCATTTCAGTTCAGTCGCTCAGTCATGTCTGACTCTTTGCGACCCCATGAATCGCAGCATTCCAGGCCTCCCTGTTTATCATCAACTCCCAGAATTCACTGAGACTTGAGTCCATCGAGTCAGTGATGCCATCCAGCCATCACATCCTCTGTCATCCACTTCTCCTCCTGCCCCCAATACCCCACCCCCCAGCATCAGAGTTTTTCCCAATGAGTCAACTCTTCACATAAGGTGGCCAAAGTACTGGAGTTTCAGCTTTAGCATCATTCCTTCCAAAAAACACCCAGGACTGATCTCCTTTAGAATGGACTGGTTGGATCTCCTTGCAGTCCATGGGATTCTCAAGAGTCTTCTCCAACACCACTGTTCAAAAGCATCAATTCTTCGGTGCTCAGCTTTCTTCACAGTCCAAATTTCACATCCATACATGACCACTGGAAAAAACATAGCCTTGACTAGATGGACCTTTGTTGGCAAAGTAATGTCTCTGCTTTTGAATATGCTATCCAGGTTGATCATAACTTTCCTTCCAAGAAGCAAGTGTCTTTTAATTTCATGGCTGCAATCACTATCTGCAGTGATTTTGGAGCCCAGAAAAATAAAGTCTGACATTGTTTCCACTGTTTCCCTGTCTATTTCCCATGAAGTAATGGGACCAGATGCAATGATCATGAACTCCTTATTGCCAAATTCAGACTTAAATTGAGGAAAGTAGGGAAAACCACTAGACCATTCAGGTATGACCTAAATCAAATCCCTTATGATTATACTGTGGAAGCAAGAAATAGATTTATGGGTTTAGATCTTCTAGACAGAGTGCCTGATGAACTATGGACTGAGGTTCGTGACATGGTACAAGAGACCGGGATCACGACCATCACCATGGAAAAGAAATGCAAAAAAGCAAAATGGCTGTCTGAAGAGGCCTTACAAATAGCTGTGAAAAGAAGAGAAGTGAAAAGCAAAGGAAAAAAAGAAAGATATAAACTTCTGAATGCAGAGTTCCAAAGAATAGCAAGAAGAGATAAGAAAGCTTTCTTCAGCAATCAATGCAAAGAATTAGAGGAAAACAACAGAATGGGAAAGCCTAGAGATCTCTTCCAGAAAATTAGAGATACCAAGGGAACACTTCATGCAAAGATGGGCTCGATAAAGGACAGAAATGGTATGGACCTAACAGAAGCAGAAGATATTAAGAAGAGGTGGCAAGAATACACAGAAGAACTGTACAAAAAAGATCTTCATGACCAAGATAATCACAATGGTGTGATCACTCACCTAGAGCCAGACATCCTGGAATGTGAAGTCAAGTGGGCATTAGAAAGCATCACTACAAACAAATCTAGTGGAGATGATGGAATTCCAGTTGAGCTATTTCAAATCCTGAAAGATTTGTGACCTAAGATGTGACAGACCTTGGAGATCATTCCATGTGCACTTGAATAATGAAATCTATTATTTTTGAATGAAATTCCCTGTAGGTATCAAGTAAGTCCAACTGGTCTAATGCCTTGCTTAAAGCTGTGTTTCCTTGTTAATTTCCTGTTTGGATGATTCTCTCCATTAGTGTGAGTGGAGTATTAAAATCTCCTTCTATTTTTATGTTGTTATCTATTTCCCCTTTAATAGCTGATAGCATTTGCTTTATGTATTTAGGTACTCCTATGTTGGGTACATATATATTTATAATTGTTTATCTTCTTGGATTATACCTTCATCATTATGTGGCATTCTTCCTTATCTCTTGTAAAGTCTTTATTTGAAAGTCTATTTTGTGTGATATGACTATTGCTATTACTGATTTCATTTGATTTATGTTTGAATAGAATATAATTTTCCAGCTCCTCATTTTCATTCTGTATGTGCTCCTAGGTTTGAGGTGGATCTTATAGCATATATTGGGGTTTTATATTTATATCCTTTCAGCCAATCTATGTCTTTTGGTTGGAACATTTAGTCCATTTACTTATAAGGTAATTATTAATACATATGATCCTATTGCATTTACTTTATTGTTTTGGGCTTGTTTTTGTAGGCCTTTTCTTTGACTTGTGTTTCTGTTTGGAGAAGTTCCCTTAGTATTTGTTGTAAAATTGGTTTGGTGGTGTTGAATTTTCTTAAATTTTGCTTATCTGCAAAGGTTTAAATTTCTCCTTTGAATGTGAATGAGATTCTTGCTGAATAGAGTAATCTTGATTGTAGTTTCTTTTTCTTTTTCTTTTTTTTTCCTTTTATCACTTTAAGTATATCAGGCCACTCCATTCTGGCCAGCAGAGTTTCTGTTGAAAAATATGCTGTTAGGCTTATGGGGATTCTCTTGTGTGTTATTCGTTGCTTTTCCCTTGCTGCATTTAATATCTGTTCTATGTGTTTAATTTTTGTTAGTTTGATTAATATGTGTCTTGCCATGTTTCTCCTTGGACTTATCATGTATGAGACTCTGGTCTTCCTAGATTAGTGGTTATTTCCTTTCTCATTTTGAGGAAGTTTTTGATTATAATATCCTTAAATATTTTCTCATACACTTTCTTTTGGTCCACTTGTTCTGGGACCTCTATGATTTGAATTTTAGGGGTGTTTAATGTTGTCTCAGAAGTCTTAGAGACTGACATTATTTTTCATTCTTTTTTTTTCCTTTATTCTCTCTGTTTTTGTTATTTACACCATTTTATATTCCAATTCATTTATCCATTCTTTTGCATCAGTTATTTTTTCCCTGTAATTTATTTTTAATCTCAATTATTTTGTTGTTCATTATTAATTGTTTATTACTTAGTGCTTCTAAGTGGTTCATATACATTTCTTGTGTCTTCTCGATCCATTCCTCAAGTCTATTTATCTGTGCCTCCACATTACTTTCAAGATTTTGAATCATCTTTACTATAATTATTCTCAATTGTTTTTCAGGCAGCCTGCATAATTCTTCTTCATTTGTTTGGTCTTGTGGGTTTTTATCTTGTTCCTTCTCTGCTGCATGTTTCTCTGTTTTTGTTATTGCTATTTTTTTTTTTTTTAATTTACTCTGTTTGTGGTCTCCTTTCTACAGGCTGGAAGTTCATTGCTCCTATTAATTTTGGTGTCTATCCCTGTGAGTGGGATTGAACCAATACCTAGTGAAGATTTCCTAGTTGTGGGGATTTGTGCTGGTTTTCTGGTGAATAGAGCTGGATTTTGTCTCTCTGAAAGATAGAGTCATGTACAGTAGTGTGTTTTGGGGTGTTTAAGGGTTCGGTATGGTTTTAGGAAACATTTATGTTAATAGGAATATTTGTGTTCCTGTTTTGCTAACAGCTTGGCATAACGTATCTGTCATTGGAGCTTGCAGGCTTTTAAATGGGGCTTGGCCTTTGTTTTTTGACGGAGGCCTTTGGTAGGCCTCTCACATATTAACAATCCATGGGGTTGGGAATTCTCTGGTGGTCCAAAGTCCTGGATTCTGGTCTACCTCTGGCTTTCAGTCCCAATCCCTTAATGTAACCCGAGGACATCATAGGCCACATAGCACAGAAGAAATAACCCCAAGACAAATGATGATATAGCACTCAATAGCCAAGTACATCCAAAGAGCCTCATACACTTCAAATAGAAAAGAAGGGAGAAGTATATAGAGAAAAAAGAGTAAAACCAAGAGTCAAAATAGGAGAAAGCAATCAATCCAATAATCAAACCTCTAAGTGAAAATTGATACTAAAAATTAGACTTTCAAAAATACAAAATAAAAACATCAAAAATAAAAATCAAAAACATGAAAGAATTCCAATATAACTGAGAAATCTTACACAGAAAAAATAGGGGAAAATGAAATGAATTTATGTAAAAATAAGATGTTTTAAAAAAGGAAGAAGTGGGGTATAAAAATTAAAATTAAAGGAATAATAAGGAACAACTTTAGACCAATATGATAAATGGGGGGGTGCATATATATACACATTGGACAGTAGTGAGAAAATTGTCCATGTGATGTCTTCATTTTCCTACCTCAGTCTATTTGCTCCCTCAGAAAGTCCTCCAATATTTCTAGGATGATCTCTAGACCTGTTGTGGCCAATGTGGGGTCAGCTCAGACTCAGATCTTGCCTTGATCCATCTTTATTTGATCTCAAACTTTACAGTTGCCTCTAAAGTCCACAGCTTTAGGCCAACTGCTGGATTTAAGTTACTATACTTGCAACACAAACATATTTTTTTTTTCTAATAGTCATGTATAAATGTAAAAGTTAGACCATAAAGAAGGCTGAGGGCTGCAGGATTGATGCTTTTAAATTGTGGTATTGGAGAAGACTCTTGAGAGTCACTTGGGCAACTAGGAGAGAAAACCAGTCAATCTTAAAAGAAATGAACCTTAAATATTCATTGGAAGGACTGATGGTGAAGCTGAAGCTCCAATATTGTGGCCTCCTGATGTGAAGAGACAACTAATTGGAAAAGACCCTGATGCTAGGAAAGATTGAGGGCAGGATGAGAAAGGAGCAACAGATGAGATAATTGGATGGCATCACTGACTCAGTTGATATGACTTTAAGCGAAGTCTGGGATATGATGAAGGACAGGGAAGCCAGGTGTGCTTCAGTCCATGGAGTTGCAAAGAGTTGGACAAAACTTAGTGACTGAACGACAATAAGCTTCAGCTGCATGGGTGATTTTCCCTTCTTTTCTTTGTTCATGAACGGTCTTCCCACTTTGGTTTTTGGCCCACTTATACTTGTTGGTTGCTCTCCTATTCTCTGTCTAGACATGAGGGGGCAAAACTAGCTGCTTATTATGGGCTCATTTGCTCAGTTGGACTGGGGAGGTGGTGGGGTAAAGCAGTCACAACTGGGGTGTGTGGGGGAGTTTCCACTGTGTCTGAAAACTGTGAAAAGTCACCACAGTCTGAGGGGCATTGTGCATTACCACAGAGGAGTAAGCTCCAAGATTTGTGGCACCATTGGCAGAGACAATTCACTCAGGCTCACAGGAAGATATGGGCAATCACCCATGGCTGCTCACAACTTAGTGGTAACTATCATCCCTGGGACTAAGACCATAGCAGCCCCTGCATTCCACCTCTGTCACTTGAGCTGGCCTCTATATTTCTAAAGCCACAGACAGTGGCTGGCTTGCCTTGCTTTTGTATTTGCTAAGGTGCAGTCCTTTGTTCTGTGAGCACACACCAATAAAGTTTTTCTGTGGGAATAATATTTTGCCCCCATGGCTGGCCCAGGCTTTTCCTTGGACTCTCTCCACAGTGTCACACTAGCCCCCTCAGATTATCTTCATAGCAGTCAATCCCAGTCCTCTCCTTGAGGTTCGACCCCCAAAGCCTGAGCCTCAGCACCTAGCCCCCACTCAGTGTGATGGACACAGTGTGTGAGCCACTTCTCCACTGGGAAATGCCATTTGACAAGATCTCTGTGGGGAATGTTCTCCATTTTGTTTTCAGAGCACCTGCCACTACACTTCCCTCTGAAATCCTGAAACTGACTCCTCACCTTACCTGTGAGGGAGTTCCCTAGTGTATGGAAACTTTCCCCCTTCATGACTGCCTTCCTAGGGAGAAGGTTCCCATCCCCAAATTCTTTGTTTCCATTTTTATCATTGTGTTTTGCCCTACCTCATTCTGAGGAGGTTGGTTTGTCTTTTTGGAAGTCTGGAGTACTCTGCCAGTGTTCAGAAGATGTTCTGTAGGAGTTTTCCACATGCAAATGAGTTCTTGTTGCATATGTGGTGGTGGTGGGGAGACCTCGTCTTATTCCTCCACCATCTTGAGTGTCTCCAAACTAGTATACCTTTAATTCATGATCCTGAATCACTCTGCAATGAACCCAAGTTTTGTACTTTAATTAATATGACAAGGTATACTCAGTAATGATGCTACTATTCCTAACAATATTACTTTGACTAAATTTTAGCATCATCTTGTTTTATGTATTCTTTAATTGCTTTTGAAGAATATATTTTATTTCTATATTTAATGTTCCTGCTAGCTTTATACGCAGTAGACCCTCTACTGTTCCTATATATCTGCCTTTAACCAGTAAGATTTTTCCTTTCATAATGTTCTGATTTCTAATTTTGTCCTTTTCTTTTCTGGTTACAGAAGTTCTTTAACATATCTCATAAGATCAACCCTGGCTGTTTCATTGGCATTTGTGACCAGGTCCTTGCACGGCAGCCTTCATGTTCTAGGGGTATGGGCTTCTTATGGCCCACTGAAAATCAGGAACTTCATAACTCACTATTGAGTAAGAATGAGAGAGATGATTAAATGATGAATTAATACATAAACACATCATTAAGGGAAGTGAATGGATAAATTGACTTGAGGCTTTGAATTAATTCAAATTCAGAGTACATGAATTTTTCCTAATGGTTTTGATACTCTTTTGTTATCAAGATGGACATAATGTCATTTCAATCTAATTTGGAAAATTTCTAATACTAATTTTATATCCTCATATTTTTTCTCTTCAATTGTATCATATTTTTCTAACTATTTCCCACCCATATACCAAAATGTGTATTGTTCTTGGTACAATTGTTGGAATTTGTCAGAGGATGTGATGGGATTTATGTTTCTTTAAAAAGTATATATATATATATAGCAGTACATCTCCTAAATATGAATGAGAGTACATATAAGTCGAATTTGTAAATCCAAAAAAGTTAGCTTAGGTACCTAACACAATCAGCCTAGTGCTGTATTGTCATCGATTTATGGCAGTTTTCACCCAAATAAGAGGGGAAAAAAAATACAGAATACATTTTAAATCTTATAGTACCATACCTTGAAAAGTACAGTAATACAGTACAACAGGGTCTTCCTTTGTTGCTCAGGGATAAAGAATCTGCCCGCTATGCAGGAGATACAGGTTTGATCCCTGGATCAAGAAAATTTCCTGAAGAAGCTAATGACAACCCACTGTAGTATTATTGCCTGGTAAATCTCATATACTTAGGAGTCTGGCAGGCTGCAGTCCATGAGGTTGAAAAAGAATCTGACACAACTTACAATAAAACAGCAACAACAACGACACAATAGCTCACATACAGGGGCTGGCATCAAGTGAACAGGCAAGAAGAGTTACTGACTGGAGGAGCCAGAGGAGGTAGAAGATGGGGGAGTTGAAGGATCATCAGCAATATGAGAAGGAGGGCAAACTGCAATTTCACTCACAGCTCACATTGATGGCACAGGGTCTGGTTCCTTGCCAAATTCAATTCCATCTGCCCTCTTATGAAAATGATCCAGTGATTTCTGGGTAGCAGCTTTTATTTATTTTTTTCCCTCATTTTAAATGACATGTTGCACTGGATTGCATTCTGAGTGGCTGCTGCAACCTTCATGTACCAGTCTATGTTTGGATCCTGTGCCTCAAAAACTAATAATGCCTCTTCTAAGAAAGAAAATCCCCTTTTCATTTCCTGTATTGTGAATCTCTTCAGTTCTTCAATTACTTCTTCCTCTTGTCTCTATTGATCCATTCTCTGGACTTCAAATTCCATCAGGTCTTCATTAGTAAGTTCCTTGTGTTGAGCAGCTATAAACTCAGTGAAGCTGTCTCTTGCAAATCTAGCTCCAGCTTATACACAAAAGCACAACCACTTATAGAGGGTGAACTCATCTGAAAATGTACACCAGATATATCAATTGACTTATGTTATTAGAAGTGAGAATGTATGTCCACAACTGAAGTTTCACATATAGGGAAATTACTATATTTGAATTAGTGGAATAAATTCATTCACTGCAAATGCCACAGCCTTCACATTTCTGATCATGAGTATGTAGAATAGGAGGCTCATAATTAACTTAGAATAATTTTAATGTATTCAAGTCAATATTGCAGTGTTTCCATATCACAACATGGGCAGAAGTGAAGTAATTCTCAACTGTACTGAAAGGGAGCTAGGCTGATGAGCACTACATCTGTTGATGGACTCCTGTTCTGATTATCCCCTGCTTAGTATTCAGGGAGGATTTTTCATACTTCAGGTTTTTCATAGCATTACCCATGTTGTGCAGTTTAGTTCATATCAGTCATTCAGTCGTGTCTGACTCCTTGTGACTCCATGGAGTATAGCAACACATACCTCTCTGTCTATAACCAACTCCCAGAGTATACCCAAACTCATATCTATCAAGTTGGTGATACAATCCAACCATCTCACCCCTCTGTCTTCCCCTTCTTCTCTTGCCTTCATTCTTTCCCAGATTCAGGGTCTTTTCCAATGAGTCAGTTCTTTGCATGAGGTGGCCAAAGTACTGGAGTTTCAGCTTTAGCATCATTCCTTCCAAAGAAATCCCAGGGCTGATCTCCTTCAGAATGGACTGGTTGGATCTCCTTGCAGTCCAAGGGACTCTCAAGAGTCTTCTCCAACACCACAGTTCAAAAGCATCAATTCTTCAGTGCTCAGTTTTCTTTACAGTGGAACTCTCACATCCATACATGAGCACTGGAGAAACCATAGCCTTGACTAGATGGACCTTTGTTGGCAAAGTAATATCTCTTCTTTTTAATATATTGTCTAGGTTGGCCATAGTTTTCTTTCCAAGGAGTAAGTGTCTTTTATTTTCATGGCTGCAATCACCATCTGCAGCTATTTTGTAGCCCCAAAAAACAAGATCTGCCATTGTTTCCACTGTTTCGCCATCTACTTGTCATGAAGCGATAGAACCAGAGGCAATGATCTTTGTATTTTGAATGTTGAGATTTAAGCCAACTTTTTCACTCTTGTCTTTCACTATCATCAAGAGACTCCTCCGTTCTTCAATTTCTGCCTTAAGGTTGGTATCATCTGCATATCTGAAGTTATTGATATTTCTCCCAGCAATCTTGATTCCAGCTTGTGCTTCCTCCAGCCCAGCATTTCTCACAATGTACTATGCATATAAGTTAAATAAGCAGGGTGACAATATACAGCCTCGACATACTCCTTTTCCTATTTAGAACCAGTCTGTTGTTCCATGTCCAGTTCTAACTGTTGCTTCCTGACCTGCATATAGATTTCTTAAGAGGCAGGTCAGGTGGTCTGGTAATTCCATCTCTTTCAGAATTTTTTGCAGTTTTTTGTGATCCACACAAAGACTTTGGCATAGTCAATAAAGAAAAAGTAGATGTTTTTCTAGGGCAATGGCACCACACTCCAGTACTCTTGCCTGCAAAATCCCATGAATGGAGGAGCCTCGTAGGCTACAGTCCATGGGGTTGAGAAGAGTCAGACATAACTGAGCGACTTCACTTTCAGTTTTCACTTTCATGCATGGAGAAGGAAATGGCAACCCACTCCAGTGTTCTTGCCTGGAGATTTCCAGGGATGGGAGAGTTTGGTGGACTGCTCTCTATGGGGTCGCACAGAGTCGGACATTACTGAAGTGACTTAGCAGCAGCGGCAGCAGATATTTTTCTGGAACTCTTACTTTTTCAATGATGCAGTGGATATTGGCAATTTGACCTCTGGTTTCTCTGCTTTTTCTAAAACCAACTTGAACATCTGGAAATGCATGGTTCACATATTGTTGAAACCTGGCTTGGAGAATTTTGAGCATTACTTTACTAGCGTGTGAGATGAGTGCAATTGTGTGGTAGTTTGAGCATTCTTTGGTATTGACTTTCTTTGGAACTGGAATGAAAACTGACCTTTTTCAGTTCTGTTGCCACTGCTGAGTTTTCCATATTTGGTGGCATATTGAGTGCAACACTTTCACTGCATCATCTTTTAGGATTTTAAATAGCTTAACTGGAATTCTGTCACCTCCACTAGCTTTATCTGTAGTGATGCTTCTTAAAGACCACTTGACTTCACATTCCAGGACATACGGCTCTAGGTGAGTGATCACACCATTGTGATTATGTCATGGAGATATTTTTTGTACAGTTCTTCTCTGTATTATGGCCACCTCTTCTTAATATCTTCTGCTTCTGTTAGGTCCATACCATTTCTGTCCTTTATTGAGCCCATCTTTGCATGAAATGTTCCCTTGGTGCTCAGTTTTTTCAGTTGTTTTTATTTTTTTGAAGAGATTTCTAGTCTTTTCCATTCTATTGTTTCTCTCTATTTTTTTTGCACTGATCACTGAGGAAGGTTTCCTTATCTCTCCTTGCTATTCTTTGGATCTCTGCATTCAAATGGGTATATGTTTCCTTTTCTCCTTTACTTTTTGCTTCCCTTCTTTCCACAGCTGTTTGAAGGCCTCCTCAGACAGCCTTGTTGATTTTTTGTATTTATTTCGCTTGGAGATTGCCTTGATCCCTTTCTCCTGTAGAGTGTCAAGAACCTCTGCCCATAGTTCATCAGGTACTCTTTCTATCAGACCTAGTCCCTTAAATCTATTTCTCACTTCAACTTTATAACTTTAAAGGATTTTATTTAGGTCATACCCTTATGGTCTAGTGGTTTTCCCTACATTCTTCAATTTGATTCTGAATTTGGAAATAGGGAGTTCATGATCTGAGCCACAGTCACCTGTTGGTCTTGTTTTTGCTGACTGTATATAACTTCTCCATCTTTGGCTATAAAGATTATAATATTGTTAATTAGCAGAAAAGTCATTATTTCCAGTTTATGAAAAGTATCATGTTTTCCTTTTCCATTCAAAGAGCAAATATTCATATTAGTTCTGCTTTCTGTTAGTCCCAATGTCCACTTAAAGTTTTCAGATAAGTTTACTTTTTAAGATGCTAGTGCATTTAAGTTTTTTGTCTCTTCAGTGATATATTCCATTACTACAAGTAACTGAATTTCTGTCTGGGAATTATTTAGTCTGCAAGCAATTTTGCTTAATTATACTGCACAATAAGTAAATAAATACTCCCCCCCTCAAAAAAAAAAAAAAAAAACCAAACAAGTAAAACAAGTGTAATTGAAAAATATGTGCAAATTCTTCCAAAATATCCTGATTTGAAATCTGAAGCAGTCTATTTGCTAAGCGTTTTTGATTTATATGTAGGAGTGACTATAAAGCAAGCTATGTTAAAATTTGGATTTTAAGTACTTTTGTAATGACTGCAAGGAGATCCAACCAGTCCATTCTAAAGGAGATCAGCCCTGGGATTTCTTTAGAAGGAATGATGCTAAAGCTGAAACTCCAGTACTTTGGCCACCTCATATGAAGAGTTAACTCACTGGAAAAGACTCTGATGTTGGGTGGGACTGGGGGCAGGAGGAGAAGGGGATGACAGAGGATGAGATGGCTGGATGACATCACTGACTCAATGGACGGGAGTTTGAGTGAACTCAGGGGGTTGCTGATGGACAGGGAGGCCTGGCATGCTGCGATTCATGTGGTTGCAAAGAGTCAGACACGACTGAGCAACTGTTCTGATCTGATCTGATGGTGGGTCAAAAAAACAAAGAATGCAGTCCATAGTGATGATGAATTATAACAAGAAAGGAAATGATTCCATATGAATCCATTATTTTAGAATCAGTGTATTTCTGTGGTCTGTGTTAGGATGATTGTAATTCAGTTGATTTTTCTTTATATGCTAAATGAATTATAAAGTGAACACATATTCAACAGTTTCAGAAAATTTAACCACCAAAACTATATTTTCAAAATCAGGAAATGCTCTGACAGTCTGGATGTACAACTCAGTTTAATTTGTGTTAGTAAGAATCTACAGTAAAATATTTCATTAGTAACATACTAAAACTTTTATTATTTAGAAATTCACATAAAATAATTTATATATTTAATCATTTCATATTAAACAAGTCTGCAATAGGATAATACTTGTTAAAAATATTACTCTCTTACTCAATAATATCTATTAGTAGTTAGATAATAAGACATATTGACCTCTTTACCCCAAAAAATATGCACGAAGAAGGGCTCATCACTTTTTCTTTTATTTTTTTTTCTGACAAAATTATAATGTAATCAGAAGGACACATCAGCTAAGCCCACATTGTGAAGACATTTTGTTAAATATTTGATAGGTACTCTTCCAAAGTATGAAGGTTATGAAAAACAAGGAAATACTGGGAAATCGTCGTAAGCTGAAGGAGACTAAAGAGGTACAGTAGCTAAATTCATTGTGGTAATGTGCAACGGATACTGGAATAAAAAGGAAAAAATATTTGGAAATATCCAAATATAATTTATAATGCAGTTAGCAGCATCATGTAGTGTGTTGTGCTTACTTGTTCTGTCCTGTCTGACACTTTGTGACCCCACAGACTGTAGCCCACCAAGCTCCTATGTCCATGGGGATTCTTCAGGCAAGAATCCTGGAATGGCTTGTCTTGCCTTCATCCGAGGTATCTTCCCAACCCAGGGATGGAACATTAATTGTTAGTTTTGATAACTGTATCAGGGGTATGCAAGATGAAAAAAAGAAATGAAGGACAGAAGGAAGGGAGGCGGCAAGAAAAAACAAAGAATAAAATAGAGGGCCTAGAACAAACAGAGACAAAGCAGGGATACGAGCATACATATATATAATTGAGATTTACATTTATTAGTGAATGCAGACACACAGAAAACAAGCTTAAGGAGTGATAATAGCCCAGTTTTTTTCAGTTCTTGTAAAACAAGCTATGTCAAACTTAAAAGTGTAAATATACTTTACACATTCACCTAAATTCCCATGAATAAAAAATATTTAAACATTATTTTATTAGTTTTTATTTTAATATAATAAAATGATTTCCCTCTTTCTCCTCAGTATTTATAAAGTCTTAGGAATGATGATATTAGACTTTAAGATATAGCTGTAAACTGAGATAAGTTGCTTCCCAGATACAAATTTAATATTTTTTGTTTCTTCAGGTTCATCATATACTTAATCATGGATTATGTTCTGATAGAATGAATTTACATTGATGGCTTGTCAACATGTGAAAGAGTCAAACCTACTGGTCCTTGAAAACTATGTGAGGTAATTACTGTGAGACATTTACATTAGTAAAACACATCATTACATTTCCAGATCATCATGTAACAAATGAAGAAGTAATTAACTGTATCTCTACTTTTATCTATTAAGATACATATCAACATTCCCAACTTTCAAATTTAATGAACACAGCACAAATAATTTTATATATATGTGAAAAATGAGTTATATATGCTTCTTTGTTTTATAAAATTCATCTAAGTGCCCCTCTGCCTTTTGGCAAAACTTACTTAAATCAAAACTTAAATGGAAAAATAGTAATGTAGAAAGGCTCCTTCTGATATCTAAATTCAGTCGTTTTAATCTGTGTGTGTCTGGGTTGTCAAATTTGAAGAATGAAGCAAGCAGAGCTGACTTTGTTCCTCACCACTGCTTCAACATAAGAAAACCCAGTCCTACATTTTGAAGATGTTCACAGATATGATTTGGGAGGAAAACAAACTTTAATGCTTAAAAACAAGTTTGAGAAATAATTCATAAAATCATATAATCTTACTTCCAGGTAGAAAAACAAAAGTCTAAGATGAAAAATGATATACCAAATATTATCTGTTTGTCAGGGTTAGAACTATGAGACAAAATTTCTTTGACTCTCAATTTTGCACTCAGTTGTCTTATAAATTCTAGAGTTCATCAGGTACATTTGCCTTTTACAAAAATCAGAAACAGGTCACTATAAAGAATCAATGTTATGAACTTAAATTTGGATGTATGTTCTCCAAAAATTACAACTTTGATACAAGAAGACTAGAACAAAAATATTCTTACATATAATCTATATTACCAGAAATATCTTTCTTATTGATTAATTAATTTTATTCTTAATAACCTATAGGAGTAAAAAAATTCCTGAGTCATAGAATAGCATGGTGAATAGGACAGTTAAGATTCATGTGCTTCTGAAGGTGGGGACAGACTAAACTTACATACAGAAATGTAAAACATAGAGTATGAGAAAAATAAAATTAAAAGAGTAGTAACTAATGACTAGCACTTAGTAGTACTACTAAGAGTAGTATCTACAAATACCTACAGTAACTAATGAACACCAAATGGTTTAGAGTAGATCTGGGTAGGAAGCTAAGAGAAGATAGACAACTAGCTAGTGTATTCTTGAGGAAGCCCCTTCTTTCCAAAGGAAAGAACAAAGCACAAACCAGCTTGGTAGGATTGGACAGCAGTATAGTTAGAACCCTGAAAATAAGAAGAGTTCATGTACATGGAAGATGAGTCAGAGATATTGGCAAGCATCATAGTATGCAGGGTCATAGTGCTTAGATTTTACTCTAAATTCAGTGAAAAGCTATTGGATAATTTTATGCAAAGTGATTGATATGATCTTTTAGATTTTAGAAAAATAATTATAAGATGGAAGATGGTTACAGTAACTATTCAGTGAGAGTGGATGGTGGTTGGAGATAAATGGTTGGATAAAGAAATGGGAATACAACTGAGAAAATTTTGAGGTAGCTCCAAAAAGAACTCTTGATGGGTTTTATAAGATATATGACTCTTTATTTATATTTAGTGCATATGCTAAACTATATCTCACCTTGCTATTTAGGATAGCAAGATAACACATGGAGAAGGAAATGGCAACCCACTCCAATACTCTTGCCTGGAAAATTCCGTAGGCAAAAATCCATGGGGTTGCAAAGGGTCAGACACGGCTGAGGGGCTTCACTTTCTCTTTCAAGATAACACAAATTTCTAGTCCAATACTTTAAACATTGAAGAAGATCAATTTACCTTGCCCATCTCTGATTTTTAGTTTTCATTTTGGTTAAATGATTTCAATTTACGAATCATCTCATGGGTTTTGAAACTCTGACCACTAAACAGCTTTGAATATCTGACAGACTTCGTGATATTGGTGAAATGGAGAGAGCTAACATTTAAACCAAGCCAAACAGCTTAAGGGCTTCCCTTGTGGCTCAGCTGGTAAAGAACCTGCCTGCAATGCAGGAGACCTGGGTTGGGAAGATTCCTTGGAGAAGAGAAAGGCTACCTATTCCAGTATTCTGGCCTAGAGAATTTATTGGACTGTATAATCCATGCGGTTGCAAAGAGTCGGACAGGACTGAATGACTTTCGCTTCACGTCAAACAGCTTAAAATTTCATAACAGCTCGAAATTTGTTTTGACCACTGTATTGTCAGAGATTTTTGTAGACCAACTCACATGGTACAATGCATTTCTCCATCTCTAAATCTTGTTGATTTTTTTTTTTCTTCCTAGAGGAAAAATTAAACAAACAAACAAAAGTTGGAAATGTGTTGTTTTTTTTTTTTTCCCCTGCACCATTGGGCAAAATGCAATTACCCAGAGAAGTACTAATCTTTTGAATTTTTGGTACATATCAGTTTACTTGCTGCCAATTTCTCGTCTGAATTCAGTTCCTGGAACATTTCATACATTCAAAATTTATGGAAGAACTTAGATGAACAAATGGCCATCTTCTTCATGCCCATCATCAAGAACAGGTAGTTACCTTAAGGCTGATTTTATTAGGGTTAGACTTTAGCCCACAGAATTAAGCAGTAAAATATAAAATTTACAGAAGTGGGAGTCTGACACAAAATTAATTTTTTTAAAAAAGGTTTGCATTGTCTCTTTGAATATACAAAATTAAACAATAAAAGAGAAAATATGCAGAACTAGAGTCTATATGCCAAGTATGTCTCAGTGTTTGTCCTTTATTTCAAAAAAACATTTGTATGGGATATTGCAGAGTATAAAATAGGCTTCCCTACTGTTTCTTTCTTTTTTTTTTTTTTTTTCCCACTGTTTCATTTGAAGAGTACATTCATTGTGCCAGAAGTGGCTGACTTCAGTAAAGCTTTCACTTTTACATATTTAACAATTCAGGATGCAAGAAGGTTTGGCCAGGGTCCCTGAATTCCTTCCATGAGTTCATTGTTACACTCTAAGGTTTTACTCAAAAAAGAAAAAAAAAAAAAGACACTGCCTTTACTTTAATTAGAGTGTATGAAATCTCTTGCATTTTACTGTAATGAAGTATAGCAGCACACCAATAACTTGCTAGCATAATATTGAACTTACATTTGCTAATATGTTGCAAAAGCCATCTGAGAAGAAAATAGAATTTCTTTACGTATTCTGAAATTTCCTCTGGACTAAATCAGAGAACTGTATATGTGAAAAATCTATGCTTTATTGGTTGAATATTGGATGATCTTTGTCAAACTGTGTTTTAGAAAGTTGTCTCAGATATGGGAAAAGCAGTGTTTTTACCTTCTTCCTTCCTTACCATTTGAGCAAACAGATTTGCTGGATGGAGCTAATAAAGTGTGGAAATTATAATGTTTGAAATCATTAATATTGGCAAGAAAAAAGTCTACTTCTCTAATACATGATTTTTCAATAAAAGTGACATTGTCCCCCAAAGTGTTGAACATTGATTGGTTCTGGAAGACAAGAGGGAAAACAAAACTTGCTACTATATGCATAAATCAGAAATATACATACAGTGCACTAGGTCACTTCAGGTGTATCTGACTCTTTGTGACCCTATGAATCACAGCCTGCCAGGCTCCTCTGTCCATTGGATTTTCTAGGCAAGAATATTGGGCTGGGATGCCATTTCTTCCTCCAGGAGTTCTTCCCAACCCAGGGATCAAACCTGTGTCTCTTAAATCTCCTGCATTGGTTGAGGGGTTCTTTATCCCCCAGCACTAACTGGGAAGTCAATGTATACAATACATGAATAGATACACACTATATCTATATTATTAAAAATTAATAGAAGGGGCAATTAAAAAAAGAGAAAAGTAGAAAAATGTGCAATTCCCTCCTTAAAGTGTTAATAACCAAAAAGAAGTGAGAAACACTGTTCTAACAGATACTTAAACCCAAGCAAACTAAAATAACCTAAACTCATGATGAGTATTTACCCCAGATATTGGAGGTCAAATCATATGTATTATTACAAGAAATCTCCTTGTATTTTCTAGATCAGTTATTTTGAGGGGATCTATTTATTATATTGGAGAAGGAAATGGCAACCCACTCCAGTATTCTTGCCTGGAGAATCCCATGGATGGAGGAACTTGGTGGGCTACAGTCGACAGGTTGCAAAGAGTCAGACACGACTGAGCGACATCACTTCACTTCATTTATTATATGATATAGTATCTTCATGTTTAGGACATTCAAATGAAATATCACTTTGCCTCAATCTTGGGAATAATTATTCTCTTGAGCATCTGTTTTATTGTCTTATGAGACTTATGAAATCTACAACTTTATTGCCTTCCTCAGAAGGTTAACAGTAAGCATAATGAGAGAGAGAAAAAAAAAAAAAAACCTGCCGAAATATAAATTAATATTATAAAGTGCTTGAAAGTATGTATTTGAATTAGTCTAATTTTGGTAGACACATCTTGCTTTTGTGCATGTTTTTCTTTCTCACTATTTTAGCTGATTTTTAAGTTTGTTGGATCTCAAACGAATCGTTTTATGATTTAAGCTACCTACAATCAAGTTTGTAATAGGGAAGAGATATTGTACTTCATTTTTAATTTTATTTATTTATTTACTTCAGAGCCTACAAATATATTGTGGACTCTTACATAATTAAAATTCCAAGTCAGTAAACTCACAATTCTATTTAGTGATTTAATAATGGTCTTCTTATTCAAGGGTGAATGTCACCCTTTGTGATTGTTCAGAATGTACTCGGAGTACGTGTGCATAGCTGAATCATACAGCCCAATTCTTAAGAGAAAGAAATAGAAAGAAATGAAGGAGGTATATATTTCTCACCCATTTATTTGATACAGAACACAGAGTAACAACAACAAAAAAAGTAGTTTCCATATAATGCAAACTCAAAATGGTTTGTAGAGCTGTAATTTCAACTCTATTAAGAAGAAATCCTTCAGGCTTGAGAATGTAGACTTTTTGACACAAAGACCTTTGTGTAAAGAGATTTCTGTTCCTCTAATGTTTAAAATTAAAATGACCTAGATATGAAATAGAACCTTGTGGGCTTCTGCCCATGGCTACTTCTGCAATAAAGCACTTATCTTTGAACAATTTCTCATTATCATAAGATCCTAACTCCTTAAACACATGCCTTGAGAAGTGGAGGGCTGTGAATGGAATGCAAATGATGACAGAAGCTATTTAAATTTTGGAAATAGTAAATAAAAATGAGGGATCTCCAGTATGACTATAGCTAGATTAGATTGAAGCTTAGCAAAGATACAAGGTTGATATTATAGGGGCTAAACTGCCCCCTGCCTTCAACTAAGCCACTATTTGGCTATATATCTCTATGAACTGTAAATCCAGATGATTGGGTTATATTTGCTTGATCAATTGTTTCCATATATTTTTTAAAAAGTTCTAGAACTCTTAAAATAGTATTTTATTATAAAGTATCCTATTTAACAAAATGAAAATTCTCAAAGGAAATTTGCCATTAGCAATAGTTGCTAATTTATATAGCTATTTTTTGGTTATAAACTATTTAATTAATCAATAGTGTTCTTTGTTCGCTTCAGTCGTGTTCGACTCTGTGAGACCCCATAGATGGCAGCCCACCAGGTTCCCCCATCCCTGAGATTCTCTAGGCAAGAACACTGGAGTGGGTTGCCATTTCCTTCTCCAAAGCATGGAAGTGAAAAGTGAAAGTGAAGTCGCTCAGTCGTGTCCGAGTCTTCGCGACCCCACGGACTGCAGCCTACCAGGCTCATCCATCCATGGGATTTTTCAGGCAAGAATACTGGAGTGGGGTGCCATTGCCTTCTCCGAGTGGTGAACACTACATGTAGTCAAACTTAAACCACATCATCCTTACAATCTTGTCAAAGTTTGAAAGAAATATGTTCAGTAATTTGAATTCATATTAGGTGCTTAATTACATGACTCTCACAAATCCTTTATTAAAGCAGAAATCTAATAGCCAAGCTTAAGGAAAGGGATTTACCAGAGATTAGCTCAAATTGTATAATATCTATGATATATGTTAGTTTTTCTAAGTGGCATTTTACTGTAATTATGAAACTCAGTGTAGCATAATGTTGACATCATCCTTGGAATATCTTTTAATATATGTCAGTATATGTTAATATATATTAATTAATAATATATATTTTAATATCTATTTCAAGGTAGTCAACTTACTGAAGTGATTCCCTACATTGTAACTTCCCATGTATCATTGACGGTAAGTTTTACCTCCAATTTTCTAGTAAAGTGTCATGTCTTTTTAAACCTTCAAAATATCATTCTAACAGTTCTCCAACATTTGAATAGTTAAAGAAAATCTATGGTTTTATTCATGGAATCTAGCTTTCCTCTCATGCAAAGATATAAAAAGTTTTGATAGCACTTGTTCTTATTTTATAACTGAAATAAAATCTACTTTGCTATAAAGTCACCTAAAATGTTACCTGGATAGTAACTTTTATTCTAAATATCACAACCATGAAAATGCAGTGATTTTTGCACTTACAAATGTAGTATAAAAAGGAAATAATTAAAATAGCAAATATCTAAGGGTGAATTCTTTGAGTGAAACATTTTTTTAGGCATTACTGTTGAACTTATAAGTGGTATAGAATGAGAAATACAGCCTCATATAAAATTAAAAAGGTTTGATGCTATGGTACAGATTTTCATATATTTTTCTACAGATTTACATATACAGATAGACACATCTTTAGATAACTAGAATCTGACTTTTATACATATATAGTAAAATATTCTCAATACAATTTCATTTTTCAATTTATATAGAAGAACAAAGGATTCCTAAGCCTCTGTCTCTACCTACATCTTATTATAGGGACTATGTAAATATTAAATCAGATAACAGTGTGTTAGTTTGCTTCCTTTACTATAATAACATTCATTTACTCAAGAAGCATCTGTTGGAATTCTAATTTGTAACTTGCACACTAATAAAAATGGTACCTAAGATTTTTTTCTTAGTTCTGAAAAAAAGGATAGAGTGTCTTAAAATCTGACTAGATCATTTTATTATTCTTCATTATCAAATTTTATGTTAAGACAAACATGTAATTTTGCATTAGTGAGTCAAAATCAAACAATATTGTTTCACTTGCCATAGGCCATTCCTGGCAGTGATTTGAGGGCTACCATCAGATGTATGTTATGAATAAAGCCCTGTGCTAACAACTGTGAACACAAAATTAATACCATTTTCAAATAATAAGCTATAAGGAAACTGGAATAAATTGAGTTATCTGATGAGCTTTCAGAGAATAATGTGTAAGAGGAGAAAAAATGCAATTTAAGTTGAAAATTTGTAGAACAATAAGGGAAAATGCATTCCGGGTGGAGTTAGTATATTAGTCATGAAAGTAAGTGGATTGTAGAGCAATTCATAATAGGTCTTATGTGTGTGTGTACACATGTGTTTGTCCATGTGCATACAAGGATGGAGTGTCTAAACTCAGGTATGCTTGGTTTATCTGAATCCTTACTTGAGAAAACCCAGACTAGTAAAATATATATTAATAATCTTGTTAATATCAAGTATATTATATATATATAATATATATATCTTGTCAATCCCTATGAATACATTAGAGGGAGACTGAACTCTGAAATATCTATTAAGGGAGAACGCTGATACTTTATCCTATTTATCTCTTTAAGGTTAAGCTGATATGTACTGCTTAATTCTATAATACTACTTGTATAAACATCTTATATATCTTAAAATTATCAAATCTAATCTTACCAGAAACTTAGATGAGGATAGCATACATTCTTATGGGTGCTTAGCATGACTTTGAATCTATATTAAGTGCTCCTTATGAATTACAGACTTTTCCTAGATATCTTAATTAATAGGTCTCATTCAGGTTCCAACTAACTTGTTCTACCAAATTTATATAATTAATTGACTTTCTTGTTCAGCAAATAAATTGGATTCTTAGTATAAGAGCAAGTCAAATAAGCGTGTGCATATGTATGTATGTACATATATTATATATATATAATTCAAGGCTCTGTAGAGCAGCCAAATAGAAATAGAAGCCTTACATCAGTTTCTATAATTTGAAATGGTGTTTTCTCACATTTTCTGTGTTTAAGGACTTCTGAGACCCAGAATCTTTCCATTGAAATGGAGATTGATCTCACTGAGAATGGATATAGCAAAACTATCTCAAAGAATACATGAGATATTAATCCATTTATTTTAAAATAACAGTTATTTATGAAACTCATTGTACTCTAGAGAAAAAGCTACACCCAGGCATTCTGAGAACTGTTACATACATAGCTTTGCTTACCTGATATATCCACATGGCCACTTGTTAGAATATAAGTTTTGTGAGACTAAATCCTGGCCCTGGTCTATTTGTGGTTGTACTCCTTGTCAGTTCCCTGAACCTCATTTGGAATGAGAGTGTGGCAGCTGGCAGAGCCCCCACAATGGCTCTCTGACCTGTAAATAATTTGCATTATGTGGAAAAGGCCAGGTAAAAACCCTTCTCTGTCCCCAGCCAAGATTATAAATTGCAAACAGTACAACATCCTTGTTTAGAATTATATACATAAACACTTTCTTCAAAGATAAAGGACACAGCAGATATGATTCCATCATTCCCACAGTTAATTCAAATGTAAAATCTCTGTACAATCCAATGGATTGTGATGAATAAGATGTGCTCCTTAAACTTGTGCCTGTGAGTCATCCTTAGTGAAACAGATCAAGTGTTCTGGTGTTTGGTATGCAGCTATTGAAGCAGAGAATGTGTTTTGTTTTGTTTTTGTTTTCGTTTTTAAATATGAATTTATTTATTTTAATTGGAGGTTAATTACTTTACAATATTGTATTGGTTTTGCCATACTTCAACATGAATCCACCACAGGTATACACTTGTTCCCCATCCTCTCTGTCATTAAAGAAGATTAAAAACAATTCACTTTTTTGGGGGATAAACTGCAGTGTACACTCAAGACCATGGTGACTTCTCTGTTCTCTGACATAATATAGTCCCAGGCATATTGATAGTAGTATTCCTTAGTCTTTTCCGTTGTTCCTAATTGGTGATACAATGTGATTCATTGCTGGAGGATAAGAAGTGGAGTAATGGATTGAGTGCCCTCAACAGTATGTGCCTGCTAACAGCATCAAAGATGAACCTTCAGTGACAAATATGGAATATACATCTGTAGCAACAAGAACAGGCAAAGGTACTCTGCTGCCAAAACCTTCGATTACTCAGGCAAGAGGGGCTGGAGCACCCAGTGATGAACATTCTCCATCAGGAGAAGGGTGCTGGTGAAGTCAGTAAATAAAAGAGATAATAAAAACAGCTTTTATCCAAGGAGACTGTTTCAATAAACATGAATAATTAGTAGGAACTGTGGCTCAATGCTTCAAATTTCCTGCATTGTGGATTTAATTTGGGGCATAAGAAAATCTGAATGACAAAAGAGATGCATTGTAGTTGATGATTTTGGCTGCCCAGAATCACATACTTTGACTGCTACTAACTGTCCTTTAGTGCATTTCAATGCATGTGAGGAGAAACTGGTGATGCCTCACTTCAGTGTTCTCCAAAGATTTCAGTAAATCTTGAAGGCAAAAGCCATCTGTTATCAGTAGGAATCTTCATTCTTCTCTAGTAACTGTCCAATGATGGGGATGAAAACCACTTCCATCTTTGCAAAAGATAACTACAGAAACCATTCCAAAATGGAAATTGTGACTTTTTTACAGAAGCATTCACTCTGGCTTTTTCTCTTTTCTTGTTCACTCTTCCTGTCACCTTGTTTCTGTGCCCCAAGATCTCCTTCCAAACATGCTTCTTGAATCAAAATGCTGTTTCAATCTTTCCCTTGAGTCTGCTAAATCTATAACAAAGATTTTTACCTTAATACTATTTAACATTCTAATAATTACCTGGTATTGCAGTATGATGATCAATTTTACTATATTTTCTTTCTTTTGTATAATTTCTTAAAAGATGCTTGATTTCATAATTTTTAAAAGTTTGTTCTTGTATTGTAATAAGATTTTATTGGAATATTTTAATAAGTGTAATGTCATGATTGATTTGTATTTTAAAATACACAATTTAGCTATAGTATAAAGAGTAAAGTAAATGAGAAAAAAGTGAAGGGTAGAAAACCAAGGAGTGTTACTGAAGTAGTTAAGAAGAAATATGAAGCATAAGATGCACATAAAAATGGTGCACAGAAGAGGAAGATCTGGCTTCTACTACATGTCAGAGTTAGAATTTTTAAGATTTAGCTGTGGATTAAATGTTACTTGCAAGTAAAATAGGATTTTTTTTTTTTTGCACTAAAGCGAAAATTCACATTTTTCCAATAAAATTTCTTAAAATAAGTACAAAATATTCATTATGAGATTATTTTTTTTCTTATTAATGGTTAAGAAAATAGTTTCCAAAAATAGAAATGCATCATTTCTTTTTCTTTCTTTTCTTTTCTTTTTTTTTGATAGAGAACTGAGAAAAAAGAAAAGAAATAATAAACTTATATGACTCTTTTTTTTTTTTTTTCCTGAGCAAAGGGAGAATGGTTTTCAAGAGCAAGGTCTTAATTTTCCAGTCACAAATAAAGCCTTAGACTGAAAAGAACTTAAAGAAAAGTAATAGAATATTAGGAGAAAAACAAGTTTCTTTGTTTAATATAAATTTATTTATTTTAATTGGGGGTTAATTACTTTACAATATTGTATTGGTTTTTCCATACATCAACACGAATCTGCCACAGGTATACACATGTTCCCCATCCTGAATCCCCCTCCCTCCTCCCTCCCCATAATATCCCTCTGGGTCACCTCAGTGCACCAGCCCCAAGAATCCAGTATGATACATCGAACCTGAACTGGTGATTCATTTCATATATGATATTACACATGTTTCAATGCCATTCTCCCAAATCATCCCACCCTCTTCCTCTCCCACAGAGTCCAAAAGACTGTTCTATACATCTGTGTCTCTTTTGCTGTCTCACATACAGGGTTATCATTACCATCTTTCTAAATTGCATATATATGTGTTAGTATACTGTATTGGTGTTTTTCTTTCTGGCTTACTTCACTCTGTATAATCGGCTCCAGTTTCGTCCACCTCATTAGAACTGATTCAAATGTATTCTTTTCAATGGCTGAGTAATACTCCATTGTGTATATGTACCCAGCTTTCTTATCCATTCATCTTGCTGATGGGCATCTAGGTTGCTTCCATGTCCTGGCTATTATAAACAGTGCTGCAGTGAACATTGTGGTACACGTGTCTCCTTCACTTGTGGTTTCCTCAGTGTGTATGCCCAGCAGTGGGATTGCTGGGTCATAAGGCAGTTCTATTTGCAATTTTTTAAGGAATCTCCACACTGTTCTCCATAGTGGCTGTACTAGTTTGCATTCCCACCAAACAAGTTCTTAAGCACTAAAATTCAGTTCCAAGACAGCAATTTTGGTAAAAGTCCAAATTTGAAAATTTAAGCCTATAGGAAGATATTTTCTTACAATACATCTTATTTTTTTTCAAATTTAGAATATTAGATTAACTTAAGAAACCACTTTCAGCTTATTAAAATTAATATTCCATTTTATTTTAAAATATATAATTGAAAAATACAAAATCATAACAAACATAATAAACATGGGAGCTGATTAGCACCAATTGAATTCTTATTATATGTTAAGCCTTTTTTCATAACTTAATAGGTATTAATTGAATTCTTCCCCAATTATTTAAATGAAATATCATTTTCACTTGATATATAAAGAATCTAAGGTAGAGAGTGATTAAGTAACTTCAAGGGCTTCAAAACAAAAAATGGCAAAAGTGAATATTGAAACAGAGAAGCCTATATACAGTGTCCAAATCCTTAACAAACAAAACTATGTATTCTCATTAATTTGAATTTGAAAAATCATTACAGGAAATTATTTCTTCCAATATTAGATGCTAACTTGTCACATTTTAACATTTCTTAAATCATTATATATATATTCAATTGTATATGTACATTTAATGTAACCTTTCTTTTATTGAAGAGCTAAATCAAATTTGAAGTACATCTAACTGTAGTTTGCATTTTACAATTAAGAATCTATGAAAATTTATTTCTCCACTTGGCTAAAGGGAATCAATTAGCCTTGTGTAATTCAATGAAACAATGAGCCATGTTATGTAGGGCCACCTAAGACAGGCAGGTTAAAGAGGACAGTTATGATAAAATATGGTCCACTAGAGAAGGGAACGGAGAAGGCAATGGCAACCCACTCCAGTACTCTTGCCTGGAAAATCCCAGGGATGGGGGAGCCTGGTGGGCTGCCATCTCTGAGGTCACACAGAGTTGGACACGGTTGAGGTGACTTAGCAGCAGTAGCAGAGAAGGGAGTGGCAAACCACTTCAGTATTTCTGCCTTGAGAATTCCATGAAAAGTATGAAAAGGTAAATATATATATATATATGAGACTTGGAGTTGAGCTCCCCACCCCGCCTCCATGCCTCAGATCAGTAGGTGTCCAATATGCTACTGGTAAAGAGCAGATAAATAGCTCCAGAAAGAATGAAGAGGCTTAGTCAAGGCCGAAATAATGCCCAACTCTTAATGATGGTGAAAATTAAATCTGATGCTATGAAGAATAATAGGAACCTAGAATGTTAAGCTCATGAATCAAGGTAAATTCAGTTCAGTTCAGTTCAATTGCTCAGTTTTGTCCGACTCTTTGTGACCCTGTGGACTGCAGCACGCCAGGCTTCCTGTCCTTCACTAACTCTCGGAGTTTGCTCAAACTCATGTCTGTCGAGTCTGTGATGCGATACAACCACCTATTCCTCTATTGTCCCCTTCTCCTCCTGCCTTCTATTTTTCCCAGTGTCAGGTTTTTTTCAATGTTTCAGTTCTTCCTACCAGGTATTCAAAGTATTGCAGCTGCAGCTTCAGCATCAATCCTTCCAATGAATATTTAGGACTGACTTCCTTTAGGATTGACTAATTTGATATCCCTGCAGGCCAAGGGACTCTCAAGAGTCTTCTCCAACACCACATTTCAAAAGCATCAATTCTTCAGCGCTTGGCTTTCTTTGTAGTCCAACTCTCACATCCATACATGACTATTGGAAAAAAACATAGCTTTGACTAGATAGAATTTTGTTGGCAAAACTATGTCTCTGCTTTTTAATATGCTGTTTGGTTATAGCTTTTCTTCCAAGGAGCAAATGTCTTTTAATTTCATGGTTGCAGTCACCATCTGCAGTGATTTTGGAGCCTCCCAAAATAAAGTCTACCACTGTTTTGATTGTTTCCCCATCTATTTGCCATGAAGTGATGGGACTGGATGCCATGATCTTAGTTTTCTGAATGTTGAGTTTTAAGCCAACATTTTCACTGTCCTCTTTAATGTTCATAAAGAGTCTCACTCTCCTATTTCACTTTCATAAAGAGGTTATTTAATTCTTCTTTGCTTTCTGACATAAGGGTGGTGTCATCTGCACATCTGAGGTTATTGATATTTCTCCCAAAAATCTTGATTCCAGCTTGTGCTTCATTCAGCTGGGCATTTCACATGATGTACTCTGCATATATGTTCATATATGGGTGACAGGATACAGCCTTGACATACACCTTTGCCTATTTGGAACCAGTCTGTTGTTCCATGTCCAGCTCTAACTGTTGATTCCTGACCTGCATGCAGATTTCTCAAGAAGCAGGTCAGGTGGTCTGGTATTACCATCGATTTAAGAATTTCCACAGTTTGTTGTAATCCACACAGTCAAATATTTGGCATAGTCAATAAAGCAGAATTAGAGGTTTTTCTGGAATCTATTGCTATTTCAATGATCCAGTTGATGTTGGCAAATTGATCTCTGGTTCTTCTGCCTTTTCTAAATCCAGCTTGAACATCTGGAAGTCCATGTTTTATGTACTGCTGAAGCTTGACTTGAAGAATTTTAAGCATCACTTGGCTAGCATTTGAGATGATTGCAATCGTGTGAACATTCTGTGGCATTGCCTTTCTTTAGGATTGGAATGAAAATTGACCTTTCCCAGTTCTGTGGCCACTGCTGAGTTTTCCAAATTTGCTGGCATATTGAGTGCCACACTTTAACAGCATCATCTTTTAGGACACAAAATAGCTTAACTGGAATTCCATCACCTCGATGATCTTTGTTCATAATTATGCTTCCTATGGCCCAGTTGACTTCCCACTCCAGGATGTCTGGCTCTAGGTGAGTGATCACACCATCGTGTTCAATTGGGTCATGAATATCTTTTTTTGTACAGTTCTTCTGTGTATTCTTGCCACCTCTTTTTAATATCTTCTGTTTCTGTTAGGTCCTACCATCTCTGTCCTTTATTGAGCCCATCTTGCATGAAATATTCCCTTGGTATCTCTAATTTTCTTGAAGAGACCTCTAGTTTTTCCCATTCTGTTGTTTTCCTCTATTTCTTTGCATTGATCCCTGAGGAAAGCTTTCTTATTTCTCCTTTCCATTCTTTGGAACTCTGCATTCAAATGGGTATATCTTTCTTTTTCTCCTTTTCCTTTAGCTTTTATTCTTTTCATAGCTATTTGTAAGGCCTCCTCAGACCACCATTTTGCCTTTTTGCATTTGTTTTTCTTGGGGATGATCTTGATCACTGCCTCCTATACAATGTCATGAACTTCCATCCATAGTGTTTTAGGCACTCTGTATAGCAGATTAAATCCCTTCAATCTATTTTTCACTTCCACTGTATAATCCTAAGAGGGTGGTAAATTGGACATGATCAAATAGAGGATGGCAAGAGTAACACTTTAGGATGCAATGAACTAAAGTGGACAGGAATGGGTGAATTTAGTTCAGATGACAGACATACCTACTACTGTGGGTAAGAATACCCAAGAAATCAAGTAGCTCTCATAGTTAACAAAAACTGTGAAAGGTAGTACTTTGGTACAACCTCAAAAATAACAGAATGATCGTGATCTGTTTCCAAGGCAAGAAATTCAACATCAGGTCAATTCATGCTTATTCCCCAGATAGGTCTTCCCTGTAACTCAAATGGTAAAGTATTTGCCTACAACGCAGTAGACCCAGGTTTGATCCCTGGGTCTGGAAGTTCCTCTGGAGAAGGAAATGGCAATCCACTCCAGTACTTTTGCCTGGAGAATCCCATGGACAGAGGAGCCTGGTTGTCTACAGTCTGTGAGATTGCAGAGAGTCGGACACGGCTGAGCAATTAACACTACTATTCCCCCAAATACTAATGCTGAATAAATTGAGGTTGTCTGGTTCCATGAAGACCTCCGAGACCTTCTAACAGCAAAAAAGTCCTTTTCATCAAAGGAAATTGGAATGCAAAATAGGAAGTCAAGAGACACATGAAATAACAAGCAAATTTGGCATTGGAGTAAAAAATAATGCAGGACAAAGGCTGAAAAAATTTTACCAATAGAGCACACTGGTCATAATAAACACCAACAACACAAGTGACGAGTCTACACATTGACATCACCATATGGAAAATACCGAAATCAGATTGATTATATTATTTGCAGTTGAAGATGAGAAAGCTCTATATGGTCAGCAAAAATAATACCTGAAGCTGACAGTGGCTTATATGATGAGCTCCTTATTGCAAGATTCAGATATAAACTGAAGAAAGTAGGGAAAACCACCAGCCCATTCAGGTATGATCTGTATCAAATCACTTATCATGCAGTAGAAGTAGTATATAGATTCACGGAATTAGATCTGATAGACAGAGTGCTTGAAGATAGACAGAGATTCATAACACTGTACAGGGGGCAGTTACCCAAACCACCCCCAAGAAAAGAGATGCAAAAAGGCAAAATGGTTGTCTGAGGAAGACTTACAAATCACTGAGAAAAGAAAAGAAGCCAAAACCAAAAGCTAAAGGAAAGTTTTATTCAACTGAATGAAGAGTTACAAAGAATAGCAAGGAGAGATAAGAAAACCTTAGGCAAATAGAGGTAAAAAATAGAATGAGAAAAGCTAGAGATCTCTTCAGGAAAATTAAAGATATCAAAGGAACATTTCAGGCAAAATGGGCACAATAAAAGACAGTAATTGTAAGGTCCTAACAGAAGCAGAGAAATTTAGAAGACATGGCAAGAACACACAGATCTGTACAAAAAAGGTCTTAATGATCTGGATAACCACAGTAATGTGGTCATTCACCTAAAGCCAGATATCCTGGTGTGTGAAGTCAAGTGGATCTTATGAAGCACTACTACAAGCAAAGCTATTGGAGGTGATGGAATTCCAGCTGACTTATTTCAAATCTTAAAATATGATGCTGTGAAAGTGATCCACTCAATATGTTGCAAATTTGGAAAACTCAACCGTGGCCATAGGACTGGAAAACGTCAGTTCTCATTCCAATCCCAAAGAAAGGAAATGCTAAAGAATGTTCAAACTACCATACAATTGCACTCATTTCCTGTGATAGTAAGGTCATATCCAAAATCCTTCAAGTTAGGTTTCAACAGTACATGAACAGAGAACTTCTGGATGTACAAGCTTGATTTAGAAAAGACAGAGGCATAAAACCAATACAGAATTGTAAAGTAAAAATTAAAAATAAATTAATTAATTAATTTAAAAAAAATAGAAAAGACAGAGGAACCAGAGATCAAATTGCCAACATCTGTTGGATCATCAAAAAAGTCAGAGAATTCCAGAATACCCTTATTTCTGATTCATTGACTACGCTAAAGCCTTTGACTGTATGGATCACATACAAACTATGGAAATTTTTCTGAAGAGATAGGAATACCAGACTACTTTACCTGTCTCCTGAGAAACCTGTGTGCTGGTCCAGTAGCAGCAGTTAGAAAAGGACAAGGAACAACAGACTGGTTCAAAATTGGTAAAATAATATGTCAAGGCTACATATGGTCACTCTGCTTATTTAATTTATATGCAGAGCATGTCATGTGAAATGCCAGACGGGATGGATAAAAAGGTTGAATCAAGATTTCTGGGAGATATACCAACAACTTTAGATATGCAGATGATACCACGCTGATGGCAAAAAGGAAAAGGGAATTGAAGAGCCTCTTAATGATGGTGAAAGAGGAGAGTGAAAGAGTCTGACATGACTTAGGGACTGAACAACAATTATAACTGTACTGAAAAATATTTTCAGATAATTTTGTCTAATATAGAATTTAATTTTACTACCAATTTTAAAATAAAAAATAAATTATTCCACCTGAAAAAAAATTAGAAGTGGATAAATATTTTGATATGTTTTCTATTCTTCAGACAATTTGTGTAACTATTGCTGACATTAAAATTAAAAATGAATTCTATTTAAAATTAAAATTTTGATTACATCTCTGAGTCCTTTTGTTAACTAATAGTTCCATTTTCTTTTTCCTTTAATTTGTCTCATAAAACTGGCAAAAGATCTAAACTGCATCAGTTACTTTCATGTACTAATATTAACTACCAATAAATTAAAACAGCTCATACATTATCCAAAGATTCCACAGTCTTTTTCTGTCTATAAGCTCTTCCAAAGGAATTCCTAGTAGATCGCCATGAAATTATCTGCTTCAGACTAGTTTCCTTGTCAAATGACTCAGAAGACTTAGAGTTTTAACATAATAAAAATATATTGATTTTTTTTTAAAGAAAAATCTAATCACAAATTTTAAGTATACTGTCAGCATAGGAATACTGAGTGCATAAATGTGGATGCTGCCCTTGAATTTCATCTGAAAAATGGAAACACTGGCTCTTTATTTACATTATGTACCTGTGAAAACAAATATATGGAGTAAATAAGTCTTATAGATATTTGAAATCTGGAAGGCAATAAATTGGGATCTACTATAGAAATCCCATTCATGTATGACCGAAATCAAATCCCTTATGATTACACAGCGGAAGTGAGAAATAGATTTAAGGGAATAGATCTGATAGATAGAGTGCCTGATGAACTATGGACGGAGGTTCATGCCATTGTACAGGAGACAGGGATCAAGACCATCCCCAAGGAAAAAAAAATGCAAAAAAGCAAAATGGCTGTCTTAGGAGGCCTTACAAATAGCTGTGAAAATAAGAGAAGCAAAAAGCAAAGGAGAAAAGGAAAGATATAAGCATCTGAATGCAGAGCTCCAAAGATAGCAGGAAGAAATAAGAAAGCCTTTTTCAGTGATCAATGCAAAGAAATAGAGGAAAACAACAAAATGGGAAAGATTAGAGATCTCATCATGAAAATTAGAGATACCAAGAGAATATATCATACAAAGATGGGCTCGATAAAGGACAGAAATGGTATGGACCTAACAGAAGCAGAAGATGTTAAGAAGAGGTGACAAGAATATATAGAAGAACTATACAAAAAAGATCTTCAAGACTAAGAATCAGGATGGTGTGATCACTCACCTAGAGGCAGACATGATGGAATGTGAAGTCAAGTGAGCCTAAGAAAACATCACTATGAACACAGCTAGTGGAGGTGATGGAATTCCAGTTGAACTATTTCAAATCCTGAAAGATGATGCTGAGAAAGTGCTGCACTTAATATGCCAGCAAATTTGGAAAACTCAGCAGTGGCCACAAACTGGAAAATGTCAGTTTTCTTTCCAATCCCAAAGAAAGGAAATGCCAAAGAATGCTCAAACTACTGCACAATTGCACTCATCTCACATGGTAGTAAAGTAATGCTTAAAATTCTCCAAGCCAGGCTTCAGCAATATGTGAACTGCAGAATTCCAGATGTTCAAGCTGGCTTTAGAAAAGGCAGAGGAACCAGAGATCAAATTGCCAACATCTGCTGGATCATCAGAAAAGCAAGAGAGTTCCAGAAAAATATCTATTTCTGCTTTGTTGACTATGCCAAAGCCTTTGACTGTGTGGATCACAATAAACTGTGGAAAATTCTGAAAGAGATGGGAACAGCAGACCATCTGACCTGCCTCTAGAGAAGCCTGTATGCAGGTCAGGAAGCAACAGTTAGAACTGGACATGGAACAACAGACTGGTTCTAAATAGGAAAAGGAGTACATCAAGGCTGTATATTGTCACCCTGCTTATTTAACTTATATGCAGTGTACATCATGTGAAACGCTGGGCTGGAAGAAGCACAAGCTGGAATCAAGATTGCCAGGAGAAATATCAATAACCTCTGATAGGCAGGTGACACCACCCTTATGGCAGAAAGTGAAGAGGAACTAAAAGCCTCTTGATGAAAGTGAAAGAGGAGAGTCAAAAAGTTGGCTTAAGGCGCAACATTCAAAAAACGAAGATCATGGCACCTTGTCCCATCACTTCATGTGAAATAGATGGGAATACAGTGGAAACAGTGTCAGACTTTATGTTTTGGGGCTCCAAAATCACTACAGATGGTGATTTCAGCCATGAAAGTAAAAGATGCTGACTCCTTAGAAGAAAAATTATGACCAAGCTAGATAGCATATTGAAAAGCAGAGACATTACTTTGTCAACAAAGGTCTGTCTAGTCAAGGCTATGGTTTTTCCAGTAGTCATGTATGGATGTAAGACTTGGACTGTGAAGAAGGCTGAGCGCCAAAGAATTGATGCTTTTGAACAGTGGTGTTGGAGAAGACTCTTGAGAGTCCCTGGAAGTAGATCCAACCAGTCCATTCTGAAGGAGATCAGCCCTGGGATTTCTTTGGAGGGAATGATGCTGAAGCTGAAACTCCAGGACTTTGGCCACCTCATGTGAAGAGTTGACTCATTGGAAAAGACTGTGATGCTGGGAGGGATTGGGGCAGGAGGAGAAGTGGATGACAGAGGATGAGATGGCTGGATGGCATCACTGACTCAATGGACGTGAGTCTGAGTGAACTCCGGGAGTTGGTGATGGACAGGGAGGCCTTGTGTGCTGCAATTCATGGGGTCACAAATAGTCAGACATGACTGAGCAACTGAACTGAACTGATAAAAATGTAAGGTGGGACTCCTCGTCTCATCTTCTAATACAATTATTACTTTAAACTATATTTACTAAGTTAAATGTAACTGACTAAGAACCATGTGGATTTGGTTTTAGTATTGATCTCAATTAATATTTCAAGAAACAAAAAGAAAGCAAAGATCATATCAGTCAGTTCAGTTCAGTTCAGTTCAGTCACTCAGTCGTGTCTGACTTTTTGCAACCCCATGAATCGCAGCACGCCAGGCCTCCCTGTTCATCACCATCTCCTGGAGTTCACTCAGACTCATGTCCATCGAGTCGGTGATGCCATCCAGCCATCTCATCCTCGGTCGTCCCTTTCTCCTCCTGCCCCCAATCCCTCCCAGCATCAGGGTCTTTTCCAATGAGTCAACTCTTCTCATGAGGTGGCCAAAGTACTGGAGTTTCAACTTCAGCATCATTTCTTCCAAAGAAATCCCAGGGTTGATCTCCTTCATAATGGACTGGTTGGATCTCCTTGCAGTCCAAGGGACTCTCAAGAGTCTTCTCCAACACCACAGTTCAAAAGCATCAATTCTTCGGCGCTCAGCCTTCTTCACAGTCCAACTCTCACATCCATACATGACCACAGGAAAAACTATAGCCTTGACTAGACGGACCTTAGTCGGCAAAGGAATGTCTCTGCTTTTGAATATGCTATCTAGGTTTCTTCCAGGAGTAAGCGTCTTTTAATTTCATGGCTGCAGTCACCATCTGCAGTGATTTTGGAGCCCCCCAAAATAAAGTCTGACACTGTTTCCACTGTTTCCCCGTCTATTTCCCATGAAGTGATGGGACTGGATGCCATGATCTTCGTTTTCTGAATGTTGAGCTTTAAGCCAACTTTTTCACTCTCCTCTTTTACTTTCATCAAGAGGCTTTTTAGCTCCTCTTCACTTTCTGCCATAAGTGTGGTGTCATCTGCATATCTGAGATTATTGATAATTGTGTATTACTTCTTTAATTTCCAGTCCTTACCCACATTTTTAGATAGATAGATGATAGGCAGATAGATAGATGGATATACATATACAAACTGTGTTTAAGTGAGCCACAAGATTATTGCATACATTCAATGTTTAGTTGTTATGTTACATGGCTACATTTATAATTCCTGATAATAAATTCATTTAAGACTTCTCAGTTCTTATAGGGCTTTCTCTTTGTTTTACGCACTGTCTTATACTTATGTGTTTAGAAGACTTGCAGTACATACATCACAACCCACAGCTTCTATATGCTGCTGTCTCTGTGTTTACTCATATAACATCAGCCTTATCTTCTTTGACATCACTGTTCTTCCCACCATTGGATCCCCCTTGAGTCCTAAAATTGCATGTAAAACTGTATGTACCTTATCCCTTGCAAATGTCCTCAAGCTTGTATCCAGGCTGTAACACATAGGCTCTTAACTTTAGAGAAATTGCTCTCAAGTTTCCCCTCTTTTCATAAGGAGGAATTAGGAAACTACATCTGAAGCTTTGCTGACACAAGCACATGCCTTTTCTGCACCATAAAGTGCTGCTGGAAAAATTATCCTCTCCTTTACTGCCTTACCCTAAGAATACAGAACAAATACAGATGGTTACCTTTATCACATATTATTTTCTTCATTGTTGTGTTTTCCTCCCATGCTCACAGCTGACAGAGATACCCTTACCTCCACCAGGGAATCACACAAAAGCTTTGACAGACCTTGGCTCAGCCACCGAGACCAGGAAATGAACAAACTCGAAAGTAGAACTGGGGTGTCAGGAGTGGGTAACACTGAAGGGAGAAGTTAAAAGGTGTGAGTAAAAGAATATCTACAAAAGCTGTAATAACCTGCCATTTGTACACTATGACTAAAAAGCAGAATTAGTCACAAATCTTTTATATCTATGATTACTCATACAAAATATAATCTGTGGAGGCTCACATCAAAAGTTCTCTATGTTATGGCTTCAAATTATTTTACCAATACTGAAAAAGAATTACTTTTCATATCATCCTTCTGCTGGAATGAATTGTTTTCTATACAATTATCTTACACTTTACAGCTTCACTTTGCTTGTCTGTTCTTTATGAGGAAATCGCCTGTGTCATCATCCAATCTACGTACCCAGATCACATCTGCTTCTCAATGTGTCTTCAAGGATTTCTCATTCCTGGTCCCAGGGATAGAACTGACCTTTGTTTCAATGCTTATTTCCTAAAGCACTTTACCCGTGTTTCAGTTTGGAGCTTACAGTTTTATTTTGTATTATTCCAAACTCAGTTAATAAGTCTGATGTGTTTATTCCTTTTTTGCCTTTCTTTCCAGCATCTCCTAGCCTAATGTTTTACATAGAATAGTATTTGGGGGAGAAAAAGCTTGACAGAATAGGCATAATAAAATAATGACTTCAATTTGATGTTACTTAAGTGAAATATTCATTTGCAAGTTGTAAGCCCAAATTGTAGCTACTATTTCCTAATCTCAGAGAAGGCAATGGCAACCAACTCCAGTACTCTTGCCTGGAGAACCCCATGGACGGAGGAGCCTGGTAGGCTGCAGTCCATGGGGTCGCTAACAGTCAGACACGACTAAGTGACTTCACTTTCATGCATTGGAGAAGGAAATGGCCACCCACTCCAGTGTTCTTGCCTGGAGAATCCCAGGGATGGGGGAGCCTGATGGGCTGCCGTCTATGGGGTCACACAGAGTCACACATGACTGAAACGACTAAGCAGCAGCATTTCTTAATCTTAATACCTGGCTTTTCAAAACAAGGATAAAAATTATTCATATCATAAGAGACACATAACTTGCTTAAATTGCTGTGGTTTTCTTGTAGGAAATTATTGCTCTTGTTGTCTATTTAAAATATTCAAAATTACATAAAGGAATATTTGTGCTATTTCCAAATATGTTCAATAAAAATCAAAATAGAAGTATTTCAGTGTCATATTAACATTGTGTTGATCTTTTTTATATGTTCTTATAAATATTTGTATAGTATGAGAGTGAATATTATATAAAAAGATTATTTTATACATATATAGCTAGAGCATTCACACTCAAACACAAAAAATTGTGATGCAGCAAAACATGAGTGGGCATGGAAACTGAAGATGGGATTCATGCTGCAAAAATGCTTACACTTAAGTGTGTACTATGGAGGAGGAGTAACCAGCAGACCCAATGTCAGTGTTCAAGCACAAATTTAATGTTCAATAGATGGAATCTTCAAAAAGGAACTTCCAGACAATGATGAGTTTTCACTTCAGATCACCAGATATTGTTTGTGCAACATTTATCCACATAGAACAATACTGAAGTCAATGAAGGAGGGATTGTAAAGGTCTAGCACATAAATTTTGTTTGTGTGTGTGTGTTCAGTCCTTCAGTAATGTTTGGCATCTTGTGACCCTGTGGACTGTAGTCCACCAGGCTCTTCTGTCCATAGGATTTTCCAGGCAAAATTACTGGAATGAGTTGTCATTTTCTATTGCAAGGGATTTTCCCATCCCAGGATTGAACCCACATTTATTGCATCTGTGGGTTTGGTAGACAGACTCTTTACCACTGAGCCACCTGGGAGGCTGAATTCATAAACTGACACTCTAAGAAAATGAGGGCTAATTTTGAACTGAATGGCTATGATTTAGACCTGAAATTCAACTGGATTACTGTAGTGAAAACCCAGTTGTATTAATCAGTCAACAAAACAATACAAAACAAATAGCTTTAGGAAACGATGCAGTTCAGAAGACATGGAAACACCCTTTTCTTTCACAAGAAAATCAATTTGAAAAACACAGTTGGATGAATCCAAATCCATTTCATCCAGGGAGTTTTTACAATGCAAGATTACCTTGAAAATACACACACACAAAGCTAATAAAATTAATAAAGGAATACTGTAAAGTTACAGTACTCAAAAATCAGCTAAATTTCTATACACTAACAATGGACTATTTAAAAAGGAAATAAGAAAACAATCTCATTTATGGTAGCATCAAAAAATAAAATACCTAAGAAAAAATTTAAACAAGGAGATGAAAGACTTGCACACTGAAAGCTACAAATCACTAATGAAAAATTAAAAAATAAACAAATGAAAGGCATTTCATGTTCATGGATTGGAAGACAATATTGTTAAAATACACATACTCCTGAAAACAATCTAGAGTCAATGCAATCTGCCACAAAACCAGATATATAGGTCAATAGAATAGAACAGACAGCACAAAGAGAAACCCACATATATACATTCAATGGATTGTTGAGAAGAGGGCCAATAAAACACAAAGGGGAAAGGACAGTCTCTTCAACACATGATGTTGGAAAACTGGATATCCACATGCAAAATAATAAAAATTAGATATCTAATGTATACCATATGCAAAGGCTGAAACTGTTAAAATTGTAGAAGATAGAGGAAAAGACAGGTGAAAATTTTCATAACACTGGGCTTAGCAATGATTTGTTAGATTCTATACTGAAAACACATGCAACAAAAGCAAAATTAGAAGAAAATAGAACTGCATTAAACTGGAAATATTCTGCACAGCAAAGAATACAACCAACATAGGTTAAAAGTAACCTATGGAGTGAGAGAATATATTACAAGTATGTATCTGCTAAGAAAATGTGTTATAAACTGAGTGTATCTCCATAAAAGTCGTATGTTGAAAGTCTACCCTCAGTATGATGATATTAGAAGACAGTCTTTAGTAAGATGAAGATTAGATGAGCTGATGAAGATAGGGCCCTCATAAATGGGTTTAATATCCTTGTATATGTTCAGAGAGATTTTGCTGCTTCTCCCTATTCTCTGCCATAGTTGAAGAGGGCCTTCACCAGAACTAGACCATACTATCATCCTGATCTTAAATGTCTAGCCTTTATATCTGTGAGAAATAAGTTTATGTGCTTTATAATCCACCCAGTCTAGGCTATTCTGTTACGGCAACCCAAATGGACTCGGACAGGAATACAATCATAGTATGCAAGGAAATTCCAAAAATCAATATCAAGGAAAAGAATAATTCAATTAAAAATGAACAAATAATTCAAACAGATGCTTCCCCAAATAAAGACATACCAGAGTCAAAGAGGTGTGTGGAAAGATGCTTTATATCATTAATTATCAGGGAAATGCAAATGAAAACCACACAATGTATGTGTATTGCAAAATAAATATATTTTTTAAATTTAAAATATGACAAGTGTTGATAAGGAAACAAAGAAATTAAACCTCTGTGCACTGTTGGTGAGAATGTAAAATATTGGGACCACTATGAAAAAGATTATAAATATGTGTCTAGTCCATTTACAAGATGGACAGGGTATGTGCATAAAGCCATTAGCTAGATTTTGTGCCTGGGTTCCTTATCAATAAATTCTAAACCTATACCACACTTTAACTTGATTTTTTCCCAGACTTCTCTTAATGTCTGAATTTTTGATTCATGTACATTATAGTCTTGAACTATTTTTTAAAATATATGTCTTAAATTTTATTTTAAAGCAATTTATAATTGTGGCACTTTTGAAAAATTAATTTACCACAGTGGAATTGGACTGATGAAAATTTTAGTGTATCATCTCCAAACCCAGCTAAGGAATGTATATCTTCCAAGTTCTAGTACAATTTTTTAATACAGTAAAAAAAAAGTCTGCCATTTAATTACAGTAAAGACATAGCACTGTTAACTGTGTGTGATAAAGAATAAGTTATTAAAATTAAATATTATATATTAAATATAAATAAAAATATATAACTGATACTATATAATCTATATTAAATAATATAATGCATTTATAATATTATTTTAATATATAACATATATATTTGGGGTATTTAGTTCCATCACCTTATGGTAAATAGAAGGGTAAAAAGTGGAAGGAGTCACATATTCTATTTTCTTGGGCTTGTTCCTGGAAAGGAAAGTTATAACACACCTAGACAGCATATTAAAAAGCAGAGACATCACTTTGCCAACAATGTCTGTATTATCAAAGCTATGGCTTTTCCAGTAGTCATGTATGAATGTGAGAGCTGGAGCATAAAGAAGGCTGAGAGCCAAAGAATTGGTGCTTTCGACTTGGGATGCTGGAGAAGACTCCTTAGAGTCCCTCAGACTACAAGGAGATCAAACTGGTCAGTCCCAAAGGAAATCAACACTGAATGTTCATTGGCAGGAAAGATGTTAAAGCTGAAGCTTTAATCTTTTGGCCACCTGATGAGAACTCGACTCATTGGAAGAGCTGACTCCTGATGCTGGGAAAGCTTGAAGACAAAAGGTGAAGAAGGAGGTAGAGGATGAGATGGTTAGATAACATCACTGACTCAATGGACATGAATTTGAGCAAACTCTGGAAGATAATGGACAGAAGAGCCTAGTGTGCTGTAGTCCATGGAGATGCAGAGTCAGATACAACTTTACAACTGAACAACAACAGTAAAAACTTGAACAACATTGAGGTTGGAATGTCAACCACTTGTAAAGTAGAAAATTCATGTATAACTTTTGATTGCCCCCAAACATAACTGCTAATAGCCTACTATAAGCCTTACTGATAAAATAAATACTAGATTAACACATGTTTTGTATGTTATATGTATTAATATTATATATGGCATTCTTATGATAAATAAACAAGTGACTCATTGGCAAACAATTCACCTACTGCTGCACGAAATGAAGGGACGGAAGTTCAATACCTGCGTCAGGAAGATCCCCTGGAGAAGGAAATGGCAACCCATTTCAGTATTCTTGCCTATAAAATCCAATGGACAGAGGAGCCTGGTGGGCTACAGTCCATAGAGTCACAAAGAGTCAGACATGACTGAATGACCAAGCACATACATATGCATGCATTATATATGGTGTTCTTACAATAAAGTGAACAAGAGAAAAGAAAATGTTAAGCAAATAGCAAGAGAAAAACATATTTATTGTACTGTATTGCATAAACATCATGTTTACCTCACCTGCTTAAAGAGTCATCTGTCAGTACATACATCAATATTTTGTTCTCTGAAACACAACATTGTAAGTGCTATAAGCATTGCTAACACTGGCATCATAAGTGAAAAGATAATGTGAAAAAGAAATTCATATTTATTAACAGGCACAGAAATTCATGCAATGATAATGAGGAAGCAGCAATATTACTGCTTTATGGTAGCCTAGTGAAATCAGTATGATTGCTTCACAATAGCCTAGCCTATTCACTAATGAATAAGTCATTATAAAATTTTATGCCATAAAGACTTACTGTCATATTCATAACACAGTATTGGAAAATTTAGAGAAAACACCTACTTGAGTTGATATGCTGATATGGAGTTTCTTGAATTGTTAGAGGTGATGAGGGCATACCATAATGTAATGTGATTGTAAAGTAATTAACCTACAATTAAAATAAATTTATACTAAAAAAAGAAAACTAGCACATTATTACTTTTATAATAAGTTATACTCCTGTTATGCCTATGTAAGAATAGGCTATCCACTTCAATACAAGTCTTGCATATGATGTGCTACAAATCAATGATAATGGTGATGACACAAAAGCATCTCATTTAGTCCTCGCTGTACATGAATTAGATTTTCACAGAGCACAGACATACACATACTCCACAGATAACTTTATTAAGTGTGTAGCATGATGGTTATTTGCTCAATAATCATTAAATGGAAATGGATCATCATAAAGTCTTCACCCTTGTTGTCTTCATGCTGAGTAGGTTGAAGAAGTGGAGGGAAAGGAGGGTTTTGACCTCTTGTCTCAGGGGTGACAGAGGTGGAGGAGGTGGAGAGGGAGGCAGGAGAGGCAGGTACACTCAGCATAGCTTTATGAAAAAGCAATTATAGTTATCCATCTGGCTTTTTTACTTTTACATTTCTCTGAAGATTTTTCCATACAGTGCCACCAATCCTTCTTCCACTGTTTGCTTTGGTTTAAATGCCCACATCAGTGAAGGGTCCACATCATAAAATAAATCAAAAGCAGTCTTGAATATTCAGAAGCCTTCTGCCAGATTGTCTGACGTCATTCATTTTCTGGCACTGCTTCTTCTATGTCTTCTTCCTCATCTTCTTGCCTTGGTTCAGAATCACGTATTTATTTGTTTATTTTTAAAATTTTATTTTTACTTTATTTTACTTTACAATACTGTATTGGTTTTGCCATACATTGACATGAATCCGCCACGGGTGTATACGAGCTCTGGATTCACCTATTTATTTAAAGTAATATTCTATTAATTCCTCTGGTGTGATGTAATTCTTGACTTTCTCAAATATTTATATCTTGAAACACTTCACCCACCACCTTTTTTTTTTTTTTTTTGGTACCTTATCCACAATCGCCATCCTATTTCCTTGATTGACTCTTTTGTAAATCCTATGAAGTCATGAAAAACACCTGGACACAGTTTTCTCCAGCAGGAATTTATTTTGGGATCCTGACAGCTTTCACTGCTTTTTCTGTAACAGTGATGACATCTCCAATGATGTAACCCTGTTCAGACTTTCATGTTCCCTCTATTAGAGTTCTCTTCCACAACATTGGTAATCCTTTCTATGGAGACCACATGTAATGAGCCTTAAAGTGTCTTATGACCCCTTGATCTAGAGGCTGCATTAGAGATGTGTTTAGGGGCAAGTAGTCCCCCAACACCTTTGTGGTTGAACTCATGGAGGGGTGGAAGGGTACTGGGTGTACAGGATCACTGTTCAATATTGAAAGGGCTTTAAAAGACAGTCCCTTACTAGAAAGGTACTTTCTGTCTTCAAGGGCAAAGAATTGATGGAATAAATCCAGGAAAAATGTTATCATTGTCCAGGCCTTACTGTTGTACAACCAAAAGACTGACAGTTACTGTCTCTCTTTTGTCTTCAGTACTGAGGGTTAGCAGTTTTATAAATAAGGACATTCATGACCATGAATCTGACTGCATTTTCACAAAATAGTAGAGTTAGTCTATGCTTTTTGTATTAACTCCTCACTTATATTCTTATCAGTAGATGTCTTGTGACATTTTTTTTTCCAAAATAGAGAACTGTTTGCATTAAATCTGTTCACGTGGATATAATTTATCCTCAATGATTTTCTTAATGGCACCTGGGAACTTTTCTATTATTAGTCTGCAGAAGCTGCTTATCTTTAGACCTTCTTGTCTGTGTGTGTGTTTGTGTGCTCAGTCACATTCGAGTCTTTGCAACCCTATGGACTAGAATCTGCCAGGCTCTTCTGTCCATGGGATTCTCCAGGCAAAAATACTGGAGTGGGTTGATGTCCCCTCCTGTAAGGGATCTTTCCGACCCAGGGATTGAACCTGTGTCTCTTATGTCTCCTGCACTGGCAGGTGGGTTCTTTACCAGTAGTGCTACCCCTTGCCAATTCTCTTGCCTATCAACAATTAAGTCAGATAATATGTGTGGCAAATAGTATTGCAAAGTACATTATGGCATGAAATAAGGAGAATCAAAAGATGAAGAGGATGCCAATAGCATTGATAGAGATTTAAAATTACATAAACAAATGTGTTGAATTTAGTTTTGAACATGTTACATGTTTTTAGAATTCTGAATAGTAATAGAGATCAGTATCATCCTTTACTTACAGCATGATGCAGAAGAAAGCAATTCGGTATTGGATTAAAAAAAATACAAGATCTTTCTTGAATTATCAAATTACCCATTTTTAATGGGTACTATTTTCCAAAACTGGCCTTTAGGGTTTCCCTGGTGGCTCAGACGGTTAAGAATCCACCTACAATGCAGGAAACCTGGATTCGATCCCTGGGTTGAGAAGATCCCCTGGAGGAGGGCATGGCAACCCAATCCAGTGTTCTTGCCTGGAGAGTCTCCAAGGACAGAGGAGCCTGGCGATCTATAGTCCATGGGTTTGCAAAGAGTCAAACATGACTAAGCACAGCACAGCACCATGGGAACAATAATACCATTTACCTGTGGTTGGAAAGATCCATGACTCGCTGTACACAAAGTACATAGCTTAGTGATGATAGCATAGGAAGGGAACAGTAAAATATTTGATCATTAGCATGATGATGAAGATGTCAATGATGAAAATGATGAAAACAACAATAGCAACAAATAAATACAAAATAAATAACAATATTCCAAACAAGATAGAATATGTCTCTAAGCTCAGGTGATTAATATTTTTTACTTAATCTTTAACCTCTATTAAGCATTTTACACATTATTACAATCTTTATATGGCAGCGATCCTTTGTCTCTTGTTCAGTCTTATTGTTTCATTTGGAAAATAAAGCCTTTACTTGGATGAAGGATCATGATTTATAAGCTTAACACTAATAAGCATCTTTAAAAAATCAAGTGATATTATGTCTAAAGAGCAGTATATATGTAGATTGGTGTATGAGATAGTGAATTAGAACTTGCTATAAGGAAAAAAAAAATCATTCTTGGATGTGGTGGAGAGATGAAGATGTGACAGTTTTCTTTTCAGCTTGAAAGTGAAACTATGTGGTAATATTTAGATTTAGGAATCAGAATCCACATAGTTACACACAAGATTCTAAAATAAGTATACCTGTTTATTCAAGTATTTTTATCATTTGCTGGTTGATAGAGACCCATCATTGAATAATAAATATTTATTTAGTCTAATCTGCATTTAATTTTAAGCTATGTGTATTGCTATCTTTCTTCTTGTTTTAAGTATCACAAGATAACAGCATATATCCTGGATAAAACTACCAAAGTAGGTATCTAAGTATGGGGTGCATGCCTTCATTCATATAGTTAGTAAGTACTGGCACCTTGATATCCCTGAAGACATAATTAATAGGCACAGATACCATTCTGTGGATTCTACTTTACTAATAGTTCTCTAAAGACCCATGGGCTTTGTATGACTATCATAAGAACCAAGGCTGCTACCAGCAAGAGTTGCTAGCTCTCTTGAAGATCAATTAGTAAAGCTCACCAAAATGCTCTCACATATTATTTTTGCATGAAATGCTCATATTGAATAAGCTTTCACTCTGAATCTAAAATTGCCTAAAAATAAATAGAAAGACATTTAGTTAAAAACAATGTGGCCCCATATATTTCCTCCGCATGAACCAGATTTGACATCAATATATATATACACAAAATTTTCATTCATTTTTAAAATTTTCATAACCAAGTAGAATGAAGATTTGAGGAAATTCATGGTAAAAGTCTTGTTACTGATCAAAGCTATGGTTTTAGCGATTAAATGATTTTTAAGTAAAGTAGGCATCACTTCACAAAGCAATTGTTTCAAATTTTCTTTACTTTGATTTTTAAGTCATACTGAAAAGCTAAATATATTCTCCTAGGTGGTATATTTCTGGCAATTGTTTGCAGTTTGTTGTCATTACTTAAAATTCTCTATTATTTTGCATTAAAGCTTTTTTTCATTGCTTATAAGTTTTGATGCTTCTTATTTTACCTTGGAATTTATTCATGACATAAAAAAAGTTAATTTTAAACAAAATACTGGTATTACTTTTAATTTCTATAGAGAATGACACAGGTATCACTTTTAGGGGGATGTCTGGGTAAAGATGACAAAAAGAAGAAAAATAAAGCCTCTTATACCTCACTTAAATATTGAGAGATGAACAGTGGATTTTTGTGGTGATCACAGTCTGCTAGAAAGTCTGAGAAAATATCCTTGGAGAATATCACACAAGCATACCCAGTTTATTTTATCAACTCTGCCTCTCTTCTGTTTGGGGAGATACACATACCCTCCCTTGAGAAAAAATTATACTGGCTGATACATTAATACTAGTCTCTAATCTAATATTTCAAAATTTTATCTAGTAGCTGAATAGTAAAATGAACTATTTTGAAAATTTCCTTCTCTCTTTACATATCTTTTAAGTACTTTGCCGATAAAATACTAATTTTAATTTTAATATTGATTGCAAAGTGTGGGGCTTTTAAGAATTTTTTGACCTGGGGTAGCATTGGAGACATTGTAGTCAATGCTCTGATTTTAGAATAATAATACAATGCCTGGAAAATTAAATAAGGTTTAGTAATGATAATATTAGAATTAATGAGTGAATATTTGCTGTTCTTTAAAAAACACTTTAGCAACTATTCAATAGCACATAGGTACTGGCTCTAAAATCACTGTGTATCGTGACTTCAGTCATGAAATTAGAAGATGAATACTTCTTGGCAGGGAAACTATGACAATCCTAGACAGTGTGTTAAAAAGTAAAGACATCACCTTGCCCACAAAGGTTTGATAATCAAGTCTATGGTCTTTCCAGTAATCATGTATGATTCTGAGAGCTGGACCATAAAGAAGGCAGGGTGCAGAAAAATTGATGTTTTCAAACTGTGGTGCTGAAAAAGACTCTTGAGAGTCCCTTGGACAGTAAGGATATCAAACCAATCAATCTTAAAGGAAATCAACCCTGAATAGCCATTTGAAGGGCTGATGCTGTAGCTGAAGCTCCAATACTTTGGCCATCTGATGTGAACAACAAATTCATTTGAAAAGACCTTAATGCTGGGAAAGATTGAAGGCAGAAGGAGAAGAGGCCAACAGAGGATGAGATGGACATGAACCTGAGCAAACTCAGAGAGATTGTAAGGGACAGGGCATGGCATGCTGCGATCCATGGAATCACAAAGAGTCAGATACAACTTGGCGACTGAACAACAACAAAATTTCTAGAGAAATGGAGAAGTCCTTTATATTTCTTTATATGTAGGAAATTATTAGGCTGTAGTGAAAATAATGACACATATTAAGGTATGGTCATGAAACAACAGACTGGTTCCAAATAGGAAAAGGAGTACATCAGGGCTGTATATTATCACCCTGCTTATTTAACATATATACAGAGTACATCATGAGAAACGCTGGGCTGGAAGAAGCACAAGCTGGAATCAAGATTGCAGGGAAAAATATCAATAACCTCAGATATGCAGGTGATGCCACCCTTATGGCAGAAAGTGAAGAGGAACCAAAAAGCCTCTTGATGAAAGTGAAAATGGAGAGTGTAAAAGTTGGCTTAAAGGTCAACATTCAGAAAAAGATCATGGCATCTGGTCCCATCACTTCATGGGAAATAGATGGGGAAACAGTGGAAACAGTGTCAGACTTTATCTTTTGTGCTCCAAAATCACTGCAGATGGTGACTGAAGCCATGAAATTAAAAGACACTTACTCCTTGGAAGAAAAGTGATGGCCAACCTAGATAGCATATTGGAAAGCAGAGACATTACTTTGCCAACAACGGTCCATTTAGTCAAGGCTATTGTTTTTCCAGTGGTCATGTATGGAAGTGATAGTTGGACTGTGAAGAAAGCTGAGCACCAAAGAATTGTTTTTGAACTGTGGTGTTGAAGAAGACTTGAGAGTCCCTTGGACTGCAAGGAGATCCAACCAGTCCATTCTGAAGGAGATCAGCCCTGGGATTTCTTTGGAGGGAATGACGCTGAAGCTGAAACTCCAGTACTTTGGCCACCTCATGGAAAGAGTTGACTCATTGGAAAAGACTGTGATGCTAGGAGGAATTGGGGGCAGAAGGAGAAGGGGACGACCGAGGATGAGATCACTGGATGACATCACTGACTCAATAGACGTGAATCTGAGTGAACTCCGGGAGTTGGTGATGGACAGGGAGGCTTGGGATGCTGCGATTCATGGGGTTGCAAAGAGTTGGACATGACTGAACGATTGAACTGAACTGAAGGTAAATTATATGAAAGCATCTAGAAAATAATGTGCTTTGCTCATTTTTAAATATCCAATAATTCACACTATAAATGAGATCCAGAATTGTTTCTGTGTTGTTTCCATATAAGAAGATTAAGGAGAAATTGGCCAAGATGGCAAATTAGAAAAACCCTGAGTTCACCTCCCCTCAGGAGCACACAATATCATAGCTATCTGCAAAACAACTATCGATGATAAATACTGGCATCTACCAAGAAATATCTTCCCTAACTAAAAACATAAAGATGCATAGAGGGGACTTTGGATAGCAAGAAATCTGATATAACCCTTGTTCCCTTCTCGATGGGCAATTCACAAATTGGAGGATAATTATATTACAGGGGTTCTCCAATGGGAGTGAGAATTCTGAGTCCCACTTTGTGCGCACCAGCCTAGGGGGCCTTGTACCAGGGAGATAAGCCCCAGATAATTTGGCTTTGAGGGCCAGTTGAATTTAATTTGGGGGGCCTCAGAGGACTGAGAGAAATAGAAACTTTACCCTTAAAAAGTTCATACAAAATGTCACACACTGAAACCCAGTGCAAATGCAATAATTTGATAGGAACCTGGCCAGACTTATCTGTTGGTCTTGGAACCTCTCCTGGAGAAGTAACGGTGGCTGTGGCTCACTTAGGGAGAAAGACACTAATGGCAGCAATTCTTAGGATTTCATTCTACCATGTGGACACTGGTGGGCACCATTGTGGATTCATCCCTATAGCACCATGACCTGGCTCCACTCAACAGCCTGTAGGTGCCAGTATTTGGACTTCTTAGGCCAAGCATCTAACTGGTCAGGGCACAGTTCCACCCACCAGGGACAGCCTACCTAAAGGCTTCTTGAGCTCACGATTGAGTCTAGACATGTCCTAGATAAGGTCCTAACCACCAGAGTGACCAGTGAAGAGCTGGTACAAGCTCCAGAATCCCCTGTGCCACAGCCTTGTCTTCCAGGAAGCCTGCTGTGGCCATTGGACCAACCTCACCTGAAAAGGGGAAGACAACACTCTAGAAAATCACAATTCTGCAACCTGTGGACCCAGTCTTCCCAAAGCAGGCCAGGCCCTGTCCTGAGAGCAACAGGGGATATAAATTGGTAGAGCCACTTTGGAAAACAGTATGGAGGGTTCTCAAAAAACTAAAAATAGAGCTATCATATTATCAAGCAATTCCACTTCTGGGTATATATTCAAAAGAGACAAAAACACTAATCCAAAAAGATATATGCACCCCAATGTCCATAGCATCACTATTTACAATAGCCAAGGTATGTAAGGGGCTGCCTAGGCAGAACTTGTGGTAAATTTTAAAGAATCTGCTTGCCAGTGGAGAAAATGAGAGAGATGAGAGTTCAATCCCTGGGTCAGTAAAATAACCTGGAGATGGTAATGACAACCCACTCCAGTATTCCTGCCTGAAAAATTCCATAGACAGAGGAGCCAGGAGGGTCACAGTCCATGGGGTCACAGAGTCAGACACAATTGAGCACATATATGTGCGCACACACACACACACATAATATGTAAGCATCTTAAGTATCCATTAACAGATGAATGGATAAAGGAATTATGGTACATGTTACTTAGCCATTAAAAAAAAAAGAAAAGAAATATTGCCATTTATATAAACATGGATGGACTTGGAGAGTATTGTGCTAAGTGAAAGAAATCAGACAGAGGAAAACAAGTACTGTATGATATCACTTATGTGTGGAATCTAAAAAATGTAACAAACTAGTGAATATAATAAAAATGAGACAGACTCACAGAGAGCACAAGCTAGTTGCTACCAGTGGGGAAAGGGAAAGGATGAGGGGCACTTAAGGGTAGAGGATTAAAGAGATCAAATATACTATGTATAAAATAATAAGCTATGCAGATATATTGTACAACACAGGGAATAGAGGCAATGCTTTATTATAATAGTAAATGGAATATAACCCTTAAAAATTGCAAATTGCTATATTGTTCATCTGTAACTTGTATAATATACATCAACTGTATGCCAATTAAAACAAACAAACAAAAAAAGAAATGAACAAACAAAGCCTCCAAAACACATTCAAACATAAAAATATATTAAATTATGTTTCTGTGGGATGGAAACGTAGACTGGGGTTATAAGTGTGAACAGAAAAATAAATTATATAACAAGAAAGAAAGAAGAATATCCATAGATATTTCATGTTGTTTTATAAGAATTCAGGACTCTTATGGACTGAATATTTAATTCTTCACAAAATTCATGTTGAATCCTTAACTCCTAGTGTTGCTGAATTTGGTGTGAGGGAGTAATTAAGGTTAAATGATGTCATGAAGGTGAGATCTGTGTCCAACAGGAAGACATATCAGAGTGTGAATGCTCACTCTGTCTCTGTCTTGCTCACCTCTCTCTGTTCACTACGAAAGGTCAAATAAGGACAGAAAGCAGCTGTTTACAAGTTCACAAGAACCCTATTTCAGAGAACAAATTGACCAGAAACTTGATCAGAACTGTGACAAAATAAATTACTATCATTTAAGCCACTCAGTCTGTGGTATTTTGATATGGCAACACAAGCAGAATTATACAAATAATTCTGAGTTTTGTAGGGGTCAAGGTAAAATATATTACTTTAGTATAAAAAGGTATGCAGAAGCAAACATTTAGAGGTGATGAACAGGGAGGCCTGGAGCGCTGCAATTCATGGGGTCGCAAAGAGTCAGACAAGACTGAGCAACTGAACTGAACTGAACTGAACCACACTACGTAAGATAAAGAAGATGGAAATATTTGTTCATGTGTTTTTGTGGTTAATAATTTAATCAAAATGGATATTTTAAACTATATTGAATGTAACCTCTATTGAAACTTGATCGCTACTTTCATGAAAAGTAACCAAAGGATACTTTTATTTAAACTATATTTTACTGCTGCTGCTGCTGCTGCTAAGTCGCTTCAGTCGTGTCCGACTCTATGAGACCCCATAGACGGCAGCCCACCAGGCTCCCTTGTTCCTGGGATTCTCCAGGCAAGAACACTGGAGTGGGTTGCCATTTCCTTCTCCAATGCATGAAAGTGAAAAGTGAAAGAAGTCGCTCAGTCGTGTCTGACTCTTAGCGACCCCATGGACTGCAGCCTACCAGGCTCCACCATCCATGGGATTTTCCAGTCAAGAGGACTGGGGTGGGGTGCCATTGCCTTCTCCAATTTTACTGCTAGTTTATTGCTAGTTTAATACTATTTATAATAAACTATTAACAACTTCTCTCCCACTGCAAGTAAGTTAAAACAATAATTATAGGTCATAGGCTCTTCTTTAAACTGAGTTTAAAATGCAAAAACTGAAGCTGTGTAATTTGTAATGTTTCTCTGTTTTATGTACTAGCATTACTCAGTGAGCCGTCATTGAAGGTCAGACCTTGCCTTACATGCCTTTCTTTTGCTGTCTGTAATAATACTTTCAGTTCCTTTAGTCCTTAAAATGTGTAAAGCATTCTTTTCCTGGTTGTTAGGTGCCAGTTAGTCCTGTCAGTTACCCTGATATCTCATGGTTTCAGGTTAGCTGACAAATTCTCCTTGAAGCATTCATTTAATTTAGCCTTCTTAGTCCATTTCTTCAATTAGTTTATCATAGAAACATAGAATATTTGCTAATCAAATCATTCTACTTTTTCATTGTATAAATTAATATACAGTTTACATGCATTTGACTCCTAAAAATATGGGTTCCATATTAGTCCAGTAGTCTCCAAAATTTGCTTCCTAACTCCATTCAGTAAGTTAGTTATCTAACAAAACCAAAATACATTTAGTAATATAATTCTTTTATATATAAATACATGTATACAAATATAATGTACATTGTACAACATATCTAAAACCTAAATGAATTTAAAAGAATAAATAATAAATGCATTTTCAAAATACTTTTATAATTCAAGATTCCTGTCTTTGCTCATACAAGCAAATATTTGTAGCTGAAATAATAATTACAGAAAGAACAATAATTTTATTAAACTGATTTAAATATATAATTTTAATGGATGCTATGATCGAAAAAATCATATGCGATGTTCAAAAAAAGACTGTTAGCTGTAAATGTCATAATAAACATTTACTATCATATGTATCAATAATAGAAAAGTTATGCTGTAATTTAGCAGGCAAGTTTCCATCCATTTAAAACTTAACCTGCTTTAAAGAAAGAATAGTATGCTCATATTTTTTAAATAAATTCATTATAAATCATCAATCAGTACACAATTTTTAAAGAGCTAAAATTTTGTCTCCAATCATATTTTTATATGTGGTAATATGTTTCTCTATAAAATCATGTATCAGCAGAGAGCTGTCCCAAGTATCTCTTTTCAAAAATGTTCTCTTTAGCCAGGGTTTCCTTTGAACAATTATTACTTTCACATTCATTATTAAAGTGTTCACTTTACCTTTAACAAAAATATTGAGGGTGATTTTTTAAAAGTATATAAAAATATACTATTTTTAAATGTACTTTTAAAAATGTATAAAAATATAGTGAATTGAAGCAATGCAATGAAATAAATTAAATCAATACAGTGATTTTTCTGTTATATCAAATAATTTTTTCATTTATTTAACTACCAACTCATCAAACACTTCTCATTATTTACTTCATTAAATATATATTTGCTATGTCTTCTCATACAAAGTATATATGTAGAATACTCAGATAATAATAACTCTTATTAAGGAACCATTTTTTACATTTCTCATGATCACATTTGAGTTAATTTTAGGCACACTTATTTTCCAAAGTGAAATATAAATATAAAATATTGTTAATATTTAAGTGTGAATTTTAAAACAGTAAATTATCCCTGTGTATGTGGGCTGTGTAAACACATACATGTGTGTTAGTCATTTAGCTGTGTCTGATTCTTTGAGACCCAATGGACTATGCAGGCTCTTCTGTCCATGAAATTTTCCAGGCAAGAATACTGCACTGGGTTGCCATTCCCATCTCCAGTGGATCTTCTCAACCCAGGGATTGAACCTAGGTCTCCTGCATTTCAGGCAGATTATTTACCACTTGAGCATAAATACTCTAAGTTTCAATCAGCTATTAACTTCCAGATCTTACAAGGTAATTACAGATACCTTTCTGAAGGCTTTTTAGGAGGAAGCATAATTATTCTAAAATTAGTCTTCCCTCACTGTTTTGTTTTCCATATTCAAAAATTTTCTATGTTTCATGCAGTGTGCAATAGAATATATCCCTTGGAGTGCTTTTTGAATCTGATTTCATATTATGGAAGATAATTTTTTGTCTGTACAAATCTTGTTCCCAATTTACTTATCTAACTCTGGAACATGTGAGTTTTTATTCTTTTTTTTTTGTAGGTGTGCCTGACATAAGTTCTATTTTATTTAGAATAACTTTTCTTCTGCGCTTTGCTGATTACTCAGGGACTCTAGCTTTATGCCCTGACCTGTGTGCTATGGAGAAAGGGTTTACATGCCCCTCTGCCATTTTCCTAGAAAGAGAAACTTCCATCTTTTCAGATCATTGAAATTAAGCTGCTCTCCGTGTTATGTTCACAAATGTCATTTCTTGACCACTAACACTAGAGAACTATGTATACATTAACTCAGAGCCACTAGCCTTAGGACACATAGAGCCATATACTAAATAAATAGCACTAAAGATTACATTGATAATTTTGAACTGTGGTGTTGAATTCTCTTGAGAGTCCATTGGATCACAAGGAGATCAAATCAGTCAATCCTAAAGAAAATCAGTCCTGAATATTCATTGGAAGGACTAATGCTGAAGCTGAAACTCCAATTCTTTGGCCACCTGATGTGAAGAACTGATTCACTGGAAAAAACCCTGATGCTGGGAAAGATTGAAGGCAGGAGAATGGGACACCAGAGGATAAGATGTTTGGATGGCATCACCAACTCGATGGACATGAGTTTGAGCAAGCTCTGGGAGTTGGTGATGGATAGGGAAGCCTGACGTGCTAGAGTCCATGGGGTCACAAAGGGTCAGGCACGAGCGAGCGACTTAACTGAAAAGCTACAAGGGAAGTTCAATGTTCCTTTAAATCTGACTTCAAAGAGCTTATTTATTGAAGTTAGAAGATTAATAATAATAAAACTCCATAAAATATAGCATGTACTTTGTGGACTTAAAACAGCCCTAGTGTTATAAATAAGTATGCATATCCCTCCATTCCCACTTGGAAAGAAATTGGGTCTGAGACCTACCTTGTCAGAAATGTCTTGGGCTTCTGTGTAGTTAATGCTAGATGGTTGCTGTGTATATACTTGTCAAATACTGATATCTCTCATTTTAAGTATCAATGCTGTTTTTTTGGCTCTTTCCTTTTTAGGTTATGACAATGCTGTTTATGTGATCATTTATTTCACATGACAGTAAATTAATGGAAGTTTTTCATTCTACTAAATTCTCTTTCTGCTCTCACCAAATGATGTTGAACTGAACACTTTTTCAAAGAGGAAATGGAAATGGCTAAAAAACACATGAAAAGATGCTCAACATTGCTAAATATCAGGGAAATGCAAATAAAAACCACAATGAAATATCACCTTACAACTGTCAGAATGGTTATTACCAATAAGAACTCCAATGAAGTGAAGATGTGGGGAAAAGGGAAACTCTTACACTGTTGGTGGGAATGTAAATCGGTGTTGCCACTGTGGAAAACAGTATGGAGGTTTCTAAAAAACAAAAAAATAGAAATATCATATAACCCAGCAATTCCACATTTGGATTTATATCTGAAAGAAACACTAATTCAAAAAGTTACATGCACCCTGTTCATTGCCACATTATTTATAATCTCCAAGATATGGAAACAGTTAAGTGTCCATCAACAAATGAATGGAAAAAAAAAGATGTGTTCAGTACTCAAAAGTACAGATAGGCTCTAGGATGTATTGTAAAACATGGGGAATATAGATAATATTTTGTAATAACTGTAAATTGAAAGTTACCTTTAAAATAATTTAAAAAAACTTAACATAAAAATAAGTTAATTTATATGTGGCTGGCAAAAAAAACGTTTTATAGGTTCCTATATTCAAATGTGGTTAGAAGAATGTCATGTGGTGTATGGAACAGCACTGACCTGTCTACTCGAGTTCAAAGGTCGTTAGAGCCAAAGCATGTATTTTATAAAGATGGAATATTGTTGCTGTTGGTTGCTGTGAATTTCCCCCCAAGTTCATAAGTAAGTAAATAAGTGTTAGTTGCTCAGTCATGCCTGACTCTTTGCGACCCCATGAACTGCAGCCCACCAGGCTCCACTATCCATGAGCTTTTCCAGGCCCAGGATACTGGAGTGGGTTATCATTTCCTTCTCAGGGTATCTTCCCAACCCAGGGATTGAATCCAGGTCTCCTGCACTGCAGGCAGGTTCTTTACCGACTGAGCTACAAGGGAAGCCCAAGTTCATAAGGGGTGAAAAAGATGATAAAGAGTATTAGAAATAAGAAAGAAGATAAATACACAGTGTCTCTCCATTGATAGAATTAAGGAAACAAAACATAAAACTGTTTTCATTTTTGTCTTGATGGTTGGACAATTTCAAGTCTCTGAAAATGTCAAACTGAACACCTGAGGAGAGAGAAGAGAGAAAAATAAATGTGTAATTGCCCACACAAAGGAAAACAGGACAGATACCATGTGCACTTTCCTTTGAACTAATATTTATATTTAATTGCTTCTTTCTTTGCCATCTTCCTTCAAAATAGTTGTGTGCATATTCTATATGGCACATTTAAATCTTACTGTTTAAATAGCTTTTCAGTGTCTCTTATCTATACTAACTTGTAAATATATTTTTGAAAAGGACTGTTTCTTATGATTGAAATCCCAGAAGTTTCTTTTGTGGTGTCAAAAATGTTTAATTGTCTCATTTCTCTTCCTAGTGCTGGATTCTCAAATCTAAGTTAAAAATTCTCCTTGAAACATATCTCAGAATCTCGTTCTGTTTTGTTTCACTTTTACTTTTTGATTTTTTTTTTCACTTTAGCAACAATGTACATTTTTTTCCCTTTCTTACTCCATTTACCTCAATGTTCTCATTTGTAAAATAAATTAATGAAAGCATCTGAAAGATACAGCTCATGTGAAGCTCACTAGTGTAGAGAGGACAGCACATTGTGTTATTTTCTAATTTACTTCATATATATTTCAGGGTGATTATATTGAATATAACTATTTGCAAAAGAAAAACAGGATAGTTTAAGTGTGAAATTATTAACAGGATGTTAATGCAGAATTTATTTGTTACTGTATAACAGAAAAAAAAAATTAAGTGATGATATGTGAAAAGCATTTCTAGCACACATTTCTTCAGATTTAAAACCAATCATAGCATAATAATGTTTTACACAATTTTTACTTCCATAATTCATTTTATTTGTACAAAAAATTTATGTGTAAGAAAAAGGTGAAGATCTACAGATGATTCTTACTCTTCTAGGTGGCAAATATTCTCATTGGATTAATAGTCAATTCTGAATTATACGGAAAACTTTTATGAGAAGAAATGTGTTATCTCACTAAATGATAAATGTTCCAGTTGATGTTAATGTCAAAGACATTCTTCAGTCTTCATCAGTGCAAGTGTAACATCTAACAAATGGTAGGAACTCAGTAAATATTTTAAAAATTAATAAGTAAATTAATGCATAAATTAGGTTCACTGTTACTTCATTTATTTGATTTTCTAATTTAGTAAAGGCACTTAAAATTTCTAATCTAATAAAGACAAAGACATTTCCCTTAGACATTTTATCAAACAACTTACTGAATCATGTGTATGTTAGTCACCCAGTCATGTCAAATCATATAAAAAGAACTAAAGGTATTACATTTTACTATATAGGTTTTTAAATGTGATTTTTTTAAATATTACACTTTTGATAAAAATAAATAATAGAATTTGTTTTTAAAATGAATTTTGCAATTCTAGAGAGTAAAGTTTTTAATAAATTCAGTTCAGTTCAGTTCAGTTTCTCAGTCGTGTCCCACTTTTTGTGACCCCATTGACTGCAGCATGCCATGCCTCTCTGTCCATCAACAGTTCCTGGAGTTTACTCAAACTCATGTCCACAGAGTCAGTGATGCCATCCAATCATCTCATCCTCTGTCTTCCCCTTTTACTACCATCCTCAATCTTTCCCAGCATCAGGGTCTTTTCAAATGAGTCAGTTCTTCACATCAGGTGGCCAGAGTACTGGGGTTTCAGCTTCAACATCAGTCCTTCCAATGAATATTCAGGACTGATTTCCTTTAGGATGGACTGGTTCAATCTCTTTGCAGTCCAAGGGACTCTCAAGAGCCTTCACCAACATCGCAGTTCAAAAGCATCAATTCTTTGGGGCTCGGCTTTCTTTATAGCCCAGCTCTGGTAATCATACATGACCACTGGAAAAACCATAGCCTAGATTAGACGGACCTTTATTGACAAAGCAATGTCTACGCTTTTTAATATGCTATCTGGGTTGGTCATAACTTTTCTTCCAAGGAGCAAGCATCTCTTAATTTCATGGCTACAGTCACCATCTGCAGTGATTTTGGAGCCCAGGAAAATAAAGTCAGCCACTCTTTCCATTGTTTCACCATCTACTTGCCATGAAGTAATGGGACCAGATGCCATGATCTTAGTTTTCCGAATGTTGAGTTTTAAGCCAATTTTTTCACTCTCCTTTTCACTTTCATCAAAAGGTTCTTTAGTTCTTCTTCGCTTTCTGCCATAAGTGTGGTGTCATTTGCATATCTGAAGTTATCAATATTTTTCTCCCCAATCTTCATTCCAGCTTGTGCTTCATTCAGCCCAACATTTCTCATGATGCACTCTGCATATAAGTTAAATAAGCAGGGTCACAATGTACAGCCTTGATGTACTCCTTTCCCAATTTGGAATCAGTCTATTGTTCCATGGCCGGTTCTACAGTTTGAAGTAAATACAGTGAAATTCACTGGATCATGGAAAAAGCAAGGGAATTCATAAAAGCATCTACTTCTGTTTCACTAACTACCCAAAAGCCTTTGACTATCTGGATCACAACAAACTGTGGGAAAATTCTTAGATAGGAATGCCAGACCACCTTACCTACCTCCTGAGAAACCTGTATGCAGGTCAAGAAGCAACAGTTAGAATAGGATATGGAAGAGTGAACTGGTTCAAAATAGGGAAATAGATATATTGTCATGCTGATTATTTAACATCTATGCAGAGTAAATTATGAGGAATGACAGGGTGGATAAATCACAAGTTGTAATAAAAACTGCTGGTACTACCCTAATGGCAGAAACTGAAAAGGAACTAAAGCTCTTGATTAAACTGGAAGAGGAGAGTGAAAAAGCTGCCTTAAAACTTAACATTTGAAGAACTAAGATTATGGTATTTGGTCCCATCATTTCATGGCAAATAGATGGGCGAGGTTGGGGGGCATGGCAGATTTTATTTTCTTGGGCTTTAAAATCACTGCAAAAGGTGACTGCAGCCATAAAATAAAAAGACACTTGCTCCTTGGTAGAAAAGTTACGATAAACCTAGACAGCATATTAAAAAGCAGAGACATCGGTTTGCTGACCAAGTTCATGTAGTCAAAACTGTTTTTTCCAGTACTCATGTAAGGATGTGATAATTGGGCCATAAAGAAGGCTGAACACAGAATAATTAATGTCTTTGAAGTATGTTGTTAGAGAAGACTCTTAAGCATCTCTTGGACTGCAAGGAAATCAAGCTAGTCAATCCTAAAGGAATTTGACCACGAATATTCAATGGAAGTACTGATGCTGAAGCTAAAGCTCCAATACTTAGGCCACCTGATTAGAAGAGCTGACTCATTGGAAAAGACCTTGATGCTGGAAATGATTGAGGGCAGGAGAAGGGGACAACACAGGTTGAAGCAGTTAGATGGCATCACTGACTCAATGAGCATGAGTTCAGGAAAACTCCAGGAGATAGGGAAAGACAGGGAAGCCTGGCGTATTGAAATCCATGGAATCACAAAAAGTCAGACATGACTTGGCGACTGAACAACAGGAAATAAGTGACATTATTGAGTCCAAATGTTAGAAAGGGGTACAGTTACAAGTATACTGTTTTATAGAGCTTAATTTGACCAGGACCAGATACTAAGAAATTTAACAAGTCTAGATTTGAATGTATACTTTAAAGTTTGGGAACGCATGTACACCTGTGGTGGATTCATGTCAATCTATGCCAAAACCAATACAGAATTGTAAAGTAAAAATTAAAAATAAATAAATAAATAAATATAATAAAAAAATAAAAAAATTTTTATATAAGAACCGCACAATTTATACACTTGGAAAATACTGAAACATAAGCTCAAAGGTAGAATTACTGATATTTTGTATTATTTAAGCTTAGAAAACACAGAAAAATCTATGATCAATAATTTTAATAGGTTTGTTTCAGTCCATTTACTCAGCTGAATTATTAAGAACAACAGAAAGTAACATTATGATATACAGTCTGTAATGTAGAAAGATTACTTATGTGCACTCCACAGAATAGCATTCAATAGAAGGGTGAAGGGGAGATAGATGGATTGATCAGACTAATAAGTAAACTCAAGTGTAAGCATAACTGACAGCAACAATGTCACAAGATAGAGGTTTCAATCAATGTAGGATAAACAATACTAACTGTAAAACTCTAATGAAAATAACATGCATGTAGAGGGGTGAGCACAGCTGGAAGTTTTCAAGAAAATCTTTCAACTATTACAAGAATTATTTCTCAAAGTATGAATCAATTAATAATATGGACAGAAAAATTTGACTCTCATGTAAAATGTAGACTACTTGTGAACATTTGTAGTTCATTTGTATTATTATCAGTTCATTTCCGTCACTCAGTTCGTGTCTGACTATTTGCAACCCCACAGAGTGCAGCATGCCAGGCTTCCCTGTCCATCACCAACTCCCAGAGCTTTCTCAGACTCATGTCCATTGAGTTGGTGTTGCATCCAAGCATCTTATCCTCTGCTGTCTCCTTCTCCTCCTGCCTTCAATCTTTTCCAGCATCAGGGTCTTTTACAGAGTCAATTCTTCACTTCAGGTGGCCAAAGTATTGAGGAATCAGCTTCAGCATCAGTCCTTCCAATGAATATTCAGGACCGATTTCCTTCAGGACTGACCGATTTGATCTCATTGCAGTCCATGGGACTCTCAAGAGTCTTCTCCAACACCACAGCTCAAAGAATCAATTATTCAGCACCCAGCTTTCTTTATAGTCCAACATCCACACATGACTACTGGAAAAAAAAAAAAAAAAAAACAAACATAGTTTAGATTACCGGGACCTTTTTTAGCAAAGTAATACCTCTGCTTTTTAATATGCTGTCTAGGTTGGTCATAGCTTTCCTCTCAAGAAGCAATTGTCTTTTAATTTCATGGCTGCAGTCCCCATCTGCAGTGATTCTGGAGCCCAAGAAAATAAAATCTGTCATTTCTCCATCTATTTGCTATGAAGTGAAGGGGCTGGATGTCATGGTCTTAGTTTTTTGAATACCAAGTTTAAGCCAACTTTTTTACTATCCTCTTTCACTTTCATCAAGAGGCTATTTAATTCTTCTTCACTTTGTGTCATAAAGGTGGAACCATCTGTGCATCTGATGTTATTGATAATTCTCCTAGCAGTCTCAATTCCAGCTTGTGCTTCGTTCAGCCTGTGTTTTGCATGATGTACTCTGCATATAATTTAAATAAGCAGGATGACAATATACAGCCTTGAAGTACTCCTTTCTCAATTTGGAACCAGTCTGTTTTTCCATGTCCTGTTCTAACAGGTTTCTCAGGAGGCAGGTCAGGTGGTCTAGTATTCCCACCTATTTCAGAATTTTCCACAATTTGTCGTGATCCATACAGTCAAAAGATTTGGCATAGATAATAAAGCAGAAGTAGATGCTTTTCTGGAACTCTCTTGCTTTTTTCAGTGAACCAACAGATGTTGGCAATTTGATCTCTGATTCTTCTGCCTTTTCTAAAACCAACTTTAACATCTGGAAGTTCACGGTTGATGTATTGTTCAAGTCTGGCCTGGAGAATTTTGAGCATTACTTTAATAGTGTGTGAGATGAGTGCAACTGTGTGGTAGTTTGAGCATTCTTTGGCATTGCCTTTCTTTGGGATTGGAATGAAAACTGACCTTTTCCAGTCCTGTGGCCACTGCTGAGTTTTCCAAATTTGCTGGCAAATTGAGTGCTTTCACAGCATCATCTTTTAGGATTTGAAAAAGCTCAACTGAAATTCCATCACCTTCACTAGCTTTTTTTGTAGTAATGTTTCCTAAGACCTACTTGACTTTGGACTCCAGGATGTCTGACTCTAGGTGAGTGATCACACCAATGTGATTATCTGGGTCATGAAGATCTGTTTTATATAGTGCTTTTCTGTATTCTTGCCACTTCTTCTTAATATCTTCTGCATTTGTTAGGTCTGTACCATTTTTTCCCTTGATAGAGACCATCTTTACATGAAACATTCCCTTGGCATCTCTAATTTTCTTGAAGATATCTCTAGTCTTTTCCATTTCATTTTTTTCCATTTCTTTACATTATTTGCATTATTCTTGCACTCTTTGCATTATTTGTTTTATTATAATCAATGATTTTTCTATTTTTAATAATTTAAATACTATCAATAAAACAGTATTGCTAAAATCTTACATTAATGTCTGATTTGGGAAACCTATCATTTTTATAATTTGCAGTGAAATGCAACTAAACAACTATAGTGTTTTTTTATAATTTTAATACAAATTTGTATTATACCTGTATTTGTATATACATATGTGTAGGAATATACATTTTTGTACACTTCCATGGCAGTTTTTTAAAGTAATACACTTTCAAAAGTGTGTGGTAAATAACACACACACACGATTACGTTGATTTGTTTCTAAAGTGTTATTTTGACTTCAAAAATGTGAAATCCATATATATCTTAATTGCAATATATTAAAAACTAAATTCATTATCATAGGAAAATAAATGCCAAAGATAAAGGATTAGAGTACAAAGATTATCAATGTACATTTTTTTTTTTGCCTGGGATACATTTATAAAGCAATTGAAGATAGCTTTTGTATCTGATGCTTGATAATTTATATTTGGAGCCATAGTTTTGATGGAATTTTCAGGTTTTCTCTAGGTATAAATATCTATAATATCTAAAAAAAAAAAATAAACTAAATGAGCTATAATAGAAAAGTCGTGGGCTGTAACAGCAAACAGATTTTAAAGTTAAGAAATATGTAAGTGGGTCACAATAAATATATTTCATTTCACAAGTGATGCAAGTTAATTGATACAGATTGCTAAATCCCATAGATTCTAAACAAGTTATTTACAAAGGAAATCATGTGAAATAAGTGAATACATTTACCTCTTAGAAGTTTCCTCACCTATAAAATGAGAAGCAGATTTCAATTTCCTCCCCTGCCATCCTGTGAAAAATGAGTTTTATTAGGGAAAGTGTTGTAAATCTTACCTTGCCATTTAAAAATACATGTGCATTTGGCATCCTCAAAATATAAAATTTCTATATTTTAAAATACTCACTTAAAAAATGATAATATAGGAATGTAACTAGATTCATTCCTAAGTTGGACAAATATTTACTGAAGCTACAATTTCCCATCACTGTGATAGCTTCTAAAAATAAAATTTTATTAGTTTCAAAGAACATTTTAAATTTTAGTTTATATGTCTAAACTTAAACAAAAATATTTTAAAATTATGTATTTGCATACATAATAAGGACAATCTGATTTCAATTTTATCCTAACTCTACTTAATGATGACAACATTTCAAACTAATAATATATTTAAAAATATGGGGGGCAGTCCTAAGATGGCAGAGGAATAGGACAGGGAGGCCACTTTCTCCCTCACAAATTCATCAAAAGAACATTTAAACGCTGAGTAAATTCCACAAAACAACTTCTAAATCCCAGCAGAGGACATCAGGCATCCAGAAAAGCAGCCCATTGTCTTTGAAAGGAGGTAGGAAAAAATATACAAGACAAAAAAAGAGACAAAAGAGGTAGAGATGGAGCTCTGTCCCAGGAAGGGATTTTAAAAAGAGAAGTTTCCAAACACCAGGAAACACTCTCACTGCCGAGTCTATGACAAGCCTTGGAAGCACAGAGGGCAACATAACAGGGAGGAACAATAAATAAATGATTAAAACTCACAGATTATGAACCCATAAGTAACTCCCCCAGCAAAGCAGCAGCGCAGACACCTGCATCCACCACTAGCAAGCAGGGGCTGGGCAGGGGGAGGCTTGGGCTGCATCGCTCAGAGTAAGTATCTGGCCTGAATACTCCAAGCGCAATCTGAGCGAACTAACTTGGGCTAGCAAACCAGACTGTGGGATAGCTACTACACGAAAAGCCCTAAGACACCACCAGGACCGTGCACAGAACAAAGGACAGAACAGAACTAGTCGGCTGCAGACCATCCCCCTCCGGTGACAGGCAGCCAGAGCTGGAAGCGGGCAATCGCAGCCCCAGAGAGACATTATCTACTTAACTGGAAGCAGGCTTCTTTGCTAACTAAGACTTCTTGGGGTTTTGGACCGTCAACATCCTCCTGAGAAGGTATGCCGGTTGTACCCCCAGAAAACCGAATGGCAGGGAAGGGGGAGGCGATAAGTTGCAGCGAACACGCTCGCCAAACACCTCATCACCTGAGCTGCTCAGACCTGGGGAGGGCACAAAATGCAGGCCTAACCAACTCTGCACCTCTGAGGACTACACGAGTGCCTGAACCTGAGCGGCTTAGACCTGGGAGGTGCATGAAGCCCAGGGCTGGCCTCAGACGGTTCCCAGTGGAGCAGCCTAGAACCTGAGCAGTGTGGGCAGGGAAGGCACACGCGCCCTGAGCAGGGGCAGGCCCAGTGTGGCTGAGACACTGTGAACATACACGAGTGTTATTTGTTTGCAGTGTCCCTCCCTCCCCACAGTGTGACTAAACAAGGGAGCCTTAAAAAAGTGTCCACCATCACCCTCTTTGTGTCAGGGCAGAAATCAGACACTGAAGAGACCAGCAAACAGAAGAAGCTAAAACAGAGGGAACCTCCTTGGAAATGACAGGTGCAATAGATAAAAACCCTATCGTTGGTACTGACTACATAGGAAGGGGCCTATAGATCTTGAGAAATATAAGACTGACCAAGAAACTATCCAAAAATGAACTGACCCCACACTGCCCACAACAACACCAGAGAAAGTCCTAGATATATTTTTACTATTATTATAATAATACTTTTTTAATTTTTAAGTCCTCTATTACTCCTTTAATTTTCACTTTTATAACCTATTATTACTATGCAAAAAAAGACCCTATTTTTTAAAGCAAACTTCATATATATATAATATATACTATTATATAATATTATAATATACATTATATTATAAATTATATATTATATAATAATATAATATATAATTACATAATATATATTATAATTTTGTGACTTTGTTTTTTTTTTCTTTTCTTTGATATTGTATTTTTGAAATTCCAAACTCTACTCCATTTTTTTAATCTTTACTTTTTGGTATTTGTTATCAATTTTCTACTTTTAAGAACCCAATCTTCAGTACCCATTTTAATGTGAGGGTGAGATCAACGGCTTGACTGCATTCTCCCCCTTTGGACTCTCCTTTTTCTCCACCATGTTGCCTCTGTCTCCTCCCTACCTTCTCTCTTCTCTACCTAACTCTGTGAATTTCTGTGTTTTCCAGATGGTGGAGAACACTTAGGGAACTGATTACTGGCTGGATCTGTCTCTCTCCTTTTGATTCCCCTCTTTTGTCCTCCTGGAAACCTCTGTCTCCTTCCTCCCTCTTCTCTGTATAACTCCGTGAACATCTCTGAGCAGTCAAGTTGTGGAGTGCACATAAGGAAGTGATTAATGGCTAGCTTACTCTCCCCTCTATTGATTCCACCTCATCTCATTTGAGTCACCTCTAACACCCTCCTCCCTCTTCTCTTCTCCATGTAACTCGGTGAACCTCTCTGGGTGTCCCTCACTGTGGAGAAACTTTTCATCTTTAACCTAGATGTTTTCTCAATGGTGCTGTATACAAGGACAAGTCTTGAGACTACTGTAAAAATAAGACTGAAAATCAGAAGCAGGAGGCTTAAGTCCAAATCATGAGAACACTGGAGAACTACTGACTCCAGGGAACATTAACTGACAGGAGCTCATCAAACGCCTCCATACCTACACTGAAACCAGGACCACCCAAGGGCCAACAAGTTCCAGAGCAAGACATATCACTCAAATTCTCCAACAACACAGGAACACAGCCCTAAACTTCAATATACAGGCTGCCTAAAGTTATTCCAAAACCACTGACATCTCATAACTCATTACTGGACACTTCATTGCACTCCAGAGAAAAGAAATCCAGCTCCACCCACCAGAACACCGACGCAAGCTTCCCTAACCAAGGAACCTTGACAAGCCACCTGAACAAACCCACCTACAGTGAGGAAACTACACAATAAAGAGAACTCCACAAACTGCCAGAATACAGAAAGGCCACCACAAGCTCAACAATATAAAAAAGATGAGGAGACAGAGGAATACCCAGCAGGTAAAGGAACAAGATAAATGCCCACCAAACCAAACAGAACGCATGTACACCCGTGGTGGATTCATGTCAATATATGGCAAAACCAATACAGATTTGTAAAGTAAAATAAAAAATAAATAAATAAATAAATAAGAAATTGAAAAAAAAAAAAAAAAAAGAGAGAGAGAGAGAGATAGGGAATCTACCTGATAAATAATTCCAAATAATGATAGTGAAAATTATCCAAAATCTTGAAATCAAAATGGAATCACAGATAAATAGCCTGGAGACAAGGATTGAGAAGATGCAAGAAAAGTGTTTAGAAGAAATAAAAAAGAGTCAATATATAATGAATGATGCAATAAATGAGATAAAAAAACACTCTGGAGGCAACAAATAGTAGAATAAGAGAGGCAGAAGATAGGATTAGTGAAGTAGAAGATAGAGAGGTTGAAATAAATGATCCAGATAGGAAAAAAGAAAAACAAATTAAAAGAAATGAGGACAATCTCAGAGACTTCCAGGACAGTGTTAAACACCCCAACATTCGAATCATAGGCATAACAGAAGAAAAAGACAAAAGGAAAGACCATAAGAAAATACTTGAGGAGATAATAGTTGAAAACTTCCCTAAAATGGGGAAGGAAATAATCACCCAAGAAACCCAGAGGGTCCCAAACAGAATAAACCCAAGGTGAAACACCCCAAGACACATATTAATCAAATTAACAAAGATCAAACACAAAGAGCAAATATTAAAAGCAGCAAGGGAAAAACAACAAATAACACACAAGGGGATTCCTATAAGGATAATAGCTGATCTTTCAATAGAAACTCTTCAGGCCAGGAGGGAATGGCAAAACATACTTAAAGTGATGAAAGAAAACAACCTACAGCCCACATTACTGTATCCAGCAAGGATCTCATTCAAATATGAAAGAGAAATCAAAAGACAAGCAAAAGCTGAGAGAATTTACCACCATCAAACCAGCTCTCCAACAAATGCTAAAGGATATTCTCTAGAGCGGAAACACGAAAAAGGTGTATAAGCTCAAATCCAAAACAATAAAGTAAATGACAACGGGATCATACTTATCAATAATTACCTTAAACATAAATGAGTTGAATGCCCAAACAAAAAGACAAAGACTGGCTGAATGGATACAAAGACAAGACCCCTATATATGTTGTCTACAAGAGACCCACCTCAAAAGAGCAGACACATACAGACTGAAAGTGAAGGGATGAAAAAGCAATACTTATATCAGATAAAATAGACTTTAAAACAAAGGCTGTGAAAAGAGACAAAGAAGGACAGTACATCATGATAAAACAATCAATCCAAGAAGAAGATATAACAATTATAAATATATATGCACCCAACATAGGAGCACTGTAATATGTAAGACAAATGCTAACAAGTATGAAAGGGGAAATAAACAATAACAAAATAATAGTGGGAGACTTGAATACCCCACTCACACCAATGGATAGATCAAATAAACAGAAAATTAACAAGGAAACACAAACTTTAAATGATACAATAGACCAATTAAACCTAATTGATATCTATAGGACATTTCATCCCCAAACAATGAATTTCACCTTTTTCTCAAGCGCACATGGAACCTTCTCCAGGATAGATCACATCCTGGGCCATAAATCTACCCTTGGTAAATTCAAAAAAATTGAAATTATTCCAAGCGTCTTTTCTGACCAAAATGCAGTAAGTTTAGGTCTCAATTACAGGAGAAAATCGATTAAAAATTCCAACATATGGAGGCTTAAGAACACACTGCTTCTTCAGCATTACTGATTGGGGCATAAACTTGGATTACTGTGACATTGAATGGTTTTCCTTGGAAATGAACAGAGATCATTCTGCCGTTTTTGAGATTGCATCCAAGTACTGCATTTTGGACTCTTTTTTTGGCCATGATGATTACTCCGTTTTTTTTTTTTTTTTAAGGGATTCCTGCCTGCTGTAGTAGATATAATGGTCATCTGATTTAACTTCACATATTCCAGTCCATTTTAGTTCTCTGATTCCTAGAATGTCGACGTTCACTCTTTACATCTCCTGTTTGACCACTTCCAATTTTCCTTGATTCATGGACCTGACATTCCAGGTTTCTATGCGATATTGCTCTTTATAGCATCAGACATTTCTTCTATCATCAGACACATCCACAGCTGGGTATTGTTTTTGCTTTGGCTCCATCCCTTCATTCTTTCTGGAGTTATTTCTCCACTGATCTCCAGTAGCATATTGGGCACCTACTGACCTGGGGAGTTCCTCTTTCAGTATCCTATCATTTTGCCTGTTCATACTGTTCATGGGGTTCTCAAGGCAAGAATACTGAAGTGGTTTGCCATTCCCTTCTCCATTGGACCACATTGTGTCAGACCGCTCCACCATGCCTGCCCATCTTAAGTGGCCCCACAGGGCATGACTTAGTTTCATGAGTTAGACAAGTCTGTGGCCCTAGTGTGATTAGATTGACTAGTTTTCTGTGAGTATGGTTTCAGTGTGTCTGCCCTCTTGCAACACCTACCATCTTACTTGAATTTCTCTTACCTTGGATGTGGGGTATTTCTTCACGGCTGCTCCAGCAAAGCATAGCCGCTGCTCCTTACCTTGGACGAGGGGTATCTCCTCACCACCACCCCTCCAGACTTTGAACTTGGAGTAACTCCTCTAGGCCTTCTGGCGCCCGCACAGCCACCACTCCTTGGACATGGGTTACTTTTTAAGAACATCCAATTGTATTTGCAAGCAAATACAAATATTAGATAGATAGTGATATTGTTTTCTCATTGTTTTACATTTTCCCAAATGTATTTAATGTGTGATTAAATAGAGGAAGGTTGGAGTCTCATATCTGATAACACATACAATCTGTTACAACATGGCTTATTGTGTAGTCAATGAAAGACTGAGGCCAAAAAAAAAAAAACAGAGAGAGAGAGAGAGATATTATCATTTATGAAGATAAGTTGGTCTTGCAGATCTACAGAAACAGTTTTGAGTATTCACTAGGATCTTGGACCAGACTGAACAACACTGATACAGAGAAACAGGTGGACCCAAAAACAGCCTATCAAGGAATCATCTGAAGAAAGGACATCAAAAGTATAATTTTTCTTCTCTGAAACTACAGAGGAGTCATGGGACATGACATTAAAGAAACAGTGAAAATGCCCTAAAACTGTCTGTGTAATATGTATTCTTGCAAGTATGAACATGAGAAGTCAGGGAACATGAGAAGTCAAAAAGATGAGTTTCCCAAATGAAGGAATTTAAATTATTTATTGGAATTTAGATATAGAAACAGCATCCCACTTTTCTGTTCCTCTCAGGTTTGGAGGAGAGTCACTGACTTTACAGCAAGAAGTCACATTTTTAGTGCAGGCAACTTTAATAAAGTGATGATGACAAAAAATTGTTCTTAACTCATATTTTGAGTAAATCTAAAATTTTCCAAGAAGAAGAAGAAGAAGAAGAAAAAAAGCAACAAACAAGGAAGTTAGTTTATCTGCTGGAGGATCTGGAGGATGCAGAATAAAAGAAAAATGAAATTAAAACCTGGGGAAATTATTATTTCTTATAAAATTGTTAAACAAGTATAACTAAAATATTTGAACACAGAACCCATATCTGGTTGATAACAGCTATTTATGATATTTAAGTATATTTTGACTCTGAGATTCTTGGATGCTACTCATGAAAATAGTTGTGGAAATAACTGAAACACTGATCTGGTCAATCAGATCAGTAATAATTGGAAGTAACCATTACAAGTATATGGAAAATAAATAAAATGTTAATTTTAAGTTTCATTATTTTTTATTAATTTTGGAGACACAAATTAAAGTTTCCTTCTTGGAATTGACTGTTTAGTTATCTTATTACCTGTATCTAAATTTTATGTAAACACACTTTGTCCCAGTTTCAGAACATATTTTAAATTTTTTTCATATAATATTTTCTACTAATAATTTACAACATAATAAAGTTTGTGGACTAATTATGAATTAATAGCTATATATAGTATAAAGTAATATAATTATTAGAGTCAATGTGTTCTTATAGAAAACTGAACATGTCATTATATTGAAGTGGAAAACATTCTCAGAAGTCATTGGTATATTTAAGTATTTTTTGATAGAATGCTATGTATGTTGATTTGGGAAAAATAAAATTACATAAGACTTTCTTAGCACTAAGGAGAATAAAATAATCTTTAATTATATTAAAAAAAATAGTACCAGCCCAGAAATGAGAATTAAAATATTGGAATATTTTGCAATATTAAAAATATGTGTGTTCCATAAGTTTGAAAAGCTAGAACACTGAACCTAAAAAGATTGCATTATACTGCAAATTTAGAAAAAAGACCAAGGTTAAATTCTAAAGATTAAAAATATATTACAAAACATTAAAAATTATACTGAACCAAGCTAACAGTAGATTAAGTAATGTAGCAAGAAAGAGTGTGATGGAAAATATCCAAATTGAAACATGGAGAAAAAAAAATTAGGAAAAGAAACCAAGCATCAGTGATTTAAGGAAATATCAAAAAGTTTTATATATGTATGAGTGAAGTCAGCAAAACAGAAGAGGAGTAGGAAAAATATTTGGAGAAACATCTGCAGTTTTTAACACGTGGCAAATGTATAAACCCATGTATCTAAGATTCTCATTGAATCGCGACACAAAAATTTGAAGAAAACTACATCATGACACATAACTGTCAAATCTTTAAAAAATTCACATCAGCCAGAATGAGTAAAATATGCTAGATACACCAAAACAAAAATAACAAATATGGCAGATTTCTCATTAGAGATAATCTGTCAGAAAATAATGAAACATTTTAAAATATCAAAGTAAGAAGACAAGAAATGATGAATATGAGAGCAGGAATCAAACAAGTAGAAAATAATGAAGTCAAGATAGTTTCTAGAGAACAAGAAGACTGACAAACCTCCAGCTGGAGAAATCGAGAAAGAATGCTTAACATATACACACTATGTACTACTATATACAGAATAGATAATAAACAAGAGCCTACTGTACAGGAACAGGAAACTATACTCAGTGAATATTTATTTATATATATATATAAAGATATTATCGAATACATTCCCCTGTCATGGTATGATGAAATTTGCTTGTAGATTAATTTTTCCAGTCTCAATCATAGATTCCAGCATTGAGATTTGTAGAAGGATGGGATGGGGAGGGAGGTGGGAGGGAGATTTAGGATGGGGAACACATGTACACCTGTGGCGGATCCATGACAATATATAGCAAAAGCAATAAAATATTGTAAAGTAATTAGCCTCCAAAAATTAATTCATTACTTAATTAAAAAAGAATAATCTTTTAGAAATGAGTGTTGTACTTAGTCACTCAGTTGTTTCTGACTCTTTGAGACCTCGTGGAATATAGCCCAACAGGCTCCTTTGTCCATGGATATTCTCCAGGCAAGAAAACTGGAGTGGGTTGACATGCACTCCTCCAAGGGATCTTCCCAACGCAGGCATTGAACCCAGATCTCCCTTGTTGCACACAGATTCTTTACCAGCTGAGCCACCAGGGAAGCTCTTTAGAAATGAGTAGAACACCTACACAGACACTTCTCAAAAGAAGACATGGAGAAAAGCAAAACACACACACACATACACACACACACAAATACCCTCAATATCGCTCTTTATTAGATAAATGCAAATCAAAACTACAATGAGGTATCATCTCAAACTGATTAGCCTGGTCATCATCAAAAAGTGTGCAAATGATAAATGCTGGAGAGGATATGGAGAAAAGGGAACCCACTTGCACTATTGGTGGGAATGTAAATTGACACAGCTATTATGGAGAACAGTTTGGAGATTACTTTACAAAATACAAGGAATAAAACAACTATATGACCCAAAAATCCCACTACTAGGTATGTGCCCTTCAGTTAGTTCAGTCAGTTCAGTCACTAAGTCATGTCTGATTGTTTGCAACCTCATGGACTGCAGCATGCCAGGCTTCCCTGTCCCATCACCAACTCCCAGAACATACTTAAATTCATGTTCATTGAGTTAGTGATGCCATCCAACCATCTCAACCTCTGTTATCACCTTCTCCTCCCACCTTCAATCTTTCCCAGCATCAGGGTCTTTTCAAATGAGTCAGTTCTTCGCATCAGGTGGCCAAAGTATTGGGCTTTCAGTCTCAGCGTCAGTCTTTCCAATGAATATGCAGAACTAATTTCCTTTAGGATGAACTGGTTGGATCTCCTTGCAGTCCAAGGGGCTCTCAAGAGTCTTCTCCAACACTGCAGTTCAAAAGCATCAATTCTTTTGCTCTCAGCTTGTTTTATGGTTCAACTCTCACACCCATACATGACTGCTAGATAAACCATAGCTTTGACTAGATGGACCTTTGTTGACAAAGCAATGTCTCTGCTTCTTAATATGCTCTCTAGGTTGCTCATAGCTTTCCTTCCAAGGAGCAACTCTTTTGTTTATGATGATGGTTACTCCATTTCTTCTCAGGGAGTCTTGCCCACAGTAGTAAATACAATAGTCATCTGAGTTAAATTCACCCATTTCAGTCTGTTTTAGTTCACTGGTACCTAAAATGTCAAAGTTCACTCTTGCCATCTCCTGTTCGACCACTTCAGTTTGCCTTGATTCATGGACCTAACACTTCAGGTTGCTACGCAATATTGCTCTTACAGCATTGCACTTGACTTCCATCACCAGTCACATCTACAATTTGGAGTTGTTTCTGCTTTGGCTCCATCTGTTTATCCTTTCGAGATTATTTATCCACCAATCTCTCGTAGCATATTGGGCACCTAATGACTTGGGGAGTTAACCTTTCAGTGACCTAACTTTTGGCCTTTTCATGATGCTCATGGGGTTCTCAAGGCAAGAATACTGAAGTGGTTTGCCATTCCCTTCTCCAGTGGACCACATTTTGTCAGAACTTTCCACCATGACCTGTCCATCTTGGGTTGCCCTACACAGCATGGATAATAGTTTCATTGAGTTAGACAAGGCTGTGGTCCATGTGATCAGTTTGGTATTTTGTGTGTGTGTGTGTGTGTGTGTGTGTGTGTGTGTGACTGTGGTTTTCATTCTGTCTGCCCTCTGATGGATAAGGATAAGAGGCTTATGCAAGCTTGCTGATGGGAGAAACTGACTGAGGGGGAAACTGGGTCTTGATTTGATGCTCAGTAAATCTTTAATCCAATTTTCTGTTGATGGGCAGGGCTGTGTTCCCTCCCTGTTGTTTGACCTGAGTCCAAACTATGATGGAGGTAAAGAAGATAATGCAAACTCTTTCCAAAGGTCCTAAGCATGCACTGCTGGAGTCAGTGCCCCAGATCCTGAAGCAGGCCACCACCAACCCACACCTCCCCCAGACAATCCTGGACACACACAAGCAAGTCTGGGTCAGTTTTGTGTTTGGTCACTGCTTTTTTTCCCCTATGTCCTGGTTTGCACTAGGTCCTTGTGCTCCCAAGAGCCCATGCCTCCAGTCCTGTGTAAGTTCCAGCAGTAGTGTGATGGAGTTAATGGCGACCTCCTCCAAGAAAGCTTATGGCATACCCAGGTCTGCTGCATCCAGAGCCCCTGCCCCTGTGGCAGGCCATTATTGACCCGTATCTCCATAGGAGACATTCAAAAACAGTTCTGCCTCAGTCTCTGTGAGGTCTCTGGGTCCTGTGGCACATGAGGTTTTTTTGAGCCCTCCGTGGATCGCTGGCAGGTATGGAGTTTGATTCTAAATGTGATTTTGCCCTTCCAACCATCTTGCTAGGGATTCTCCTTTGCTCTTGAACATGGGTTATCTTTTTTTGGTGGGAGCCAACATTGTCCTTTCGACAGCTGTCTAGTAATGAGTTGTAATTTTGGAGTTCTTGCAGGAGAAGATGAGCTCATATCCTTCTACTCCACCATTCTGTTACCTCTATTGAAAAATATATTCTGAGAAACCCATAATTCTAAAAGACACACATACCACAATGTTCATTTCAGCATTGTTTACAATAGCCAGGACATGGGAGCAACCTAGATGCCCCAACAGATGAATGGATAATGAAGTTGTGTGTGTGTGTGTATAATACACAATAAAATATTAATTAATCATAAAAAGGAACAGATTTGAGTCAGTTTAACTGAGGTGAATAAACACAGGCCTGTCAGCCTGTTATAGAGGTGAAGTAAGCAAGAAAGAGAAAAAACAAATATCGTACATTAATGCATATGTATGGAATCTAGAAAAATGGTACTGATGAATGTATCTGCAGGGCAGGAATAGACACACAGACATAAAGGACAGACTTGTGGATGTAAGAAGGGAAGCAGATAGTGAGAGGAATTTGGAGAGTAGTTTGAAACATATACATTACCATATGTAAAATATGTAGTTAATGGGAGGTTCCTGTATAATAACAGGAGTTCAACACAGTGGTCTGCGATGACATGGAAGGATGGGATGGTAGGTGTGAGGGGTGAGAGGGAGGCTTATGAGGGTGGGATATATATATACTTATAGCTGATTCACATTATTGTATATCAGAAACCAAAATAACAATTATCTGCCAATGTAAAAATAATAATAATAATAAATGACCATTGGACTTGTAGTCAAGTCTAACAAGGAGGAGGATATTCATGAAAAAATGTCTGGGATGGGCTACTGACTTCAGAATAACAATAGCTAGGATGATGGTCGTATTTCATGTTCCTCTACTTTGTGATAATAATACTTGAATATATTCCTATGTATCAAAGAAAACAATCTTTTTGGAGGTTGAGATTAACCTATACACACTACTGTATATAGAATAGAAAAAATACAATGACCTACTATATAGCACAGGGAACTATAGTTTTACAATAAGCTATAATGGAAAGGGCTTCACTGGTGGCTCAAATGGTAAACAATCCAACTGCAATGCAAGAGACCTGGGTTCAGTCACTGGGTTTGCAACATCACCTGGAGCAACCCACTCCACTATTCTTGCCTGGAGAATCACCATAGATAGAGGTGCTTGGTGGGCTCCAGTCCATTGGATATTCAAAAATCACTACAGATGGTGATTACAGACATGAAATTAAAAGATACTTAACTCCTTGGAAGGAAAGTTATGACCAATTTAGAGAGCATATTCAAAAGCAGAGACATTATTTTGCCAACAAAGGTCCATCTAGTCAAGGCTATGATTTTTCCAGTGGTCATGTATGGATGTGAGAGTTTGACTGTGAAGAAAGGCGAGTGCCGAAAATTGAAGCTTTGGAACTGTGGTGTTGGAGAAGACTCTTGAGAGTCCCTTGGACTGCAAGGAGATCCAACCAGTCCATTCTGAAGGAGACCAACCCTGGGATTTCTTTGGAAGGAATGATGCTAAAGCAGAAACTCCAGTACTTTGGCCACATCATGCGAACAGTTTACTCATTGGGAAAGACTCTGATGATGTGAGGGATTGGGGGCAGGAGGAGAAGGGGATGACCGAGGATGAGATGGCTGGATGGCATCACTGACTCTATGGACATGAGTCTGAGTGAACTCCGGGAGTTGGTGATGGACAGGGAGGCCTGGCGTGCTGCAATTCATGGGGTCGCAAAGAGTTGGACATGACTGAGTGACTGAACTGAATGGATGTGTGTGTGTGTGTGTGTGTCTGTTCTCGTTTTCATTCCAATCCCAAAGAAACGCAATGCCAAAGAATGCTCAAACTACCACACAATTGCCCTCATCTCACATGCTAGTAAAGTAATGCTCAAAATTCTCCAAGCCATGCTAAACAATACATAAACCATGAACTTCCAGATGTTCAAGTTGGTTTTAGAAAAGGCAGAGGTACCAGAGATCAAATTACCAACATCCACTGGATCACTGAAAAAGCAAGAGAGTTGCAGAGAAACATATATTTCTGTTTTATTGACTATGCCAAAGTCTTTGACTGTGTGGATCACAATAAACTGTGAAAAATTCTAAAAGAGATGGGAATACCAGACCACCTGACCTGCCTCTTGAGAAACCTGTATGCAGGTCAGGAAGCAACAATTAGAATGGGACATGGAACAACAGACTGTTTCCAAATAGGAAAAGGAGTACGTCAAGGCTGTATATTGTCACCCTGCTTATTTAACTTATATGCAGAGAACATCATGAAAAATGCTGAGCTAGAAGAATCACAAGCTGGAATCAAGGTTCCTGGAAGAAATCTCAATAAACTCAGATATATAGATGACACCACCATTATGGCAGAGAGTGAAGAAGAGCTAAAAAGCCTCTTGATGAAAGTGAAAGAGGAGAGTGAAAAAGTTGGCTTAAATCTCAACATTCAGAAAACAAATATCATGGCATCCAGTCCCATCACTTCATGGCAAATAGATAGGGAAACAGTGGAAACAGTGGCTGATTTTATTTTGGGGGGACTCCAAAAGCACTGCAGATGGTGACTGCAGCCATGAAATTAAAAGACGCTTACTCCTTGGAAGGAAAGTGATGACCAATCTAGACAGCATATTAAAAAGCAGAGACATTCCTTTGCCAACAAAGGTTCGTCTAGTCAAGGCTATGGTTTTTCCAGTACTCATGTATGGATGTGAAAGTTTGACAGTGTAGAAAGCTGAGCAGCAAGAATCGGTGCTTTTGAACTGTGGTGTTGGAGAAGACTGTTGAGAGTACCTTGGACTGCAAGGAGATAAAACCAGTCCATCTTACAGGAGATCAGTCCTGGGTGTTCATTGAAAGGACTGATTTTGAAGCTGAAACTCCAATACTTTGGCCACCTGATGTAAAGAGATGACTCATTTGAAAAGACTGTGATGCTGTGAAAGATTGAGGGCAGGAGGGGAAGGGGATGGCCGAGAATGAGATGGTTGGATGGCATCACCAACTCAATGGACATGAATTTGGGTAAACTCTGGGAGTTTGTAATGGACAGGGAGGTCTGACGTGCTGCACTTCATGGGGTTGCAAAGAGTCAGATAGGACTGAGTGACTGAACTGAAATGAATAACCCCTTCATAGATTACTGCCTTTTCACAGCAAAGGGGCTTTCATACTTCACTGAAGCTAGGAGCATGCCATGTAGGGCCACCCAAGATGGTTGGGTCAGAGAATTCTACAAAACGTGATCCACTGGAGGAGGGAATGACAAACCATCCCGGTACTCTTGCTGTGAGAACCTCATGGACTCTATAAAAGGTCAAAAACATATGACACCAAAAGTTGAACCTCCGATGTCTGAAGGTGTTCAGTATGTTACTGGGTAAGAGTGGAGCAGAATTATCAATAGCCCCAAAAAGAATGAAAGGGATGGTCCAAAGCAGATATGACACTCAGTTGTGAATGTGTCTAGTGATGGAAGTAAAATCAGATGCTGCTAAGAACAGTATTATATAAAAACCTGGAATGCTAGGTACATGAACCAAGGGAAATTGGACATGGTCAAGCAGGAGATGGTAAGAAAAAACATTGTCATTCTAGGAATCAGCAAACTAAAATGTATGGTAATGGGCGAATTTAATTCAGATGACCATTATGTCTACTACTGTGGGCAAGAAACCCATAGAAGAAATGGAGTAGCCCTCATAATCAATAAAAAAGTCTGAAATACAGTACTTGGGCACAACCTCAAAAATGACAGGAAGATCTTGGTTCGTTTCCAAGGAAAGCCATTCAAAAATCACAGTAATCCAACTCTATGCCCCTACAGTTGATATCAATGAAGCTAAAGTTGATCAGTTCTATAAAGAAATAGACCTCCTAGATCTAACACCTAAAAAAGATGTTCTATTCATCATTGGGAATTGGAATACAAAAGTAGGAAGGCAACATATACCTGGTGTAACAGGCAAGTTTGACCTTGGAAAACAAAATGAAGCAGGACAAAAGTTAACTGAATTCTACCAAGAGAATGAAATTATAGTGAATACCCTTTCTCAACAACACGAGGAAAGACTTTACACATGGACATCCACAAATGGTTAATACCAAAATCATACAAATTGTGAAATTATTTGTTCTAGTTCTATGAAAAACACTGTTGATAGCTTGATAGGGATTGTGTTGAATCTATAGAATTGTTTTGAGTAGTATACTCATTTTCACTATATTGATTCTTCCAATCCATGTACATGATATATTTATCCATCTATTTGTGTCATCTTTGATTTCTTTCATCAGTGTTTTATAATTTTCTATATGACTCAGAAATCCTACTGTTGGGCATACATACCAAGGAAATGAGAACTGAAAGAGACATATGTACCTCAAATGTTCATTGCAGTATTGTTTACAATGACTATGATGCAGCAGCAACCTAGATGTCCATCAGCAGACAAGTGAATAAGGAAGTTGCAGTACATACACACAATGGAATAGTACTCAGCTATAAAAAGAACACATTTGAATCAGTTCTAATGAGGTGGATAAAACTGGAGTGTATTATACAGAGTGAAGTAAGTCAGAAAGAGAAATACCAATACTGTATATTAACACATATATATATGGAATTTAGAAAGACGGTAACAATGCTTTTATGTGCAAGGCAGAAAAAGAGACACAGATGTAAAGAACAGACTTTTGGACTGTATAGGAGAGACAAGGGTAGGATGATTTGAGAGAATAGCATTACTGTATGTAAAATAGATGACCAGTGCAAGTCTGATGCATGAAGCAGACCTTTAAAGTTTGTGCTCTGGGACATCCCAGAGGGATGGGGTGGAAGGGGGGTTCAGGATGGGGAAACGCATGTGCACCTGTGGTTGATTTATGATGATATATGACAAAAACCATCACAATACTGTAAAGTAATTATCCTCCTATTAAATAAATAATTTAAAAAATAAAGAGAATTTTTATAGCTCTATCATCCACCCCCCTTCTATCATTTATCTTGCTTATCATCTATCCTTCTTCTTTCCTCTAAAGAATTCATATTACATGCATATATTACATATTACATAAATTATGTATTACATGTATAGATAATATATTATATATGTGATACATGGATATGTTCATCCATATACTCCCATTGCTATGGAGTAACCCTTAAGTTCTCAAAAGCTCTTTCATCTAAGTTTCAGAATAGAAGGCCTACAACACATTCATTTAAATCTTGCAAACATATTTTAAAAAGAATCTGGAACAAATCATTTGATTTGATCTTTATCTTATGATTCCTTACTTTAAGTGTATGTTGCTTTGAAAGCAATGAATATGGGGACAGATTTTACTTTCCAAGAAGGCAAATCCTGACTCCTGTATATTTCCTCTAAAAGCAGCTTGTTAACTGTGTACTTTAATCCATCTCTTTCTTCCCATACTTAATGTGCATCACACAGAGGACAACTGAAAATTTCAATACGATGCTAGAAAGAGTCTTAGTCAGATTCATAAGTCCATTAGATATGCTTTTCCATCTTCCATGTTAACAATAGGAGGCTTTATAATTGTTTCACTATTACATAATATGAGACACTGTATTTTTAGCCTGCTACAGCATTTTCCTCACTAATTTTCCAGCCTCTACTAATGGATTTCTCACCATTTTCCAGAGTTTTGTAAGACTTTCATCCCTGTTTTTCAAGCTTCTACTAATGACACTTCCCAAATATTTTAGAGATTTTGTTAGGCAAAATCAAAGTTCTAATTTTTCAATCAGTCGACTTACAATACACAAAAATTATCCTAATACTAAGCAAGTTCAAACACAAACATTTATTATGTCCTCATGATCTGAAGGTTTTAGCAGGTTTTGGAAATACTCCAGTGTCCTTTCCATGAATTTACACTAAATGTTTGCCTGCATAATTAGAATAGTTTGAAATATCATTCTGGAGCTTATGGTTAAGAATCTTTCTTAAGGAAGTAACTTGAGATTCGGACAAGTGTATCTGATTCCAGAGCTTGTGCTCTTTGCATTGAATCCGACTGCCTCACCACACTGTAAGGAGAGGAAAGGAAACTGAACTTACTCTTCTCTCTTCTGCGTTTCTTCTGAGCTCATTCTGCTCCTGAAGAGAGGACAAGAAGACAGAATTACAGAAGACTCTTGTGTCAGAGAAATTGTCTGCAATATGTGACAAAGAAATGATGGATCAGAACTTATAATCTTGCTCCTATGAATTTGCTCTTAATCTTTTTAAAAAATATTTGATTTCTAACAATTCTACTGTCATACATTTTCTTTTAATCTTCTCTTCTTCATCACATTTATTAAACTTCATTTAATTAGTATTCTCAGGCTTTAAAGTTATGCAAGCTTTTTTTTTTTTTTTAAGTTGCTACATTTTGTTAAAGTCAAAGTAGGAAATATACTGGGGAAACCTTTTAAGGGAATAGGCAGTTAAATACAATGATCAAAATTTCTGGAAAATTTACTGAATATACTTTTAAGGATATTTACCAAGAAGGTCTTACCAAAAGTAAAACAAAAAACAAAAAGTCTCAAGACCTTTAGAAAATATGGAGGTAGCCAATGGGGCAGGGCATAGTGCTGACATGGCTTCACTAGGCCATGAGTGTTTGATATAAACAAAATCTTTTTCTTGACCTAATGATAAAGCATCTAAAATTCCTTATGTGATTCTTCATAAAAAATAGGTACTTCATTAATATTTGATTTCATTAAGAAGAAAGTAAATTCTTGAGAATAATAAAGCAGTAATTAACTCTGGTAACAAAAAACAAAACAAAACAAAAAAAACTCCTGTTCAAAACATTCTCCTGCTTTTATTATGTTTATTGTCTTTGTTAAGCAGATAATTCTTCCCAGCATGAAGATATTATTAAATACATTCCTTTGCCATGAGATGATGAAAGTCAATTATAGTTTCTTATCTGTAGTCTTAAAAACATATTCCAACGTTGAAATTTGTGTCTATCATCAAGAACCGTCTTTCAGAAGGTTGGGATTAACATATACACCTATATACAAAATAGATAAATAACACTAAGGACCTACTGTAAAGCACAGGGAATTATACTCAATATTTTTAAAAACCTGTAAGGTTAAAGAAACTGAATACATATTTATATATATGCATATACATATGCATATATATATGTATATATCTAAGTCACTTTGCTGTACACCAGAAACTAACACATTTTAAATCAACTGTACTTCAACAACAAAGAATCTTAAAAAAAGGCATCTTTTTTAATTTTAATTTTTATTTTAGTTTATAATACTGTATTGGTTAAAAACTTCTTCTAGAATTTGACTAAATTAGCATAATCAATAATTCCATAAAGCCAATAGTAATTTGAAAATTCAAAATCACACTTTCTTGCTCAATAGTCACTATATTATTGATTCAACAGCAAATGTTTATTGTATACACAGTCTGTACTATAGGAGTACATCAGCGTTACTAGGGTGGCTAATGATCCAAAATGAGGTGTTATATAAAACACACATTATCATCTTCCACAAGAACATTATTTTCATCACTAGCATATTATAGTGTGTTTTATAAATACTGAAAAATTTTTATCACTTTTATTCTAGTAAATTTTCTTCTCTGTATTTCCTACAACTTAAAATGAAACATTGTTTCCATATTAGATTCTTTACATTACGTGGAAGACTATTTCTACTATAAATAAGCAAGATATCACAAAGAATAAATATAATTACCACAAAAATGCATGAGTGAACTCTATTTCCTAAACATCAAAATATCTAGAAGAAATTATAAGGAAATTATGTGTACTTAGAAATATATAAATGAAATCTCCAGAGAGTGTGATGATGTTTATTATTTAATGTTTACAAAACACACTTCAATATTTTAGTATAATCACAAAAATTTTTATGACTACTACTGGAACCTATGTATATTTCTGTAGTTATTTCCTGAGAATTGTGTAAGGTAAAAATGAATCCACTGTTAAACGATTTTATTAACTCAAACCAATGAACCTCCATTTCTCAGAACGATTGTTACACTGGAATGTGGCTTATTTAAAAGTGATTTCAATAACACTTAGTAGATTTAGAAATAACTTAAAAGATTCCATTATTTCTCTGTTACAATATATTGAGTTAGAAATGCCTAGAAGATTGAGGATTCATATTAAAAGTCTTTTATTATTTTCCTGAAATTGGGGGAAAAGGATATATGTAGAAAAGTTTATTACATTGTTGAAACAAGACTGAACAAGTTTAAGATGCAAATTGTGTAATGTAATTCTTCAATAAAGTTACTGGAGATTGTGAAAAATTAAAGGTCTTAAAAGGAGAATATTTCTCAAATTGTTTTGTATATAAATTACTATGTGAAGGATTGGTTTTAGCCTATTTAGAAACCTAAAGGAGTCATTTTGATTTTGACGTAATTCTTATATTTATTTGAACCAAATAAGAAGGATTTGGATATTGAGTATGCCATAGGAAACTCAAAGTCTAATACATGCTCTTTCTAAATACTTAGAAATGGGTTTCAGATATTCATATATAAATTTATTATATAAATTTGTGTAGCTTCATGAATCAAGAATTTTGCAGATACTATATATCACCATTAAGAAGACATACACTATGATGAAGGAAACCAGACAGGACCTAGAAACATATAGTAGCAGTATCTCTCCCAGGTGTAAGATGAGAAGAGGGTGTCAGTGAAATCACTTATTTCACATTTAAGTAACAACTTTAAAAAATATATTCTTTATTTTGAAATAAGTTTAATCTTACTTAAGACTAACATTGGTAGCACAGAGTTACAAGTATTCAACATTCAGTTTCCCCTAATGTTAAAGTCTTACAAAACCATGGTTAACAAACAAAATGGCCACAGGACTGGAAAAGGTCAATATTCATCCAAATAACCAAGAAGGACAGTACTAAAAAAAGTTCAAACCACCAGATAATTGCACTCATCTCCCTTTCTAGTAAGGTCACACTTAAAATCTTGAATGCTAGCTTTCAGCAATACATAACTCAAGAATTTCCAGATGTCCAAGCTGGGTTTAGAAAAAGTAGAGGAACCATTGATCAAATTGCCAACATCAACTGAATCACAGAGAAAGCAAGGGAGTTTTAGGGGGAACATTCTATTTATTTTTCATCAACTAAGTCTTTAACTCTGTGGCTCTAACAAACTGTGGAAACCTCTTAAAGAGATGGGAATACCAGACCATCTTACTCATCCCCTTAGAAACCTGTATGCCACTCAAGAAGCAATAGTTAGAAACCTGCATGTAACAAAGTATTGGTTCAGGATTGAGAAAGGAGTATCAGAGGGCTGTGTGTTATCACCCAGTTTGTTTAACTTGTATGCTGAGCACATCATCAGAAATGTTGGGCTGGATGAGTGACAGGCTGAAATCAAGATATATGGAAGAAAATTCAACAACCTCAGATATGTGAATGATACATGACACTACTCTAATGGCAGGAAGTGAAGAGGAACTAAAACCCCACTTGATGAGGGTAAAAGAGGAGAGTGAAAAAGCCGACTTAAATGCAAATGTTAAAAAAATAAAATTAAATTAAAAACTCAGATCACAGCATCTGGACCCATTTCACAGCAAATAGAAGGGGAAAAAATGGAAGTGATAACAGATTTCCTCCTCTTGGGTTTTAAAATAACTGCAGATGATAAGTGCAGCCATGAAATTAGAAGACAATTGCTTCTTGATAGGGTAGTGATGACAATCCTAGACAGTGTTTTGAAAATCAGAGACATCATTCTGCCAACAAAGGTCCTTATACTCAAGGCTATGGTCTTCCCGGCACAAGCACAGGCAGCTGCAATGGCACACAAGTGTGTGCACAAGCACGGCTGAGAGGAGCTACCCCACGCCCGAGGCCAGGGGCGACAGCCTGGAGGAGCTACTGCAGGTCCAAGGAGTGGTGACTGCACGTTCAAGGTCAGGAGAGGCAGCAGTGAGATAACCCCTCATCCAATGTAAGGAGCAGCGGCTGTGCTTTGCTGGAGCAGGCGTGAAGAAATACCCACGTCAAAGGTAAGAGAAACCCAAGTAAGACGGTAGGTGTTACAAGAGGGCATCAGAGGGCAGACATACTGAAACCATACTCACAGAAAACTAGTCAATCTAATTACACTAGGACCACAGCATTGTCTAACTCAATGAAATTAAGCCATGCCCTATGGTGCCACCCAAGATGGGTTGGTCATGGTGGAGAGGTCTGACAGAATGTGGTCCACTGGAGAAGGGAATGACAAACCACTTCAGTATTTTTGCCTGGAGAACCAAATGAACTGTATGAAAGGCAAAATGATAGGATACTGAAAGAGGAACTCCCCAGGTCAGTAGGTGTCCAATATGCTACTGGAGATCAGTGGAGAAATAACTCCAGAAAGAATGAAGGGATGGAACCAAAGCAAAAACAATACCGAGCTGTGGATGTGACTGGTGATAGAAGCAAGGTCTGATGCTATAAAGAGCAATATTGCATAAGAACCTGGCATGTTAGGTCCATGAATCAAGGCAAAATGGAAGTGGTCAAACAGAAGAGGGCAAGAGTGGACATCAACAATCTAGGAATGAGTAAACTACACTGGACTGGAATGGGTGAATTTAACTCAGATGACCATTATATCTACTACTGTGGGCAGGAATCCCTTAGAAGAAATGGAGTAGCCATCATGTCAACAAAATAATCCAAAATTCACTATTTGGATGCAATCTCAAAATGACAGAATGATCTCTGTTCGTTTCCAAGGAAAACCATTCAATATCACAGTAATCCAAGTCTATGCCCCAATCAGTAACACTGAAGAAGCTGAAGTTGAACAGTTCTATGAAGACCTATAAGACCTTTTAGAACTAACACCCAAAAAAGATGTCCTTTGCATTATAGGGGACTGGAATGAAAAAATAGGAAGTCAAGAAACACCTGGAGTAACAGGCAAACTTGGCCTTGGAATATGGAAAGAAGCAGAGCAAAGGTTAATAGAATTTTGCCAATAGAATGCACCAGTCATAGCAAACACCCACTTCCAGCAAGACAGAGAAGACTCTACACATGTACATCACCAGATGGTCAACACCAAAATCAGACTGATTATATTCTTTGCAGCCAAAGATGGAGAAGCTCTATACAGTCAGCAAAAACAAAACCGGGAGCTGACTGTGGCACAGATCATGAGCTCCTTATGGCCAAATTCAGATTTAAATTGAAGAAAGTAGGGAAAACCACTAGATCATTCAGGTATGACCTAAATCAAATCCATTATTATTATACAGTGGAAGTGAGAAATAGATTTAAGGGACTAGATCTGATGGATAGAGTGCCTGATGAACTATAGACAGAGGTTCATGACATTGTACAGGAGACAGGAATCAAGACCATCCCCATGGAAAAGAAATGCAAATAAAGCAAAATAGCTGTCTGGAGAGGCCTTACAAATAGCTGTGAAAAGAAGTGAAAAGCAAAGAGAGAGTGAAAGATATAAGCATCTGTATGCAGATTTCCAAAGAATAGCAAGAAGAGATCAGAAAGCCTTCCTCAGCGATAAATGCAAACAAATAGAGGAAAACAACAGAATTGGAAGGACTAGTGATCTCTTCAAGAAAATTAGTGATACAAAGGGAAAATTTCATGCAAAGATGGGCTCAATAAAGGACAGAAATGATATGGATGTAACAGAAGCGGAAGATATTAAGAAGAGGTGACAAGAATACACAGAAGAACTGTACAGAAAACATCTTTATGACCAAGATAATCATGATGGTGTGATCATTCACCTAGAGCCAGACATTCTGGAATGTGAAGTCAAGTTAGCCTTAGAAAGCATCACTACGAACAAAGCTAGTTGAGGTGATAGAATTCCACTTGAGCTGTTTCAAATCCTGAAAGATGATGCTGTGAAAGTGTTGCACTCAATCTGCCAGCAAATTTGGAAAACTCAGCAGTGGCCACAGGACTGGAAAAGGTCAGTATTCATTGCAATCCCGAAGAAAGGCAATGCCAAAGAATGCTCAAACTACCACACAATTGCACTCATCTCACATGCTAGTAAAGTAATGCTCAAAATTCTTCAAGCCAGGATTCAGCAATACATGAACTGTGAACATCCAGCTGTTCAAGCTGGTTTTAGAAAAGGCAGAAGAACCAGAAATCAAATTGCCAACATCTGCTGGATCATCGAAAAAGCAAGAGAGTTCCAGAAAAACATCGATTTCTGCTTTATTGACTATGCCAAAGCCTTTGACTGTTTGGATCACAATAAACTGTGGAAAATTCTAAAAGAGATGGGAATACCAGGCCACCTGACCTGCCTCTTGAGAAACCTGTATGCAGGTCAGGAAACAACAGTTAGAATGGGACATGGAACAACGGACTCTTTTCAAACAGGAAAAAGAGTATGTCAAGGCTGTATATTGTTACCCTGCTTTCTGAACTTATATGAAGAGTACATCATGAGAAACACTGGGCTGGAAGAAGCACAAGCTGGAATTAAGATTGCCGGGAGAAATATCAATAACCTCAGATATGCAGATGACACCACCCTTATGGCAGAAAGTGAAAAGGAACTAAAAAGCCTCTTGATGAAAGTGAAAGAAGAGAGTGAAAAAGTTGGCTTAAAGCTCAACATTCAGAAAACAAAGATCATGGCATCTGGTCCCATCAGTTCATTGGAAATAGATGGGAAAACAGTGGAAACAGTGTCAGACTTTATTTTTTGGGGCTCCAAAATCACTGCAGATGGTGACTGCAGCCATGAAATTAAAAGATGCTTATTCCTTGGAAGAAAAATTATGACTAACCTAGATAGCATATTCAAAAGCAAAGACATTACTTTGCCAACAATGGTCCATCTAGTCAAGGCTATGGTTTTTCCAGTGGTCATGTCTGGATGTGAGAGTTGGACTGTGAAGAAAGCTGAGTGCTGAAGAATTGATGCTTGTGAACTGTGGTGTTGGAGAAGACTCTTGAGAGTCCCTTGGACTGCAAAGAGATCCAACCAGTCTATTCTGAAGGAGATCAGCCCTGGGATTTCTTTGGAAGGAATGATGCTAAAGCGGAAACTCTAGTACTTTGGCTACCTCATGTGAAGAGTTGACTCATTGGAAAAGACTCTGATGCTGGGAGGGATTGTGGGCAGGAGGAGAAAGGCATGACAAAGCATGAAATGGCTGGATGGCATCACAAACTCGATACACCTGAGTTTCAGTGAACTCCGGGAGATGGTGATGGACAGGGAGGCCTGGCGTGCTGCGATTCATGGGGTCGCAAAGAGTCCGACACGACTAAGCAACTGAACTGACTGAACTGATGGCCTTCCCAGTTGTCACGAATGATTGTTACAGTGGGTTTGAAAGAAGGCACAGTGCTGAAGAACTGATGCCTTTGAAACAAGAAGACTTGGAGAAGACTTCTGAGAGTCACTTGCAAAGTTAAAAGATCAAAGGACTAAGTCTTAAAGGAAATAAATCCTGAATATTCATTGGAAAGACTAATGCTGTATCTGAAACTCCAGTATTTTGGTTACTTAATGTGAACAACCAACTCATTGTAAAGTCCCTGATGTTCAGAAAGATTGAGGGCAGAAGGAGAAGAGAGCCTCAGAGGATCAGATGGCTGGATGGCATCACTGATGCAAAGGACATGAATTTGTGTAAGCTATAGGAGATGGTGAGAGACAGGGAGGTCTGGTGTGCTCCATGGAATCTCAAAGAGTCAGACACAACTGGGTGACTGAACAACAACAATAAACAAAATTAGGAGATTAATATTGGCACAATACTCTCAATTAAATTACCAACTTTTATTCAGATTTCTTCATTTTCTTTTTATAGACCATCTTATTGAGCTAGATTGATATGTAAAAACTGTACATACTTACTGCATACAGTTCAAGAGTTCACACATAATATACACTCATGGAACCATCATCACCCCACTATGAGGATATAAACCTATCTATTAACTCTGAAAGTATTCTCCTATGTTATTATTACTTTTCATATGTTTGGTAAAATAACTTAACTTGATATCTACCCTTTTTTCCAAGTCTAATAGAGAATCATTAGCTATATGTGCTTTCTTAAGAAACAGAGCTCCAGGATCTCTTTGTCTTTCATAATCGATTTATTTCCAGGATCTAATCCAGGAGACCACACTGCATTGAGTTGTCATGTTACTTTAGTTTCCTTCAATCTGTGAGAAAGACTGGGAGCCTTTCCTTGCACATCATCATCAGAACACTATTAAAGAGTACTGGTCGACCCAGAGGGATGGTATGGGGAGGGAGGTGGGAGGGAGTTCAGGATGGGGAACACGTGTATACCTGTGGTGGATTCATGTTGATGTATGGCAAAACCAATACAATATTGTAATTAACCTACAATTAAAATAAAATAAATTTATATTAAAAAAAGAATATTGGTCATATAATTTTTTTAAGAATGTCTCTCAACATTTTTAATACTTTTCATGGATACAATGAAGTTATAGATTTTGGAAAAAATACCAGTGATGCGATATGCCCTTTTCATGACATCATATATGGGGCTATATGATATCAATACATCTTGTTGCAGGCAATGCTGATTTTGATCACTTAAATAAGATAGTGTCCATCACTGCTGCAGTGGAAATTTGCCACTTTCTCTTTTCCACACTTCATTCCTTAGAGGCAAGCTGGTACATTGAAACCAGGAGAAGGAAATTCAGCTTCACCTCATGTTCAGTTTAGTTCAGTAACAGTTGTGTCTGACTGTTTGCAATCTTGTGGACTGTAGCCTGCCAGGGTCCTCTGTCCATGGAATTTTTCAGGCATATTAAAATATCCTCTGAATTTAATAAATGTTTTGGGGGCTGATGCTTTAGATTATTCAAATATTTTACTTCTCACTAAAGTGTATCCACTGATTTTAACGTTCATCAGTGGATCTTGCCTATAGAAATTATTGCAGCATTAGTTTTTTAATGGTGATCTATTTTTCTCCTTACTTATATAGTCATATGTTGGAAATGTTCTGTAAATAACGGTTGTACTTACCACTGTTTATATATATAGGTAATCATTATTCATTTGTGTTAGTGTGTACCATGTATTCGTGAGTATCATGAATATTTATTTTACTTGAAGGATACAATGGCTATTAATTTTAAAATATATTTTTATATAATTTATATTACTTTATACCTGTTATTCATTTGGAACAAGAATTGGTTACAATTCAATATTATTATTTTCTTTTTTATATATACTTTACTTTATTTTACTTTACAATACTGTATTGGTTTTGCCATACATCAACATGAATCCACCACGGGTGTACATGGGTTCCCAATCCTGAAGCCCCCTCCTACCTCCCTCCCCATACTATCTCTCTGGGTCATCCTAGTGAACCAGCCCCAAGCATTCTGTATCCTGCATTGAACCTAGACTGGTGATTCATTTCTTGCATGATATCATATATGTTTCAATGCCATTCTCCCAAATCATCCCACCCTCTCCCTCTCCCACAGAGTCCAAAGACTGTTCTATACATCTGTGTATCTTTTGCTGCCTCGCATACAGGGTTATTGTTACCATTTTTCTAAACTCCACATATATGTGCTAGTATACTGTATTGGTGTTTTTCTTTTTGGCTTGCTTCACTCTGTATAATAGGCTCCAGTTTCATCTACCTCATTACAATGGATTCAAATGTATTCTTTTTAATGGCTGAGTAATAGCCCATTGTGTATATGTACCACTGCTTTCTTATCCATTCATCTGCTGATGGACATCTAGGTTGCCTCCATGTCCTGGCTATTATAAACAGTGCAGCAATGAACATTGGGGTACACGTGTCTCTTTCAATTCTGGTTTCCTCAGTGTGTATGGCCAGCAGTGGGACTGCTGGGTCATAAGGCAGTTCTATTTGCAATTTTTTAAGGAATCTCCACACTGTTATCCATACTGGATGTACTAGTTTGCATTCCCACCAACAGTGTAAGAGGGTTCCCTTTTCTCCACACCCTCTCCAGCATTTATTGCTTGTAGACTTTTGAATTGCAGCCATTCTGACTGGTGTAAAATGGTACCTCATTGTGGTCTTGGTTTGCATTTCTCAGATAATGAGTGATATTGAGCATGTTTTCATATGTTTGTTAGCCATCTGCATGTCTTCTTTGGAGAAATGTCTGTTTAGTTCTTTGGCCCATTTTTTGATTGAGTCGTTTATTTTTCTGGAATAAGTTGCATGTGTTGCTTGTATATTTTTGAGATTAGTTGTTTGTCAGTTGCTTCATTTGCTATTATTTTCTCCCATTCCAAAGGCTGTCTTTTCACCTTGCTTATACTTTCCTTTGTTGTGCAGAAGCTTTTAACTTTAATTAGGTCCCATTTGTTTATTTTTGCTTTTATTTCCAATATTCTGGGAGGTGGGTCACAGAGGATCCTGCTGTGATTTATATCGGAGTGTTTTGCCTATGTTCTCCTCTAGGAGTTTTATAGTTTCTGGTCTTATGTTTAGATCTTTAATCCATTTTTACTTTATTTTTTCTGTATGGTGTTAAAAAGTGTTCCAGTTTCATTCTTTTACAAGTGGTTGACCAGTTTTCCCAGCACCACTTGTTAAAGAAATTGTCTTTTATCCATTGTGTATTATTGTCTCCTTTATTGAAGATAAGGTATCCATAGGTGTGTGGATTTATCTCTGGGCTTTCTATTTTGTTCCATAGATCTATATTTCTGTCTTTGTGCCAGTACCATACTGTCTTGATGACTGTGGCCTTGTAGTATAGCCTGAAATCAGGCAGGTTTCTCAAGATTGCTTTGGCTATTCAAGATTTTTTGTATTTCCGTACAAATTTGAAATTATTTGTTCTAGCTCTGTGAAAAATATGGCTGGTAGTTTGATAGGCATTGCATTGAATCTGTAGATTGCTTTGGTTAGTATACTCATTTTCACTGTATTGATTCTTCCTATCCATGAACATGGTATATTTTTCCATCTATTAGTGTCCTCTTTGATTTCTTTCACCAGTGTTTTATAGTTCTTGAAGATATATTTATTTTAGCTTATTTCTATTATTTGACTAGTAACAAATATTGAGATAAATTTTATCAATTTCAAAATCTACTTGTAAATTTATAACTAATATTCATATTATATTAATTATAGTTGATACATATAATAAAATATTTATCAACATCCTTTGCCAAATAATTAAATACTAGTCATGTTATTTCCTTTAAAAATTTACAGAGTTTCTTTCTCCTTTCATAATTTCAGTAGTAGAAATTTAAGTTAATAAAATCCTATGATACAATAGCTTTATATTGATCATTTATCAATCTAAAAATGTGAAATTATTCTATTTAAATTAAATGTTTATATTTGCTGATTTATGTTGCAATTGTATTTTTAAATGGCTGTTTTGTTTAATATATTAAATGATACAATTGGAAGGCAGCATAGATTGTTAAATGGATGCAGATTAAAAGTACAAAAAATAAACTAGATAATTAACCCCAAATAGGGAGAATGTGCACTGAAATGCAGGGTGGCACCCACTGTCAGCATCTTGTGTCCAGTTGCCCTTAGAATTCTTCACTCTCTAGTTTCACTATATAGAGACTGCCACTGCTAAGTTGCTTCAGTCATGTCTGATTCTGTGCAACCCCATAGACGGCAGCCCACCAGACTCCACCATCCCTGGTATTCTCCAGGCAAGTACACTGGAGTGGATTGCCATTTCCTTCTCCAATGCAGGAAAGTGAAAAGTGAAAGTGAAGTCGCTCAGTCATGTCTGACTCTTCGCGACCCCATGGACTGCAGCCTACCAGGCTCCTCCGTCCAAGGGATTTTCCAGGCAAGAGTACTGGAGTGGGGTGCCATTGTATATAGAGACAGGCAAGTAAAAAGTGGATAAAGGACTGTACATTTCCTTTTCCAAAATTTTACAAAATGTTATATCTAACAATTCAAAAAATAAGATTTGGAACAAATTTTAAGGAGTAGAAGCCTATAGCATTCTGAAGTAATCTAGCAAATATATATTTCTTTTGTAAGCACGAAAATGTTTTTGTAATTACAGATTAAACTCATTTGGGGCAGAGAAGCCCACAGAGGATAGAATTTTATCAATTTCATATTATCAAACATAAGGAAATATAAAACTAATATGTGCACTGTTTAATTTGTCTATCTTACAGAAAAAGGTGAACTATTATAAAAAATAATAGACAATGAATAAGTCTGTCATCCCCTTCTTCTGGCAAGTTATCTCTTAAAATATCTTTATAAAGCTTTCAATTGTTTGGACTAGGAGTTTTTATATTACCCTTTCTGCCTTAGATTTTATTGGCCAAGAGTTGTTATCATACAGTCTCTAACAAACAGTGCTGGGAAAAATGGAGAGTTATATGTTTAAAACAAAAATTCGATCATTTTTGAACACCATACACACAAGAAGCTCAAAATGGATTAAAGACCTAAATGTGATATCAGATACTATAAAACTCTGAGTGGAAAACATAGAACACACTCTGCCATAAATTGTGGCAATATTTTTTCCATTCCACCACTCAGAATAATGGAAATGAAAAACAGAAATAAACAAATGGAACCCACTTAGGTTCAAAAGATTTTGTACAGTAAGAAAATAATTGTTCTTCAGTCACTAAGTTGTGTCTGATTCTTTGGACTGCAAGCATCTTTCATGGAGTCTGAACCCCATGGGCTGCAGCATACCAGGCTTTCCTGTCCTTCACTGTCTCCTGGAGTTTATTGAAGTTAATGTCCATTGAGTCCATGAAGCTATCCAACCATCTCATCCCCTGTCATCCTTTTCTCCTCCTGCCTTCAATCTTTCCCAGTTTCAGGGTCTTTTCCAATGAGTCAGCTTTTCATGTCAAGTGACCAAAGTATTGGAGTTTCAGCTTCAGCTTCAGCATCAATCCTTCCAATGAATATTCATGGTTGATTTTCTTTAGGACTGATTGATTTGATATCCTTGCTGTCCAAGGGACTCTCAAGAGTCTATTCCAGAACCACAATTCAAAAGCATCAGTTCTTTAGTACTCAGCCTTCTTTACAATCCAACTCTCACATCCATACATAAATACTGGAAAAAGCAAAGTTTTGACCATATGGAACTTTGTCAGCAAAGTGATGCCTTTGCTTTTTAATGCACTATCTAGGTTTGTCAAAACTTTTCTTCCAAGGAGCAAGTGTCTTTTAATTTGGTAACTACTGTCACAATCGATAGTGATTTTGGAGCCCCAAAACTATCACATTCTTAATGAACTCTATCCTAATATAAAATAACAAGCTTTTTAAAAAAGAGCTGTTATTCTATATGAAAGATGGACACTAATTTTGACTCAAGTGCTCAGAGAGAAGTCCTCTGTTATCCAGAGTTGGTGAGAATGGAAAATGGCCCAGTATGAGCTTCAGTTTATCAGTTTTATTGTCAATTAAGTTAACTGGGAAATATAATTACTTTCTGTAAATTGTGCCTACTTTTAGAGTAAAATGTTTTCATAGAAACATATACTGCTTATTCTTGGTCATAGTATGAAAGTTATGACAATTACATTTTTGTAAGCATTTGCTCTTTAGAAAATTCTTAAAGAGATGGGAATACCAGACCACCTTATTTGCCTCCTGCTAAACCTATGCAAGTCAAGAAGCAACAGAACCAGACATGGAACAACAGACTGGTTCAAAGTTGGGACAGGAGTATGTCAAGGCTGTATATTATCACCTTACTTATTTAACTTATAGGCAGAGTATATCAGGTGAAATGCAAAAATGGGTGAGTCACAAGCTGGATTAAAGATTGCTGGAAGAAATGTCAATAACCTCAGATATGCAGATGACATCTCCTTATGGCAGAAAGCAAAAAGGAACTAAAAAGCTCTCCTGATCAAAGTGAGAGATGGGGGTGAAAAAGCTGGCTGAAAACTCAACATTCAAAAAGTGAAGATCATGGCATTCTGTTCTATCCTTTCATGGTAAATACAAGCGGAAAAAATGGAAACAGTGACAGACTATTTTTCTGGGCTCTGAAAACACTGTGGATGATGACTGAAGCCAGGAAAATAAAAGACACTTGCTCTTTGGAAGAAAACTTATGACAAAATAAGGCAGCATATTAAAAAGCAGAGACATTACTTTACCTACAATTGTCTGTATAGTCAAAGCTATTGTTTTTCCAGTAGTCAGGTATGGATGTGAGAGCTGGACAACAAAAAAGGCTAAGCATTGAAGAATTGAGGCCTTTAAACTGTGGTGCTGGAGAGACTCCTGAGAGTTCCTTGGAGAGCAAGGAGATCCAACCAGTAAATCCCAAAAAAATTAACCCTGAATATTCACTGGAAGGACTGATGCTGAAGCTGAAGTCCCAGTACTTTGGCCACCAGATACAAAGAACCAACTCACTGGAAAAGACCGTGATGCTGAGAAAGGATGAAGGCAGGAGAAGAAGATGATGACAAAGGATAAGATGGTTGAATAGCATGAGCTTGAGAAAACTCTGGGAGATGGTTAAGGACCAGGAAAACTCACGGGATGCAGTCCATTGACTGCAAAAAGTCAGACACGACTAAGCAACTGAACAACAACAGTCATTTGCTTTAAGCTTACATGAATAATACTGTAAATACTTCTGTTAAGTACAAACCAAATTAAAAATAAATAAATAACTATGAAACCAAACTTACATGAAAGGTCAGCCAAGTTCAAGAAGATATCATTGGAAATTTAGCAGGCCCTGTATTTGCTTGAATGTTAACCTGGCCAGAAGTAGTTTATGTCATTTCATGGTATTTGCAAATACTGTGGCAAGAAAGAAAGGGAAAAAAGAAAGAATAAAACCCAAGAATGGGACAAAATGAAAAGTTCACTTTCCATGAAAGTTTAGATAACACAACTTATGTGCCCAAGTGGTAAACAACCTAAATATTCCTGAAATACTTTTAAATCTGAAGGTTTTCTTAAGCTAACGTTCAGTTGTACACCCCAAGAAAACTAATACAAGCCATTAGATGCCTCCCCAAGGGGGTGGAAAAAAAGATATGTTCCTTGCAACATATACATGCACAGATATACTGCAAAATGTTAATGATTAATTTACCCTTTAAATCCTTTAAATTGCACACATGGACTCATAGGTTTTCTTTTCTTCTATGTTAGGTCATCTTGTTGTAATGAAATATAGATGACAAAATATAGATAGTAAAGTATGAAAGTAGAAAAAAAAATGTTTTGACACTGATATTTGGAGCAGCATATCAGGTCAGGAAGCAACAGTTAGAACTGGACATGGTACAACAGACTGGTTCCAAATAGGAAAAGGAGTACATCAAGGCTGTATAGTGTCACCCTACTTATTGAACTTATATGCAGTGTACATCATGAGAAACTCTGGGCTGGAAGAAGCATAAGCTGGAATCAAGACTGCCAGGAGAAAAATCAATAACCTCGGATATGCAAATGACACCACCCTTATGGCAGAAAGTGAAGAGGAACTAAAAGGCCTCTTGATGAAAGTGAAAGAGGAGAGTGAAAAAGTTGGCTGAAAGCTCAACATTCAGAAAACGAAGATCATGGCATCTGGTCCCATCACTTCATGGGAAAGAGATGGGGAAACAGTGGAAACAGTGTCAGACTTTATTTTTTGGGGCTCCAAAATCAATGCAGATGGTGACTGCAGCCATGAAATTAAAAGACGCTAACTCCTTGGAAGAAAAGTTATGACCAAGCTAGATAGCATATTCAAAAGCAGAGACATTACTTTGCCAGCAAAGATCCATCTAGTCAAGGCTATGGTTTTTCCTGTGGTCATGTATAGGGATGTGAGAGTTGGACTGTGAAGAAAGCTGAGTGCCAAAGAATTGAAGTTTTTGAACTGTGGTGTTGGAGAAGACTCTTGAGAGTCCCTTGGACTGCAAGAAGATCCAACCAGGCCATTCTAAAGGAGATCAGTCCTGGGTGTTCTTTGGAAGGAATGATGCTAAAGCTGAAACTCCAGTACATTGGCCACATCACGCAAAGAGTTGACTCATTGGAAAAGACTGTGATGCTAGCAGGGATTTGGGGCAGAAGGAGAAGGGGACGACCCAGGATGAGATGGCTGGATGGCATCACCGACTTGATGGATGTGAGTTTGAGTGAACTCCGGGAGTTGGCAATGGGCAGGGAGGCCTGGCGTGCTGCAATTCATGGGGTCGCAAAGAGTCAGACACGACTGAGTGACTGAACTGAACTGAACTGATCCACAGAAAACGAGTTTGTTAGGGTTTTGAGAACAATGAAATACTCCCTTTAATAAAATGTCAACTAAATATTATACCCTGGAAAGAAACATGTGGAAAGAAATTGACAGCCCACTACTTTAGAAGGAAGTCATATTTTCTGGATACTTCACTGAGACAATAATGTGAAGTCAAACTAAATCTTAGCATCACATAGGAATCACTTATTTAAAATAAATGATAAAGTTGACTAAAAATTCTCACCAAATACAAAAATAGTAAACAATATAGTCACAAAGACTGGACATCGGACATATAAATGCTACTAAATAATTTTTTGAATTGACTTACTGTCAGCATTAAGTATCTTGTATGTATCTTTTGGTTATCTCAGTTTTTGTATTGCTAAAGCTTTCTGATATAAAATGTTGATATTTTCCCATGAAAAGATAAATTATAAGGCTTCCCTGCTGGTCCAGTGGTTAAGTATCCTCCGTGTAATGCAGAGGACACAGGTTCTATCCATGGTCAGGGAAGATCGTACATGCCATGAGAAAACAAAGCCTGTGTGCCACAACTACTGAGACTTCTATCTAAAGCCCAAGAGCTGCAACTACTGAGCCCGTGTGCCACAATCACTGAAGCTCATGAACACTAGAGCCCACACTACAGCAAAAGAATCCACCCTAGTGAGAAGCCACAATAAGGATCTCACCATGATGAAGACTACAAATAGAGAGTAACCTCTGCTCACCACAACTAGAGAAAGCCCATGCACAGCAACAAAGACCCAGTACAGTCAGAAAATAAACACTTTTTTAAAGCATAACATAATAAAATACCCAAGAAATGATCCTTCAGTAATATTTTCTCATTAAGCTTTTTTTCTAAATTTTGTCAACTTCATACTAAGTCACAGTGTTCAAAAATAAAAAGGGACAATACCTAATAAACACAACCAAGTACTGCTAAAAACAAAGTCACAGTATTCCAGAGAAATAAAAAAAAAATAATATAAAATAAATAGAAACACAAACTGTCACTGACAGTAAAATAGTAAAAGAATATCATATTGACACATTTCTGACATTATTATATTGTATACCTGAAGATTAATATGAAGTTGTATGCCATTTATACCTCAATTTTTGTATATTAATTTTGTATAATGCAACTTTACTGAATTTACTGACTACTTCTAACATTTTTTTGTGCACCCTGATTTTATTTTTTTTTTTGAAATTTTATTTTATTTTAATTTTTAAATATAAATATATGTATTTCAATTGGAGGTTAATTACTTTACAATATTGTATTGGTTTTGCCATATATCAACATGAATCTGCCACGAGTGTACATGTGTTTTCCATCCTGAACCTCCTTCCCTCCTCCCTCCCAATACCATCCCTCTGTGTCGGTCAGTGCACTAGCCCCTAGCATCCAGTATCATGCATCAAACCTGGACTGGCGATTCATTTCATATATGATATTATACATGTTTCAATGCCATTCTCCCAAATCATCCCACACTTTCCCTCTTCCACAGAGTCCAAAAGACTGTTCTATACATCTGGATCTCTTTTGCTGTCTCACATACAGGGTTATCATTACCATCTTTCTAAATTCCATATATATATGTTAGTATACTGTATTGGTGTATTTCTTTCTCGCTTACTTCACTCTGTATAATCAGCTTCAGTTTCATCCACCTCATTAGAACCGATTCAAATGTATTCTTTTTAATGGCTGAGTAATACTCCATTGTGTGTATGTACCACAGCTTTGTTATCCATTCACCTGCTGATAGACATCTAGGTTTCTTCCATGTCCTGGCTATAATTAACAGTGCAGCAATGAACATTCAGATACACGTATCTCTTTTAATTCAGGTTTCCTTGGTGTGTATGCCCAGCAGTGGGATTGCTGGGTCATAAGGCAGTTCTATTTCCAGTTTTTTAAGGAATCTCCACACTGTTCTCCATACTGGCTGTACTAGTTTGCATTCCCACCAACAGTGTAAGAGAGTTCCCTTTTCTCCACGCCCTCTCCAGCATTTATTGCTTGTAGACTTTTGGATCGCAGCCATTCTGACTGGTGTGAAATGGTACCTCATTGTGGTTTTGATTTGCATTTCTCAGATAATGAGTGATGTTGAGCATGTTTTCGTATGTTTGTTAGCCATCTGTATGTCTTCTTTGGAGAAATGTCTATTTAGTTCTTTGGCCCATTTTTTGAATGGGTCATTTATTTTTCTGGAATTGAGTTGCATGAGTTGCTTGTATAGATTTGAGATTAGTTGTTTGTCAGTTGCTTCATTTGCTATTATTTTCTCCCATTCTGAAGGCTGTCTTTTCACCTTGCTTATAGTTTCCTTTGTTGTTCAGAAGTTTTTAATTTTAATTAGGTCCCATTGGTTTATTTTTGCTTTTATTTCCAGTATTCTGTGAGGTGCGTCATAGAGGATCCTGCTGTTATTTATGTCGGAGAGTGTTTTCCCTATGATCTCCTCTAGGAGTTTTATATTTTCTGGTCTTACATTTAGATATTTAATCCATTTTTAGTTTATTTTTGTGTATGGTGTTAGAAAGTGTTCTAGTTTTATTCTTTTACAAGTGGTTGGCCAGTTTTCCCAGTAACACTTGTTAAAGAGATTGTCTTTAGTCCATTGTATACTCTTGCCACCTTTATTGAAGATAAGTTGTCCATTGGTGTGTGAATTTATCTCTGGGCTTTCTATTTTGTTCCATTGATCTATATTTCTGTCTTTGTGCCAGTACCATACTGTCTTGATGACTGTGGCTTTGTAGTAGAGCCTGAAGTCAGCAGGTTGATTCCTCCAGTTCCATTCTTTCTCAAGATTGCTTTGGTATTCGAGGTTTTTTGTATTTCCATACAAATTGTGAAGTTATTTGTTCTATCTCTGTGAAAAATACCGTTGGTGGCTTGGTAGGGATTGCATTGAATCTATAAATTGCTTTGGGTAGTATACTCATTTTCACTCTGTTGATTCTTCCGATCCATGAACATGGTATATTTCTCCATCTGTTAATGTCTTCTTTGATTACTTTCACCAGCGTTTTATAGTTTTCTGTATATGTCTTTAGTTTCTTTAGGTAGATATATTCCTACATGTTTTATTCTTTTTGTTGCAATGGTGAATGGAATTTTTTCCTTAATTTCTCTTTCTATTTTCTCATTATTAGTGTATAGGAATGCAAGAGATTTCTGTGTGTTGATTTTATATCCTGCAACTTTACTATATTCACTGATTAGCTCTAGTAATTTTCTGGCGGAGTTTTTAGGGTTTTCTACACAGACGATCATGTCATCTGCAAACAGTGAGAGTTTTACTTCCTTTCCAATTTGGATTCCTTTTATTTCTTTCTCTGCTCTGATTGCTGTGGCCAAACCTTCCAGAAATATGTTGAAAAGTAGTGGTGAAAGTTGGCACCCTTGTCTTGTTTCTGACTTTAGGGAAAATGATTTCAATTTTTCACTATTGAGGATAACATTTGCTGTGGGTTTGTCATATATAGCTTTTATTATGTTGAGGTATGTTCCTTCTGTTCCTGCTTTCTGGAGAGTTTTTATCATAAATGGATGTTGAAGTTTGTCAAAGGCCTTCTTGGCATCTATTGAGATAATCATATGGTCTTTATTTTTCAGTTTGTTAATGTGGTATATTACATTGTTTGATTTACATATATTGAAGAATCCTTGCATCCCTGGGATAAAGACCACTTGATCATGGTGTATGATCTTTTTAATGTGTTGTTGGATTCTGCTTGCTAGAATTTTGTTAAGGATTTTTGTATCTATGTTCATCAGTGATATTGGCCTATAGTTTACTTTTTTTGTGGCATCTTTGTCAGGTTTTGATATTAGGGTGATGGTGGCCTCATAGAATGAGTTTGGAAGTTTACCTTCCTCTGCAATTTTCTGGAAGAGTTTCAGTAGGATAGGTGTTAGCTCTTCTCTAAATTTTTGATACAACTCAGCTGTGAAGCCGTCTGGACCTGGGCTTTTGTTTGCTGGGAGATTTCTGATTACAGTTTCAATTTCCGTGCTTGTGATGGGTCTGTTAAGATTTTCTATTTCTTCCTGGCTCAGGTTTGGAAAGCTTTACTTTTCTAAGAATTTGTCCATTTTTTCCACGTTGTCCATTTCATTGGTATATAATTGCTGATAGTAGTCTCTTATGATCCTTTGTATTTCTGTGTTGTCTGTTGTGATCTCTCCATTTTCATTTCTAATTTTATTGATTTGATTTTTCTCCTTTTTTTTTCTTGATTATTCTGGCTAATTGTTTGTCAATTTTATTTATCCTTTCAAAGAACCAGCTTTTGACTTTGTTGATTTTTGCTATGGTCTCTTTTGTTTCTTTTGCATTGTTTTCTGCCCTAATTTTTAAGATTTATTTCCTTCTACTAATCCTGGCATTTTTCATTTCTTCCTTTTCTAGTTGCTTTAGGTGTAGGTTAGGTTATTTATTTGACATTTTCCTTGTTTCTTCAGGCATGCCTGTATTGCTATGAACTTTCCCCTTAGCACTACTTTTACAGTGTCCCACAGGTTTTGGGTTGTTGTGTTTTCATTTTCATTTGTTTCTATGCAATTACATACCATTTATTTCCTTTATTGAGCCCATCTTTGCATGAAATGTTACCTTCGTATCTCTAATTTTCTTGAAGAGATCTCTAGTCTTTCCGATTCTATTGTTTTCCTCTATTTCTTTGCATTGATTGCTGAAGAAGGCTTTCTGAACTCTTCTTGCTATTCTTTGGAACTCTGAATTCAGATGCTTTTATCTTTCCTTTTCTCCTTTGTTTTTCACCTCTCTTCTTTTCACAGCTATTTGTAAGGCCTCCCCAGACAGCCATTTAGCTTTTTTGCATTTTTTTCCATGGGGCTGGTCTTGATCCTTGTCTCCTGTACAATGTCATGAACCTCATTCCATAGTTCATCAGGCACTCTATCTATCAGATCTAGTCCCTTAAATCTATTTCTCACTTCCACTGTATAAGTGATTTGATTGAGGTCATACCTGAATGATCTAGCAGTTTTACCTACTTGCTTCAATTTAAGTCTGAATTTGGTAATAAGGAGTTCATGATCTGAGCCACAGTCAGGTCCTGGTCGTTTTGTTGACTGTATAGATCTTCTCCATTTTTGGCTGCAAAGAATATAATCAATCTGATTTCGGTGTAGAGTCTTCTCTTGTGTTTTTGGAAGAGGGAGTTTGCTATGACCAGTGCATTCTCTTGGCAACATTCAGTTAACCTTTGCCCTGCTTCACTTCATATTCCAAGGCCAAATTTGCCTATTACTCCAAGTGTTTCTTGATTTCCTACTTTTGCATTCCTGTCCCCTATAATGCAAAGGAAATATTTTTTGGGGTGTTAGTTCTAATAGGTCTTGTAGGTCTTCATAGAACCATTCAACTTCAGCTTCTTCAGTGTTACTGGTTGGGGCATAGACTTGGATTACTGTGATATTGAACGGTTTGCCTTGGAAACGAACAGATATCATTCTGTCGTTTTTGAGATTGCATCCAAGTACTGCATTTCATACTCTTTTGTTGACCATGATAAGAAGAGGTGACGAGAATACACAGAAGAACTGTACAACAAAGATCATCACGACCTAGATAATCACGATGGTGTGATCACTCACCTAGAGCCAGACATCCTGGAATGTGAAGTCAAGTGGGCCTTAGAAAGCATCACTATGGACAAAGCTAGTGGAGGTGATGGAATTCCTGTTGAGCTATTTCAAATCCTAAAAGATGATGCTATCAAAGTGTTGCACCCAATACACCAGCAAATCTGGAAAACTCAGCAGTGGCTACAGGACTGGAAAAGGTCAGTTTTCATTCCAATCCCAAAGAAAGGCAATGACAAAGAATGCTCAAACTACTGCACAATTGCACTGATCTCACACGCTAGCAAAGTAATACTCAAAATTCTCCAAGCCAGGCTTCAGCAATACGTGAACCATGAACTTCCTGATATTCAAGCTGGTTTTAGAAAAGTCAGAGGAACCAGAGATCAAATGGCCAACATCTGCTGGATCATGGAAAAAGCAAGAGAGTTCCAGAAAAACATCTATTTCTGCTTTATTGACTATGCCAAAGCCTTTGACTATGTGTATCAGAATAAACTGTGGAATATTCTGAAAGGGATGGGAATACCAGACTACCTGGCCTGCCTCTCGAGAAATCTATATGTAGATTAGGAAGCAACAGTTAGAACTGGACATGGTACAACAGACTGGTTTCAAATAGGGAAAGGAGTATGTCAAGGCTGTATATTGTCACCCTGCTTATTTAACTTCTATGCAGAGTACATCATGAGAAACCATTGACTGGAAGAAGCACCCGTTGGAATCAAGTTTGCTGGGAGAAATATCAGTAACCTCAGATATGCAGATGACACCATCCTTATGGCAGAAAGTGAAGAGGAACTAAAAAGCCTCTTGATGAAAGTGAAAGTGGAGAGTGAAAAAGTTGGCTTAAAGCTCAACATTCAGAAAACTAAGATCATGGCATCCAATCCCATCACTTCATGGGAAAGAGATGGGGAAACAGTGGAAACAGTGTCAGACTTTATTTTTGGGGCTCCAAAATCACCACAGATGGTGACTGCAGCCATGAAATTAAAAGACGCTTACTCCTTGGAAGAAGAGTTATGACAAACCTAGATAGCATATTGAAAAGCAGAGACATTACTTTGCCAGAAATGTTCCATGTAGTCAAGGCTATGGTTGTTCCTGTGGTCATGTATGGATGTGAAAGTTGGACTATGAATAAGGCTGAATGCTAAAGAATTGATGCTTTTGAACTGTGGTGTTGGAGAAGACTCTTGAGAGTCCCTTGGACTGCAAGGAGATCCAACCAGTCCATTCTGAAGGAGATCAGCCCTGGGATTTCTTTGGAAGGAATGATGCTAAAGCTGAAACTCCAGTACTTTCGCCACCTCATGCGAAGAGTTGACTCATTGGAAAAACTCTGATGCTGGGAGAGATTGGGGGCAGGAGGAGAAGGGGACAGCAGAGGATGAGATAGCTGGATGTCATCACGGACTCGATGGCCGTGAGTCTGAGTAAACTCTGGAAGTTGGTGATGGACAGGGAAGCCTGGTGTGCTGCGATTCATGGGGTCGCAAAGAGTCAGATACGACTAAGAGACTAAACTGAACTGAATTGATGCATTTACAAGATCATGACAGCAACATTCAGAGACAATATTAATTTCCAGTTTTAATATATATATTTTTTCTTTTTCTTGATGGATTTTTCTGACAAGGATTTACAGTATTACATTGAATATAAATGGTGCAAGTGGACAATTTTCTCTTTTTCCTGATTTTAGAGGAAAAGCTTTCAAGTTTTCAGGTTTGGGTAGGACATTAACTATGGTGTATCATGGCAGTGGCACCTCACTCCAGTACTCTTGCCTGGAAAATCCCATGGACGGAGGGGCCTGGAAGGCTGCAATCCATAGGGTCGCTGAGGGTCAGACACGACTGAGCGACTTCACTTTCACTTTTCACTTTCATTCTTTGGAGAAGGAAATGGCAAACCACTCCAGTGTTCTTGCCTGGAGAATCCCAGGGATTGGGGAGCATGGTGGTTTGCCGTCTGTGGGGTCGCACAGAGTCGAACTCGACTGAAGTGATTTAGCAGTAGCAGCAGCAGCATATTTATATATATATACATATGCATATCTTTTATTATGTATAGGTATGTTCCTTTAATACTCATTTATAGAGTGTTTTAATCATGAAGGAATGTTGAATTTTGTCAAATGCTTTGTCTACATGTAATGAGATGGTCACTTATTTTTTTTTTCTCTTTTATTCTATTATAATGGTATATCACATTTATTGAGATTCATATAATGGACCATCTTTTCATCCCAGGGATAAATTCCACTTGATCAGGTGTATGATCATTCTAAAATGGTGTTGAATTTGGTCTACTTGTATTTTATTAATTTTAAGAGTTTTTAATCTATATACATCAGAGACATTTACCTATAGTTTTCTTTTCTTCTAGTGCCCTTATCTGGTTTTGGTATCAGAGCAATGATGGCCTCATAACATGATTTGGGGATGATTGCAATTTTTTTTTTTTTTTGGAAGAGCTTGAAAAGAATTGGTATTAATTTTTTCTTTAAATATTTGGTAGAAATCACCTGTGAAGCCTTCTGTTGATGGTATTTTCTTTGCTGGGAGATTTTTGATTAATACTTAATTACTTTTGTTATTATTTTCTATTATTATTTTCTATTTCCTCATGAGTAGTCTTGGTAAATTTTCTGCTTCTTGGAATATAGCCTCTTTTATGTAGTCCAGCATGTTGGCTTATAGTTGTTCATAGTAGTCTCTTATGGTCTTTTATATTTATGTAGTATCAATTCTAAAATATTAGATTTGACCTATACTTCAGACCCAACGGACCTAACAAACATAGTAGACTTATACATAACTCTACTTTCAATACAGTAGAATATACAGCCTTCTCAAAGAATACAAAATATTTTTCAGGACAAAACATATGTTAGGTCAAAAAACAAATCTTTCAAAAATTAAACAAACTGAAATCATATATATATAAACTATATATGTGTGTGTGTGTGTGTGTGTGTGTGTGTGTAATGAGCAATTTGTATATTTTGGAGATTAATCCCTTGTCAGTTGCATCAGTTTCAAATATTTCCTCCCATTCTGAGGGTTCTTTATTGGTTTGTTTGTTTTATTTTGTTTTGTTCATGGTTTCTCATGCTGTTCAAAACCTTTTAAGCTTAATTAGGTCCCAGTTGTTTAACAATTTAGCTTTAAATTTCAAGGAGGTAAAAAATAAAATAATCAACTAAGCCCAAAGTAACAAGAGAAAGGAGATAACAACACAAAACAAACAAACAAAAAAGAGCAGAAATAAATTAGACAGGCAGTAGAAAAGATACAAAATATGAGTGAAATTGAGTTAACTTTTAAAAAGAACATTTAAAAATGTTTTGCTAGACTTACCAAGAAAAATAGTACTCAAATAAATAAAATTATAAATAAACAAAGGACACTACAATTGTTTCTGTTTTCTTATGCTCTTGCTTTATTTCTGCCCTTGTACTGACCTCTGCTTGTTCTTCAACATCTCCCAAACCCTGGCCTTTCTCCTGCTCCGTGTTTCTACTCCTGCCTATGCTCTTTGATAATTGACCTAGAACTGGATCAGAATAGAAAAGTTTGCTAGGAGAGTGAGTAGCCTAGAAAAATAGAGAATACATAAAATGGTATGAGCCTTTCTCCAGTTTTCTCACCTCATAGAATGAGAAGCTGCATAAACCTGACACTTAAACTCCTCAAACCTAGACACTAATTGGCATTAGAAAAAGGTATCTCCCTACATCTTGGGAGAGAATTAAACTTTGGTACACTTTGGCAGCATTTGGGATGTTAAACATTTTGGATAACTAAGAAAATAGGGTATTCTCTTTTAAAGGAATATAATGAAATATGCAATAAATCTTGAATACTGGCATGATTCTATTGTCTTTCAGGTAGCTGTCAAACATCTGGCTGCTTTTTTTTTTTTTTTTTTCTCCAGCAATTTCTTACTTAGCAAAGAGAATATCCCAACTCTTCTTGTGTAGGAAAAAAAAATATAGATAGATAGATAGATAGATAGATAGATAGATAGATATAGAGGCCAACATAGGGGCGATTGAAAGTTAAATATTCAGTAGAAATTTAAATACAGTAAGCATTCTCAAGCACATTTTATTTTGTCATTGGCAAAACCCAATTACATAGATTACTATACATTTCATAAACTTAGAATAAAATGAATATTGGTTGAGTGTTTGTCAGATACCTCCTCTATCAGAATCCAAAGAAGTAATTTTAAGTCTCAACCAAATATGTTTATTTGACCCATGACAGAATATCACCAACATCAAGAACCTAAGATGAACAAAATATCACTTTTTAAATTATAGACAGAATCCAGCCCTGTTCTTGCTGACCCTGCCTAATTCAGCTCAAGTTCAGCTTCAAGTCACACATTTAAACTCTTCTCTTATAAACTGCTATTTTCTTTCTTTCTTTTTCTTTTTTTTTAGAGCAATAATATCAATTTATTAGTTGATATTCTGTAGAAGACCTGGACTCTATTTTTATATTCTGAACAGATATCTTTCCTTATCCATTTGAAATATTGACCTTGGCACAATAATTTTGCTTTTATTCTTGCTTTTATTTTATTTCATTATATCAATAGAGCATAATTTCAGTTTACAAAGTATAGGATGGTAGTTAATTGCACTGCTTTTTTAAAATTGAATTTATTATTATTATTATTATTACTTTACAATATTGTATTGGTTTTGCCATACATCAACATGAATCCACCACGGGTGTACATGTGTTCCCCATCCCGAACCCCCCTCCCACCTCCCTCCCTGTACCATTCCTCTGGGTCATCCCAGTGCACCAGCCCCAAGCACCTTGTATCATCCTCTATTTAAATCCGTATGGGGCCAAAAATATCAAAAAATATTAGGCCTTACTGTTGTTTTTGTTATTCTTTTTATCACTTTCTCAATCTTGCCTGTACTACATCTTGCACATTTGGAATTCTCAAAGTTTCTTCTATGGATATCATCTATGAAAATAATACATACTTTGCGCAGTTAAACATGTGTGAGGCACCAAACCCCAACCTTAATCTGTAAAGGTGCCTCAATAAAAAATTGTTCAAGTAGAAAATAAAAATGTGATTTTTTTTTTTTTTTTGGTGGGAATTCATAGCCCAACAATGCTTAGAAGAGGTCAACTCCCTAGATACCTGTTTTCTCAACTCCTGGGAGATTATTTTTAGGGATACCTTATGTTTACATATGTTTTCCATGGATTTTAATAACTCTTGTTCCACTCTATGTTTTCAAGGATTCTTGTATAACATGCATCCTTGGAAGATAGATACAGTGTCTCCCTTCAAAACAGAGGAGAGCTTTGTTTACTGACCAGAGAAATGCTCAAGCAGATATGCTTACAGTCACTTTAAAAGATTAGGTTGTTATTCACTGTTAGATCAGGGTTCCTCAACTGTGAAGTAAATTCACTGCTTGTACAGCACCCGCTGAATCACTTTGCATTCCTCTGTGGGATTTGGCAAGTAAGTAGACCAAGGCGAGCAAGAAGAATGCACTGTTTGATGCCATTAATGAAGTCCTGTGTCTCTGAACCCAGGAGTTTCATGTCTTCTGTAGGCATCCATGAAACTGTATCAGCCTAAGACACTAACTTGCTGACAGGGTAACATCCCAGATACTCAAGGTTCTTGACATCAATAATAACTGTCTAGTAAATCATAAAGAATATGAATTTAAAAGTTGCTTCCTTTTGTCACTGGAACACAGAAACATAAATACCTATTTTCAAAATTAGTGACATTTAAAGTTTCAACTGAGGAGGAGATATATGCTCATCCCTTTACACAATTCATATTTTTGACCCATTGTAATCCAAGCAAGCTTCTAGTCTTTTAGAACATTATCTTACTCAGAGTAGATAAAAATGAACTCTGGTGAACAAATTGAACCTCAAATATCTCAATACATGTCTACCCCATGGAAGTCCTTCCAGGAAGGAAGACAAGCATTTGTTGATTCAGCACAGAAGTAAAGAATACTATTGAGACATTGAGTTATCTTTGCCCAGAAATATACATTTGGCTGCATTTTACAACATAAGAACTTATCATTTGTGTGTCAGGAAGTGAATATAGAATAAGTATTGTTGCCTCCATAGCACTGTAAGTGTTTTGAATAGAAAGAAGATATGTTTCTTGTTTTCAAAATTATAATAGTCTTAATGGGAATGAAAGAGTGAAAAAAAAAAACAAAAACAGGCAACTATAATACAACATAATAGTAATAATAGTAACGTGTACTCACTGTAAGTATGCATTCCAATTCAGTGTGTACATAGGGAGATTTTCTTATAAAAAGAGGCAGCTAAAATGAGATACACAAGATTATCAGCTATTAGCCTGGAGAAGCAAAGTGTGTGAGATCTACCTAAATTAAAAACACATTGTTCTAGATTATCCCACAGTTGCTCAGAACATCTGGCCTTAACATCCACTATCTCTATCCTCTAGTGGAAAAGGAGAAACACACATCACACAGAACATACCTCATTAAAAAGTGGTTTATATTTGTAATAATAGGTGGAGACATATGGAAATAACAGAATGATTTGAGTATTTCAATTTGATGAACAAAGCTTTGATCCAGGCAACTCATTTGCCATTGTCTGTAATATATACATTTCCCAAATCTGAAGAACAACTGTCTCAGCATTCATGTCAATGGCTATTAATAACAAGGTTTATTCTGCAGATAAATCCAGCATTTATAAAATCAGGTGATATCTCTATAGATAGTGGTTGGATCCTACTCAACACCAACTGGTAATGTGTGAAGGGAATTGTCTCTATAGAGGGACTTCCATCTTAGCGCTGGGATCATTCATTTATCGATGTGTAAGACATGCAAACAATGCTATTAAAATCCTGCCATTTAGCTCAAGACTTGGTGACACTGAAATGTCTCTCCCCTCTTTGAGCAGTTTTTGAAACAGAGGATCTAAAGATAAATTGAAATAAAAACTATGAGAATAAGTAGTATGGAAAAACCAATACTATATTGTAAAGTAATTAGCCTCCAATTAAAATAAATAAATTTATATTTAAAAAAAATGAGTCAAAAATTGATGTGAAATAAAACCTATTTAAATATTAACATGTTATCATTACCACAAATTTCTTAAGTGACTTTATTTAAACGTTAAAATCATTTGAAATGAAAAAGCTATTTTAATAGGATAATTTAGAAAAAAAGCCAGCAGCTTTGTACCAGTTTAAAGGAGAAAAAGATATACACAATTTTATAAAACAGAATTATGTTTAGAGGTAGTTTTTAAATAATCTTCTTTTAGCCAGACTCTTCTGGTTTCCATGGTGTCTACTGGGGCAAAGTGACATGCCAATTCACAATTGACTAAATAAAGAAATGTTTCAAATGAGCGATGAGAATGGCTGAGTAAATGATCATTGTTAATGACATTGAACAAACAGGTTAATTGACACTGGGAGTTTGAGACATTTTGTGTGTCATTTTCTGATAAAGGTGATAATATTCCTCATTTTTTCCTTAACAGTATTCACTACCCTGCCAGATGGGAGGCAGTTTTCCTAGTCTGAATCTGTCCTTCAGTGTGCTGAGCTCATTTTCATATCAGATAACTCTAAATGAAGAGAGAGGTCTGTGCCAGAGAGTAATGAAACAGAGATCTACTGCTCCTGCAGGAGGGAAGGAGAGCAGGAACATGCTTTGCTCTTGGACTGGTTCCTAGAGTTAAATACAGGCTGCTTTTCTGATACCAAAACACCCAAACTGATGACAACACTCTTAACAACTTATAATTTGAGCTTTCCCTCTCCCAAAAGCTGTTCCTCTTCAAATTTTCCCTGTTCCTAATAATAACCCACTGCTCAAGCCACCAAGCTGAGTCACTTGCCTAGCCATCCAAGTCTACTATTTTAACATCCTGTTAAATCACTTAATTGCCAGACCTTCAGATTTTACCTCGCTGCATCATTCAAATCTTCTTATGTCACGTTTCTCTACTCTCATGCAGCTCTTAGATAATTGTCTTAATACATTTTGAAGAGAGCTGAATTTTCTTACTGCTGGACTGTCAGGGAGGGGTTATTTAAATGGATATCTGTCTATATTAGTTGGCTACTGCAACACCTATAGGGATTTATTCTGTATTTAAGAAAATAAACAGCAGATAATCTATAGCCTAATTTACAAGATCCTGCATCATTAGCTTTCACCTGCATTTCCATGCTTGCCTCTTCTATTGGTTATTGAACATTCTTTAACCACTCCCTTTGTCTAATCCTCTTGAAACCAAATGCAATTTCCCCAATGGCATCTTTGCCAGTTCACACTATTTTATTAAAATTTTCGCTTGGAATCACATATTTAAGTGATACAGTAAGTACTAAGATTTAATAATTATGAGCTTAATTTTCTGTTTTTATGATTAAACACCTTTACTCACAAATAGATAAGACCTATGTAGACAGGGAAAGTCTGTAATTAATTTAAAACTTTATATCTACAATATATCCAAGAAACAAGGAAAACATTTATTGTGTAAATGAGCAAAACTTTTCAAGTGTTTTGTTTAGTGTTGTACAACTACAATCAAATAAAGATCCCAGTCCACTCTATAACTTTATACCAAAGATTTCTATTTAAGCTCAATATCCCCAGTACCTTAAGGAACAGACTTTCATGAATGCTTCACTAAATCAAATAATTCTCTACACTTGCTTTACAAGTAACTTTCTATATATATATATATATATATGCAATAAGCTATCCATTTCAGTTCAGTTCAGTTCAATGGCTCAGTCATGTCCGACTCTTTCCAAACAGATGGACTGCCACACACCAGGCCTCTATGTCCATCAGCAACTCCTGAAGTTTACTCAAACTCATGTCCATTGAGTCGGTAATGCCATCTAACCATCTCATCCTCTGTTGTCCCCTTCTCCTCCTGTCTTCAATCTTTCTTAGTTTCATGGTCTTTTCATATCAATCAATCTTTGCATCAGGTGGCCAAAGTATTGGAGTTTCAGCTTCAACATCAGTCCTTCCAATGAATATTTAGGACTGATTTCCTTTAGGATGGACTGGTTGGACTTCCTTGATGTCCAAGGGACTTTAAACAGTCTTCCCCAACACCACAGTTCAAAAGCATCAATTCTTTGGCTCTCAGGTTTCTTTATACTCCAATTTTGGAATCCATGTATGACTACTGGGAAAAAAAAGAAAAACAACATAGCTTTGACAAGACAAACTTTGTTGGCAAAGTAATGACTCTGCTTTATAATATGCTGTCTAGGTTGATCATAACTTTGCTTCCAACAAGCAAGTGCCTTATAATTTCATAACTGCAGTGATTTTGGAGCCCCAAAAATAAACCCTGTCATTGTTTCCACTGTTTCCCCATCTATTTGCCATGAAGTGATGGGACCAGATGCCATTATCTTCGTTTTCTAAACGTAGCATTTCAAGCCAACTTTTTCACTCTTCACTTTCACTTTCGTCAAGAGGCTCTTTAGTTCTTCACTTTTTGCCATAACGACATTGTTATCTGCATATCTGAGGTTATAGATATTTCTCATATCTCCCAGCAAATCTTGATTCCAGCTTGTGCTTCAACCAGCCTGGCATTTCACCTGATGTACTCTGCATATAAGTTAAATAAGCAGGGTGACAATATACAGCCTTGAAGTATTCCTTTCCCAATTTGGAACTAGTCCATTGTTCGATATCCAGCTCCAACTGTTTCTTAGTGACCAGCATACAGATTTCTCAGGAGGCAGATCAGGTGGTCTGGTATTCCCATCTGTTTCAGAATTTTCCACAGTTTATTGTGATCCAGACAGTCAAGGCTTTGGTGCAGTCAATAAAACAGAAGTAGATGCTTTTCTGGAACTCTCTTGCTTTAGGATAAGCCAACAGATGTTGGCAATTTGATCTCTGGTTCCTCTGCCTTTTCTAAATTCAACTTGAACATCTAGAAATTCATCGTTCAGGCACTGCTGATGTCTGGCTTGGAGACTTTTGAGCATTACTTTGCTAGTGTGTGAGATGAGTGCAATTGTGCAGTAGTTTAAACATTCTTTGGCATTGCCTTTCTTTGTGATTGGAATGAAAACTGACTTTTTCCAGTCCTGTGGCCACTGCTGAGTTTTCCAAATTTGCTGACATATTGCATGCAGAACTTTCACAGCATCATCTTTTAGGATTTTAAATAGCTTAGCTGAAATCCCATCACCTCCACTAGCTTTGTTCATAGTGATGTTTTCTAAGGCCCATGTGACTTCACATTCCAGGATGTCTGGCTCTAGGTGAGTGATCACACCATCATGATTATCTGAGTCATGAAGATCTTTTTGTATAGTTCTTCTATTTATTCTTGTCACCTCTTCTTATTATCTTCTCCTTCTGTTAGGTTCATACCATTTCTGTCCTTTATTGTGCCCATCTTTGTATGAAAATTACCTTGATATCTCTAATTTTCTTGAAGAGATCTCAAGTCTGTCCCATTCTGTTGTTTTCCTCTGTTTCTTTGCATTGATCACTGAGGAAGGCTGTCTTATCTCTCCTTGCTTTTCTTTGGAACTCTGCATTTAAATGGGTATATCTTTCCATTTCTCCTTTGCATTTCACTTCTCTTCTTTTCATAGCTATTTGTAAGGTCTCTTGAGACAACCATTTTGCCTTTTTGCATTCTTTTTCTTGAGAATGGTTTTGACCACTGCAGTGATCAAGACCACCCTCAAGAAAAAATTATCCCTTTTTATATTGTTGCAAATGTTTAATTTGCCACAATGAATAGCTCATGCCAGGTCCTCAGCCACTCAGGTTTCCTATCAAGAGATAACTCATCTTACTGGTTTCTGGTAGTTGCATCACAGATATTCTACATATTTACATGCAGATATTTGTTAGTACCTGAATTTTCTTATATTTTCACGTTAGCAAATATATTTTTATTTTGTAACTTGATCAGAAAATCATCTATTTGTGGTTTATTGACTATGCCAAAGCCTTTCACTGTGTGGATCACAAAACATTGTCAAAAATTCTTAAACAGATGGGAATACCAGACTACCTGACCTGCCTCTTGAGAAATCTGTATGAAGGTCAGGAAGCAACAGTTAGAACTGGAGATGGAACAACAGACTGGAACCAAATAGGAAAAGGAGTACATCAAAGCTGTATATTGTCACCTTACTTATTTAACTTATATGCAGAGTACATCATGAGGAATGCTTGGCTGAAGGAAGCACAAGCTGGAATCAAGATTGCCAGGAGAAATATCAATAACCTCAGATATACAGATGACACCACCCTTATGGCAGAAAGTGAAGAAGATAGAGCCTGTTGATGAAAGTGAAAGTGGAGAGTGAAAAAGCTGGCTTAAAGCTCAACATTCAGAAAACGAAGATCATGGCATCTATTTCCCATTACTTCATGGGAAATAGATGGGGAAACAGTGGAAACAGTGCCAGACTTTATTTTTCTGGGCTCCAAAATCACTGCAGATTTTGATTGCAGCCGTGAAATTAAAGGACACTTACTCCTTGGAAGGAAAGTTATGACCAACCTCAATAGCATATTCAAAAGCAGAGACATTACTTTGCCAACAAAGGTCCATCTAGTCAAAGCTATGGTTTTTCCAGTGTTTATGTATGGATGTGAGAGTTGGACTATAAAGAAAGCTGAGCACTGAAGAATTGATGCTTTTGAACTGTGGTGTTGGAGAAGACTCTTGAGAGTCCCTTGGACTGCAAGGAGATCTAACCAGTCCATCCTAAAGGAGATTAGTCCTGGGTGTTCATTGGAAGGCCTGATTCTGAAGCTGAACCTCCAATACTTTGGCCACCTGATGCAAACAGGTGAGTCATTTGAAAAGACCCTGATGCTGGGAAAGATTGAGGGCAGGAGGAGAAGGGGACAACAGAGGGTGAGATGGTTGGATGGCATCACCAACTCCATGGACATGAGTTTGTGTGGACTCCAGGAGTTGGTGATGGACAAGGAGGCTAGGCATGCTGTCATTTATGGGGTCGCAAAGAGTCGGACATGACTGAGCTACTGAACCTCACTGAAGTGAACTTGACAATGTGTATAGGTGATTCTCAGTTATATATGTATCTATATCTAATCTTAAAGTTTTATTTTGGAAATTGCTAAAATACACGTAGTAGAAAGTATAAGGTACCTCCAAGTAATCATTCCTCATCCCAACACTTAATCAAATCTTGTCATTTTTTGTTTTCTCTAACCCCCTCATTTGTTGCTCTTGTGGTTGCATTATTTCTCTGGAGTATTTTAAAGCAAATACAGGTGTTATAACATTTTACTTATTTCATGCTTACAAATATTTTTAAGTCAGGATATTTTGGATAAATTTTTATTTTGATATAATATCCATCTTACAGGGAAATTTTAGGAACAATACAAAGCCTCTTTAACTTTTTAAAATATGTACAACTAATAATAGTGCTTACAGTAAATGAACACCTGCTATTTTCCAGGTACTACTTCTGTTTTCCATTTATTATAACATTTAGCAATTAAACTAAATAATTAATTTAATTAAATAAACTATTTAGGAATTTGAATGTGAAAACTGGAGTTGTATTACTGACTGTCATTAGCTGTGAAATTGGATATGTCTACATCATAATTTCCTCGTATGTAAAATAGGAATAAAACTTTTCACAGACTGGTCAAACTTGTGTTATCCTTTCTCATATGGGCAGCTTTACCTGGGAAACTCATTGAAATTAGCTAAAATTCCCATAGACAATATGATGACTGAGGCAAATTACTTTGCTCTTGTATCAGAGTTTGTGCATGTGTGAGTTCTCAGGCACTTACTAGTATCAGACTCTTTGAGACCCCACAGAGTGTAGCCCAGCAGTCTCCTCTGCCCTTGGAATTTTTCAGGCAAGTACATGAGTGGGTTGCCATTTTCTACTTCAGGGGATCTTTGTAACTCAGGGATAGAGCCTAGGTCTCTTGTGTCTCCTGCTTTGTCTGGCAGATTCTTTACCACTATACCACCTGGGTTTATATTTCACACTGTCTACCCTGGTCACCCCACTGGAGATCTCTGAAGCCCAAATCAAGTAGTACCTGGGAAAAGATTTTGTAATTTTGAAATGTTAAACAAATTAACCTTTCAAATTGTTTCAGTTAACTCTATATTTCTCTATATATCTCTATATCAGAGCATACTGAACACAAGTTCATTGAGTCTAAAAAAACAGATTTTTATAGAAATAAGTTATGTTCATTTCCATAACTTTCTAAACTTTGTACAATGAATGTATTTTACTCTTACATGTAAAATAAATTAAAATTATAATTTTAAAATAATGAACAAAGTAATAAGAATTATGGCAAAATATTCAAGTAGAAGCATGAGAAAAACTGCAGCTGTCATTTAGCCCTAGTTCTGTGATAAGTATGCTATGAAATCACACAATGTTGCCACTTAACCAGCTTGGATATTCTAAGAAAAAGAAAGCAATTTCAAAACTGAGAACAGAAACTTATTCAGAAATAGTCAGGGAATGGAGGGAGAATAAAGACCACTGACAGCAGCTGGGTGGGGGTAGCATATGCAGAGAACTAAAGGGAAAGGAGAGCATGAGGACGAGCTGGACCAGAAGTGAGGGCCTAGGAAAAGACAATGTGCACGCACACTCAGGGGCGCGCACGCGCGCGCACACACACACACACACACACACATTTCCTGTAGCTACTTTAAATACTTTGTCCTCCAATTTTAGAATATGACTTCATATCAGTCCTTGGGGAAGAAATTATAGTCGCCTTCCTGAGAAAATGTTTAAGAAAGATCAAATAAGGAAAGAGAAATGAGCTCCTATCTTTAGTTAAGAGTTCAGATAGCTGAAGGCAGTTGTAGGTGAGTAAAGAAAATGAAGATGAAGAAAGTTGGATGTGTAAAAAGATTTGATGTAAAATGGTCAGAAGATCAGAAATTTTAAATGCCAGTTGAACTGGAGGCTTCTATAAGTGTGCCTGTATGTGTATACACAAGTTAAGGATGTGAAATACACTACAGTAACTTCCCCAGACAAAACACTTCCATTCCAAGAATACACTCATAAGTCCAACAAAGTTATCCCAGAGAAAGAAAGAAAGTGGAATCATTCAGTTGTATCAGCCTTTTTGCAACCCCATGAACTGTAGTCTGCCATGCTCCTCCACCCATGGGATTTTCCAGGCAAGAATACTGGAGTGGGTTGCCATTTCCTTCTCCAGGGAGTCTTCCCAGGGTTAGAACCTGGGTCTCCTGCATTGCAGGCAGGCTCTTTACCATCTGAGCCACCAGAGAATCCCCAAATTTAGCCTAGGTACTCAGTTAAAAGAAGCAGCTATATACTGCTGCTTTCACACTTCCTTGCAGACAACCTGAGCTTGAAATAAAGATACTGTACTACTGTATAGAGTGGAATACTATACATCCAAGTACACAAAAGCTCAATCACTTGTATAGAGGATGCACACACATGACAGTGTTCATCAGACAAGTGAACTAACTTACATGATTGGACATTGAATGCATGCATGTTCACACTTTTGAAAGTTCGCAATGTGAAGGTTTACATCTGGAGGACTTAATGTATATCTAAATACATAAGGAGCATTGGCTAAAATTCAGCTAATACAATGAGGAAAGTATTATTTTAATTACAAGTGAATCTTAAAACATGTTTTTAGTAGAACCCAAACACTGATTTGAGGGCTTCCCTGGTGGCTTAGTGGTAAAGAATCCACGTACAATGCAGTAAAAATGGGTTCAATCCCGGAGTCCAGGTGATCCCTTGGAGAAGGAAATGGAATCCACTCCAGTATTTTTGCCTGAGAATCTCATAGATGGAGGAGTCTGGTGGGCTCTAGTCCCAGTTTAGTTCAGTCGCTGAGTTGTGTCCAACTCTTTGAGACCCCATGAATCGCAGCATGCCAGGCCTCCCTGTCCATCACCATTTCCTGGAGCTCACTTAAACTCACGTCCATCTAGTCCGTGATGCCATCCAGCCATCTCATCCTTGGTCGTCCCCTTCTCCTCCTGCCCCCAATCCCTCCCAGCATCAGAGTCTTTTCCAATGAGTCAACTCTTCGCATGAGGTGGCCAAAGTACTGGAGTTTCAGCTTTAGCATCATTCCTTCTAAAGAAATCCCAGGGCTGATCTCCTTCAGAATGGACTGGTTGGATCTCCTTGCAGTCCAAGGGACTCTCAAGAGTCTTCTCCAACACCACAGTTCAAAAGCATCAATTCTTCGGCGCTCAGCCTTCTTCACAGTCCAACTCTCACATCCATACATGACCACAGGAAAAACCATAGCCTTGACTAGACGGACCTTAGTCAGCAAAGTAATGTCTCTGCTTTTGAATATACTATCTAGGTTGGTCTTAACTTTTCTTCCAAGGAGCAAGTGTCTTTTAATTTCATGGCTGCAGTCACCATCTGCAGTGATTTTGGAGCCCCCAAAAATAAAGTGTGACACTGTTTCCACTCTTTCCCCATCTATTTCCCATGAAGTGATGGAACCAGATGCCATGATCTTCATTTTCTGAATTTTCTAGTCCCTGGGGTCATAAAAGAGACATGACTTAGCAACCAAACAACAGCAACCACAAACACTGATTTTATTCCATGTCACTTCTTAAACTAGTTAAATGATTTCTAATAAACATTATAAAAATGTAAGTAATGAGTTTGCGCAAAATGTGAAAGTTCAGACATTAACTGAACCTTAAAATAAGAACAGTCATATAAAACTAGAGTGTTTTCTGGTGCAGTGACTGAACTGGCAGAGTGATTTAACTTGATAGAACAAATTCACCTCTTACAGATGGCAGAACTACAACTGCTTGAAGTCATCTGAGCTGCCAGTACTGAGAAAGAAAAGATCCTTGAATTTCTACTTCAGAAAATGTGTGATATACAGAAGTTGCTTCAAAGCAGTTCAAGGAAAAGAAGTACTCAGTCAAATTCAGAGATTATCCATCATTTTCGAAGTGACTACACACAATTAGGATCATGATCTACAGAAGCAGTCTCTATCCAAATTAATTTTGAGCTGGCTACACCTGCTCCAGATAATTTTCCTGATCTGCTGATTTAGAATACACAAGTGGAGGATGGCAGTTCAGGGCTCTGTGCTTCCATGGGTGACTTTCTTTCTTTATTTTTATTTTACTTTACAATACTGTATTGGTTTTGTCATAATTTACATGAATTCACCACGGGTGTACATGAGTTCCCAATCCTGAACCCCCTTCCCATCTCTCTCTCCATATCATCTCTCTGGGTCATCCCAGTGCACCAGCCCCAAGCATCCTGTATCCTGCATGGAACCTAGACTGGTGATTCATTTCTTACATGATAGCATACATGTTTCAATGCCATTCTCCCAAATCATCTCACCTTCTCCCTCTCCCACATAGTCCAAAAGCCTGTTCTATACATCTGTGTCTCTTTTACTGTCTCACATACAGGGTTATCATTACCATCTTTCTAAATTCCATAAATATGTGTTAGTTTACTGTATTGGTGTTTTCCTTTCTGTCTTACTTCACTCTGTATAATCGGCTCCACTTTCATCCACCTCATTAGAACGGATTCAACTGTATTCTTTTTAATGGCTGAGTAATACTCCATTGTGTATATGTACCACAGCTTTCTTATCCATGGGTGACTTTCATCCTCAGTAAAGGCTTCGTTTAGAGAGATTCATAGTTGAAAGTGGCATAACACGAACCCTAATCAGTTTTCCAAAAGAATATGAGTTTCCTTAGGTAGTTTCTAGCTGCCTCCAAATTGAAACAAAACACTTAAACCAGATCACCAAATGGCCATAAATATATCACTTAAGGCTTCAGTCTTCAAATTCATAACACTGGGGCATCTCAGGTATATCTTAAGTTACAATTTAGTTATCTACTCCTGTGATTTTTTTTAATTTGCGTATTTTCCCATGAACTAATATATAGCCTTTGTTTTCCCAGCATTATTTAAAAGCAAAGCAAAACAAAACAAACAAACTAACTAACTAAAACGTCACTTTGAATTGAAGCATAAGCATCAGGGTTATTAAGAAAATTCAGGCTTAGCATAGGATGTTTCTGTAGTCTAATAAGGTTACTTGTTGACATTTTACCATACAATCTAAAGAGAGTTCTAATTCTATTTATTTGCTTTATATTCAGTGATTTGCAATCAAAATTTGTGTGAAAATATTATGTATAAATCACTATGTGATGTGAATCGTTATTACTACACTGATATTTCTCATATAAAATTAGTACCCAATTACCATTTAAGCACTGGCAATTTTATTTTTTTAAAAATTTCTAACCCATTAAGATCACATTCTGTAACCCCAATCCCAAATATCACTTGTTTACATCTACCTACTAGGCATCACACAAGTAGTTCAACTGAACATATGAAATTCTGAACAAAGGTTTGTGAAATAACTCCCTAAATCTGACCTTTCTTTTGTTTTCCCTACCCATCCATCCAGTTGCCTAAGACAGAAAGAATCCCTTTACTTCTCACTTTTTTTTTTTACCACTAACATCCAAAACACATGTTAATTTCTTTTGATTGTACCTCTGACTTAGCTTTCTTAGTCATACTAACTGCAGTTGTATAGAAGCATCTACTACTGTTTTTCACCTTAACTGCATTGATACTTTGAGAGATGCTGGTTAATTCTAATACCTGACTCTTCATTGGGTTCTGTTGCTGAAGTTTGTCTGAGAATTTGTCTCAACTTCCACCTTAATGTTTAGGTTTTTCTAATTTGTTTAGTTAATTTCCCCTTGTCTAGGTGTGTAATTGTTCAGCATTATTTTGACTGTGTTCACCCATCACATTGATTTACTCTAAACTTCATCTTAGTAATGCTATATATGTGTATACATATATATCTTTATAGTCATACTATCCATTCTTAAATTGTGTGGTAATGCATATAATGTTTTTTGGGAATATCCCCTCATTTCTATAACTGAATCAGTTCTCCAGCTACCTGATATCTTATCAGACTGTATCAGCCACCTTGTTATCTCTTTTTTGTCCCCAATTGACTTCAAGCCCATGAAGTATAGAAACAGTGTCTTTCTTCCCATTATATCCTCAGGTCCTGACACAGTGTCTAGCATAATATGGACACACAATAATTATTTGCGAATTATCAAATGGTTATATTATGATGCAAACACTGACCCCCAACAATATTAATCATTGTGCCCTTTGGTTAATTCATTAGAACCAGGCAGATCTCATCTTAAACAACTTGAATTGCAATTAAACCATTTATTCTTTCATGTTGTTCCTTAATAAATTGTTACCATTTCCTATTCAAATATCAACAACCAAATTTTAGTCACTGCTTGTACAGTTGCTATCTAGTTGAGCTAACTTCATAAGGAATTGCCCTCTCAGAGTTAAATTTTAGTAAAGGAAATTGGGCAAGTACATAAAAAGGACAATACCATTTATTCATGCTTCCAGTTTTTCATTCATGAAGCAGATAAGTATTCAAGGCAAGCCTTGTGTCTAGCATTGTTCTAAGTGCTGGTAAAAAAAAAAAAAAAACATACAAAATGCCTGCCTGCCTGCCTTCCTATGAGTTATCTTGTAGCAGAGAAAAACAGAAAATAAACTCACAATGACTCAAATGGTGATAAGTGCCATGGAGAAATGTATAACAGGTAAAGTGATGGAACATGAAGAGAAAGCTTCCTACATTTTGTGGGCTGGTCTGGGAAGGTCTCACTAACGGGGATATTGAGCAAGAGCCAAAGAAGGAAATGAGGAGAAAGGAGCTGTGTGGCCTTGGGAAAGAACACCATCCTAGGTATGGAGAAGAATGTGCAAAGATGAGCCAGGCTTGTTTTCAGAACATCAAGAAAACCTCTGGCATGAGAACACTGACAGTTGGGTTACTGAAAGCTGGGCTCAGAAGCACAATTACACCTGGCTACACAAAGGAGTATGTTAAGGCTGTGTATTGTCATCCTGTTTATTTAACTTCTATGCAGAGTACATCATGAGAAATGCTGGACTGGAAGAAACACACTCTGGAATCAAGATTGCCAGGAGAAATATCAATAACCTCAGATATGCAGATGACATCACCCTTATGGCAGAAAGTGAAGAGGAACTAAAAAGCCTCTTGATGAAAGTGAAAGTGGAGAGTGAAAAAGTTGGCCTAGAGCTCAACATTCAGAAAATGAAGATCATGGCATCCGGTCCCATCACTTCATGGTAAATAGATGGGGAATCAGTGGAAACAGTGTCAGACTTTATTTTTTGTGGCTCCAAAATCACTGCAGATGGTGACTGCAGCCATGAAATTAAAAGACACTTACTCCTTGGAAGAAAATTATGACCCACCTAGATAGTATATTCAAAAGCAGAGACATTACTTTGCCAACTAAAGTCCGTCTAGTCAAGGCTATGGTTTTTCCTGTGGTCATGTATGGATGTGAGAGTTGGACTGTGAAGAAGGCTGAGCACCGAAGAATAGATGCTTTTGAATTGTGGTGTTGGAGAAGACTCTTGAGAGTCCCTTGGAGTGCAAGGAGATCCAAGGAATCCATTCTGAAGGAGATCAGCCCTGGGATTTCTTTAGAAGAAATGATACTAAAGCTGAAACTCCAGTACTTTGGCCACATCATGCAAAGAGTTGACTCATTGCAAAAGACTCTGATATGGGGCAGGAGGAGAAGGGGACGACAGAGGATGAGATGGCTGGATGGCATCACTGATTTGATGGACGTCAGTCTGAGTGAACTATGGGAGTTGGAGATGGACAGGGTGGCCTGGCGTGCTGTGATTCATGGGGTCACAAAGAGTCGGACACGAATGAGTGACTGAACTGAACTGAACACAGGTTCTCACAGATAATTCAAAACTTCAACCTCCCCATTGACCTAAATAAGAAGACTGGATGATTTTGAGTAGAGTCAAGACCAGACCTGGCTTATTCTTTGAAAGGATAACTATTTCCTCCATGGCACCATCTTGGAAAAGGTGACTGGTAGAGCTGAACGAGAGACACACAGCCTCGCTCCAAAGGGAAAGAGTCTCTAACTACTCATGGAAAACACCCACGACACAGAGAAAATTAGTCTTAAAGTACAGGTCAATTAAGTTAATGCACACTCACCCTCTTGAAAATCCTAGGATTATATCTCCATGGCACTCATTTGTGGGCAATTCTAGCTTCCTTGATTCCAAGGTCTTATTCTCATTAAAAAGATGAGACACATTTGCTAATTCACAAGATACAGGAAACTTTTGAAACTTTAAAAATGTCTGTACAGTATTTATTATTAGATTGTCTACCTAGCACACATGTGACAGGTGATTCAAAAAAAAAATAATAATAATAATTACCAAAAACAGTAGTTAGTCTAACATCTTAAAAAAGGTATATGACATTAGGTACAGAAAAGATGCATGGAAAATAACAGTTTACATCATTGAAATATATTAATAAATCCTTTTTTATCTCTTGACTAAGAAGTCAAAATTAGTTTTACTTATCTTTGTGTATATTCTTATTCAGACTTTGAAACTTTTTATTTTTTTTCCAGTACTTTAACTCCTGGTATCAATAGGCTGTAGAGTTCAAAATTTACTTCTATAAATGTTTTATTAGCATTTACAAAGGTGTGAGAATGATTCACTCAGTATAGTATTAAGTTCTGGGACTTTAAATACTTGAAAGAGAACTACTATGTGTATATGTATGTGCAACACTTTATATTAACTCACTTTTAGCTTGTTGTATTTTATATGCAAGTTTTTTTTCTTCCATTTTTACAGTAACTCTGGAGCAAACAATATTGTTCTGGTTCATGTGATATTTTGGAGAGACTAAGTATTCTTCTAATCCCTTGTTTTCTTATATCCCTCAGGCCACCTATTGTTACAAATAGGCACATACAAAATGAGTGGTTAATTCTTGTTCACTTAATATGCATAATTTGTGTAATTAATTGTGGTTTAAAACACATAGTAACAATCTCATCATTTTCTTTGTGCTATTGTCTCTGTGTCCGCCCACTGATTTTAACAAGCCACCAGAACCACGACCCTGTGGCCTCAGCACAGATCTACATCATTCTTCTGATTATAGGTCCATTATCTTTGCAATGTAAATAAATCTGTTTCCACACAGAAAAGTCCTCCTTAGAATATTAATAATTCCTCATAGAAACACCTGATGTAGGACAGTGACATAGTGCTACATTCATGGTTTACTTTGAGTTCTATAATATATTAAACTGCAGTTTCTAAATGAATTCCCCTATTTTATGACCTAATCACTGAAGTCAACTCTGTATCCAGGCCAATTTGCTCATCTGGTTTGAGCCTGGTTCAAATAAGATAAATGTGTGTTTGATTTCCAAATGGGCTACTTAGCTATTCCCAGAGTAAGCCTACAACACCCATTTGCTGTAACATAACAGCAGCCAAGCATCTTATAGATAAATGCATGTGGTCACAAGGAGATGAGATTAAATATGAGAATTACAGCTCTAACTTGTTACATTATTTCCATGTGCCAAGTTCTGTTCTGACTTATGGAAAACAAACAGACAAAAACCACTCTTGTATTCCTTAGAGCAGCCAGCCACTGGAAGAAGATAATATCATATGTCAGAAATAGAGAAACAGAGAAGTTAAATGAACTGTCTCAGTCCATAAGGCAGTAAATTTCACAGTTGAGATTTTAACCCAAGTAGTCTGGCTACAATTGTACAATATATGTGTTTAGAAAAACCCCTTATAATGATGTACATGAATTTTCTATATGAAAATCAGGATATAACTGGCTTTGAAGAATTCAATTTCAGTCTACTCCCATTTGATATTTTAAGTGTTCCTTAATGTCATAACTAAGGTCTGTTAACAATTAAAAGAAAGTATTTTAGATTGTTCCCATTTAGACAATATAAGAAAGATAATATTTATTAAATTAATGTATCTAAAGAGAGTTTATTATAATGTGAAGTTGCTTTTTCTATAGAATTTGGGATCACCTAAATTGTGATGAAAGTAGTAAGACTTACAATGAATAGTTATATACTTAATTATATAATTAAATTATTTTAAAATACAGGTTATTTTAATTTAATATTTAAGCATAATTAATAATTATATGTAGAAATACTTATTTTAATTTTTTAATTAAATTTTTATTTTTACCTTATTTTACTTTACAATACTGTATTGTATTGGTTTCGCCATACATTGATATGAATCCACCACGGGTGTACATGAGTTCCCAAACATGAACCCCCCTCCCACCTCCCACCCCATATCATCTCTCTGGATCATCCCCGTGCACCAGCCCCAAGCATCCTGTATCCTGCATCAAACATAGACTGGAGATTCGTTTCTTACATGATAGTATACATGTTTCAATGCCATTCTGCATTTTCACACACAAAAATAATGAGCTCTGTGAGAATGGAATTTTGTTTTTTAATATCTTTAGTCACTGCTGTGTCCTTAGCATAGACAAAACTCTATCATATAGTAAATAACCCAATATATTTATTGAATAGATGAGTGAATTCTTTATATAAAATCCAAGAGAATGATTGGAAACATGCTATTATTAACCTAATCATTGTGCTTAGAGAATTAGAAAATGCAGAAACATATCTTTGTCTTGTGATCAGGAAGAAGCAGGGGCCATTACTCAAAGAAAAGGTGGAACTGAGACTAGAGATAAAACCCACAAAACAAGCAAGCAAGTAAGAAACAAATGAAAATCAGTAGCTCTCTAATTCTTTCTTTGAAAATGAATATCCAGAGAGCCCTCTAGGCTCCTCTGTCCATGGGAATTCTCCAGGCAAGGATACTGGAGTGGGTTGCCACACCCTCCTCTAGGGGATCTTCCAAACACAGGGATAAAACCCAGGTCTCCCACATTGCAGGCAGATTCTTTACATTCTGAGCCCCCTAGGCAGGGAAACCCATGAATACCAGAGTGATAGAGATAGGAGTAGCCTATCTCTTCTCCAGGGGACCTTCCCGACCCAGGAATCAAACCAGGTCTCCTTGCATTGCAGGCAGATTCTTTACCAGCTGAGATACCAGGGAAGCCCCTCTAATTATTGAATGTCATAAATATAATTTTTATATATTTCAAAAAATACATCAATATCTTATGTAAAACAATAGCTCCATATAAAACTGCAAATATTTCCCTACTCTCCCCAAAGGATATGCTCATGCCTAGATAAGGTGTGTTGGGGCTTCCCAGGTGGCACTTTTGGTAAAGAGGTAATGCAGGAAACACAAGAGAAGCAGATCCATTCCCTGGGTCTGGAAGATCCCCTGGAGCAGGGAATGGCAACCCACTCCAATGTTCTTGCCTGAAAGTCCCATAGACAGAGGAGCATAGTGGGCTCCAGACCTTGGGGTCTCAAAGATTGAACACAACTGATGGACTAAGTATGTGCACACATGCACACATGCACACACACACACACACACACACACACACACACATAGAGTAACTGTGTAACTCTGAAGAGAAACCCTCTGGATAAAAAATCTAGCATGGAGTGAGATTTAGATATGTCACCTTGCCATATAGTCAGTGAATCGTGACCTGGCTCTCTAATCTGCTGATAACTATACAACCCTAACTTCTGCTAAAATGGCAACTGTATAGTTGCTAAGTCGCTTCAGTCATGCCTGACTCTGTGTGATCCTATGGACTGTAGCCTGTCAGGCTCCTCTGTCCATGGGATTCTCGAGGCAAGAAAACTGAAGTGGGTTGCCATGCCCTCCTCCAGGGGATCCTCCCAACCCAGGGATTGAACCCACATTTGTTACTGTCTCCTGCATAAGCAGGCAGGTTCTTTACCATTGATGCCACCTGGGAAGCTCATAAGCCTGGATTGTTTGCTTCCTGTAAGCAGTAAAGTCCACTTCCTGCAACTTTCACAATCAAGTAAGAATGTATCCAATGCTTAGAATCTGATCCAGATATCACCAACCAGTCAACATCACTTAGAGACTTTGCTTTCTAAACATGGGACTGAAATTGCCTTTTTGTGCTTAAAAACAAACAGCAAACAAACAAAAACATCTGCCTTTTCCAGGCCTCACCCTTAGTTTACATAGCATAACCTGTATTTTTTATCTGACAGTGAAACTTTTTCTCATCATTCTGTCATTATCCCTTCAGTCTTTATTTTCTTTTGACATAGCTGACTATTTAGTAAATTGCAAAATTGTCTACCTCACCACCAAATGCAATCACAATAAATTTTCTCTATATATAAAGTATAGAAATAGAAAGCAATAAACAATGGTCAGTAGCAAGAAACATATTCTTGGCAACAAGCGTACATTTTGTTGTTTTCGTGGAGGTGGAGAGAACCCATATGCTGATTTACCTTGCCCTTTCTATCCAGAGTGCTTTCTTATGCAATGACCAAAGGACATTAAATAGAGCAGCAGATTCTTACTTTGAAAGTGATACTATTTGGAAACCTATTTCCTGTTGGACTGGTTATAGACATTTAGGAGGTGCTTTAAATATTGAGAAATATTGTGCTCCTTTCTTGTCAGAATTGAAAATTTCACAGTAACAGACTCTTAATGCCTTATGTGGCCATTTGCCATTTCAGTCCAAAGGATTCCATTGCCTCACAGTTAGTGCTAGATTTCTTGTTAAGGAAGTGATAGTTGAATCTGCATAACAGACTTGTGGTTTCCTATTTCCAACCAATCATCAGACATCCAATCTGTGGCTCCCACCTTAGTTAGTTCCTTCCCTAGATCAACATGAAATAACACACTCCCTTAAGAAGCAATGCTACTTGGCTTTCTGACACCCAAGACACTTGTACATGGATTTTCCTTATTGGTAGGGAAATTTACAAGGAGAAGTTTTAAAAATAAGTCTGGAAGGCCCTCCATTCCTGCAGCTTTCTCAAATATCACTGTTTCTCATCTACTTGTCAGCTGTCTGGAAGCATTGACTAGAATCATAAAGAACCTTTATTAGAAAATTACTTAACTCTGTTATTTCTGCTTTCAGATGACCTCCTTTTGTTGTAGTCTGTTGTATTCCTGTAGTACTGCAACTCACAAAAAGCAGCAAATGAAATTCAATAACCAGATGTTTTTCTACTATGTCTTTTAGGCATATATCTTTTAAAAATGGCATAATAATGATGCAAATAAATCTATAAAATTCTACCAAAAGAAATAAAAGATGAACTAAAGAAACAGAAAGAAAAGCTATATTCCTGGATGAGAAGATTTAATGTTACCTATTTTTCCCAAAGTAATTTATAAATTTAACACAAAACAAATTTTAAGGAAATTGTCAAACTAACTCCAAAATTCAGCTGAAAGATAAAACACTAAAAGTATCCAAAGAGCCATGACAAAGAATGGTGAGAAATAATTATATCAGATATGAATATGTAAGTTCCCTGGTGGTCTAGTGGTTAGGATTCAGCATTCTCACCACCATGACCTGGGCTTGATTCCAAGTCAGAGAAATACCTGTTTAGTCTTTCCTCATGTCTCAGGTGGTAAAGAGGCTGTCTGCAATGCAGGAGACCCAGGTTCAATCCTGGTGGGCTACAGTCCATGGAGTCACATAGAGTCCAACATGACTGAACGATTAAGACATACACATGAATATTTATGTAACATGTATAAGAAAGGAAGAAAGAAAGTGAAGTCGCTCAGCCGTGTCTGATTCTTTGCAACCCCGTGGACTGTAGCCTACCAGGCTCCTCTGTCCATGGGACTTTCCAGGCAAAAATACTGGAGTGGATTACCATTTCCTTCTCCAGGAGATCTTCCCAACTCAAGATTTGAATCCAGGTCTCAAGCATTGTAGGCAGACACTGTCTGAGCCACCAAGGAACGTGTATAAGCATATATATCAAATTAAATACACACTAATTAAAACAGTTGTCATTATTTGAAGGCAAGACAAAGAGATCAATAAAAAGAAGCTTTAAAAAACAGACATAAATATGTTTAGTGTATAACAAAGTTGACTTTCAAAGACAGGACAGGCTATTTAACAGATATAGGTTAGGACAATGATCTATCTACTTGGAAAAAAACAATTTGAATTTCCTTTTATACACAAATAAATGTAATTATAGTTGTCCTAAAAAGCTAGAAATGAAATGTCACATTTGTTGCTGCTGGTGCTTAGTTGCTTCAGTCAAGTCCGACGACTTGTGTGAGACCCTCTGGACTGCAGCCCGCCAGGCTCCTCTGTCCATGGGATTCTCTAGGGAAGACTACTGGAATGGGTTGCCATACACTCCTCCAGGGGATCTTCCTGACTCAGAGATCAAACCCAGATCTCCTGCATTGTGGGCAGATTCTTTACCACTGAGCCCCCGAGGAAGCCCTTATTTAAAATCATATAAAATAATGGGACAGATGTTAAGCCTGTGTACTCATTAGTTCGAGCCCCTTAGAAAAAACAGAACACTTGCTAGTGCATAGCAAGGAATCTCTTTCTAACTCAGGATCTTGCCCCTCTTAGTGCCTCAAGGCAATCAGTTTCACATTTCAGAGTCTGTCTCTTACAATACTGCACAGGCTTTTGCACCATTTTAAGAAAGGGTGGAGATGATATTAAGAATAAAAAACTCCTGTTAATGAAGCAGTGTTGTGCTATACTGTGCTGTGCTTAGTAACTCAGTGGTGTCTGACTTTCCAACTGCATGGACTATAGCCTGCTAGGCTAGTCTGTCCATGGGGATTCTCCAGGCAAGAATAATGGAGTGGGTTACATGGCCTCCTCCAGGAGATCTTCCCAACCCAGGGATAGAACCCAGATTTGCTGGATTGTGGGTTGATTCTTTACCATCTGTGCCACCAGGGAAGCCCAAGAATACTGGAGTGTGTAGCATTTCCCTTCTCCAAGGAACCTTCCTGACTCAGGAATCAAACTGGGGCCTCATGCACTGCAGGAGGATTGTTGACCAGTTGCACTATCAGGGAAGCCCATTGTTAGCATTCTGTTTTTCTCCTCCTTTGATGCTGCTTAACCATTTCTGTCAGTGTCATTTTCTTCTACTGTGGGTTCCCTTCTTTTCACCCCAGCAAACAAGCAGTTCTTAATTTTAATAATATATTGTAGTGAGCTTAGATGATAAGAGAATATTTTTCCATGCCTTGTATATATAAATTGCCTGGAAAGAACTCACGTTCTTTGTTCATACCTTAATTTATCATTGAGATCTGGCATATGAAAGCTACATCTATCCCTATACCTATTAATACATCTATATCTACATTTGTATCTCCACCTATATCTAAATTAACTGTAGCCCAAATAGTCCCGCATAAATAAAACCACAAAGTCTTAGTAAACCATAACCTTGCATTTAGCCTGCAAGTCTGAAAGCTCACCCACCTTGTTGGTCAGGTTAACCCTGCTCTATGCATCTCTTGTTTTCCTTTCAGTCTAGGCAGTCTCTTTTCATGATCCTGGCAGAAGCACAGGATGACAGGAAGAAATATACAGGGTTTTCTTGAGTCTGGGCTTAGATCTAGTACATGTTCCCTTCTGTCCTATTTTATTGCTTACAGCAATTCATATGGCTAAGCCCAGTGTCAAGAGATTCTTCACGATTCCTCTTGCAGAGTGACCATAGATCACAAAGCAAACAGTACAGATCAGGGAGGAGTGGAAAGCTGGATCTAGAAATGTCATCAACCACAGGATAAAATAACTGTCTCCATTGAGATCTGTGCGCACCCCTGTGGTCTTAGGAATAGAGTCTGTTATAAGAAGTTAGAAAGAAGGAGAACTTGGAGAGATAATATTCACTGGTGTTAGTATTATACCAGATCATGTGCTTATACATAAAAGAAAGACTGTTATTTTTGTAAACAGCTTTAAGAAGAGGCGTATGAATTATTTAAAGAGAGATACTTTCACTGATCACATGTGCAGACGTCCACAAGTGCCAGCTCTCAAGTTCCCCACTTTCTCCTGGAGCTTAGAGTGTACTCTGTGGTATTAGAAATAAGTAAACAGCAGGCACACAGTCTGCTGCAGGCAGGGAGAATATTAAATACATTACCCAGAAAGTGCCCGAGGGTTCATATATCTATCCAGCTAATTCAAACTGGAAGTGACTTTTGTCATTGAAAAGAGAGTAGTATAAACTATTCTTTTGCTGCAGGGCTTGCAGAGAATACAGATGAACAAGAAAATAGGTGGAAGCTGTCCAATTTATCCAAATGGAGAAAAGTGTTATTTCTTAGTCATTAATTGTACTTTTACCCTCCTTTAATAGGTAGAAAAACTCCATGTAACAATTCAAAAGAATGAATTTTAATCAACTGTGACCTCATTATTTCTATAGGTGAAAATAAGGACTCAATAAATATTTACTCAAAAAATGCAGAGAGCAAAGTAGAGAGAATATTCTTAAAATAGTAATAGTAAAGACTTGACACAGGGAAATGAACCTAAAACAGAAATGTAAGAGGACAGAATAGTGGGATGAACATGCAGGTATAAATAAACCATTAGGGGAATACAGAGAAATATGTCCTAGAGTTTGTCAACTTACAGGAGTCAGGCTTAACCCCAGCTCCTATTGTATAATCCTGCCTTTCAAATATACATACATCTATATATACTCTTAAGGAACACTATCATAAAATGTTTATAATTCTCATTAGTTTTAAATACACAATTAGTTTGCCACATTTTGTGATTCCAAAGGTAAAGGAACCCCTCCAATTGTTTTTGCTAAATTATAATATACTATTAATAAATGTATTGTTATTAATAGCACAGTTAGAAACAAAATGCTAGTTAACAGTAGGAACTCTAGAGCTGGGCAGCCTGGATCATTTCACTCTTGTACCACTTACTAACTTTGTAGAAGCACATAAGCTATGTAAATTTATGATTTAGTGTCTCATTTGTCATATGTATAGATAATGAGGCTATCTGTCCACAGGATTTCTGTGAGGGCAAAACACTTAAGATGGAGCTTGGAAAGTATCTGATAAATTATAATGATTAAATAAATGATAGACAAATTAATGCATTGTTATTATTAATATGAATTTTTATATTGAGAGTAAACAAAGAAAGGAAAAAAAAAGTTAACTCCTGTCTTGCAAAACAAAACAAAACAAAACACATTGTACATAGCTTATTCTCAGAGATATATGTAATCAATTGTAAAAGGCTCTTAGTGATCATTTCCTACTATGCATTTATGAATTTATAAATGAAACATATAGTAAAGCTGACATAATCAAGATTTTTCCTCTCTTTGTAGGATTGAATACAATTTTTCCTATGCAAATAACTCAGTGGTTTTTAATAATTAAAAATTAAAAATGGCAAAAGTGGTCTCATTTATTAAATTAAAAAATTACTTACAAGTTTTTTTATCTTACAACTTGGGCTTACCCAGTGGCACTAGTAGCAAAGTTTATGTCTCCTCTGGCATACAGGAGACATACAAAGACATGGATTGATCCCTGGGTCAGAAAGATCCTCTGGAGGAAGGCATGGCAACCCACACCAGTATTCTTGCCTGGAGAACCCCATGTATAGGAGAGCTTGGCAGTCTATTGTCCACAGGGTTGCAAAGAGCCAGACAGGACTGAAGTGACTTAGCAGAGCACAAATCAAATAACATGTATTTGGAAATTGAATGTCCACTTTTAAATGATGAGTGTATCTAAGAAACCATAACGAGGAAAATTAGAGAATATTTGTAATAGGATAAAAATGAATGAAGAATTAGCCAGTATTTATTACATGCAGCTGAAGCTGCTTAATGCAATTAAATACAATGTGAATGATGAATGAAAACAAATACTGGACACTAGCATAAAATTTTGTGAAATTTGAACACAATCTTTAGTTTATAATACTGTATCACTTGTTAGATTCCAGTTTTTTTTTTCTTTTTGCAAGATAGTATTTCTTCACATTCTCAGAATTGAATTAAAAATTTTAAGCTTTATTTAAATTTTTAAATCACTAAGATGATAAATTTTTTAGACTTTCAATAGTAACATTTGATGTCAAAATACACAAAACAACATCAAAGTTTTGAGTGAAACTTTAGTATGAATATTCTATTCATACTAAGTCAAAGAAGTGGAATCAAAATGTCATAGTTTTTTTTAGCTAGGCAGAAATTCATACATTTTCTAAATATATATATATATTATATTATAGGTATAATATAGATGTGTGTGTATACAAAAGCTTTTCTATGATGCTTGATAAATGCTTAATAAAGAACAACAGCAACAGCACAACAACAAAAAAGAGATGGAGAAATTGGAAAACATAAATTAAATGAAATGGGAGCACTGAATATTACATAGAAAAAGTGAAACAAGTTATATAAAAGATCATATAGTTCAGTGTTTTTTTTTTTTTTTTAACATAGCATTTGTATTTTTCAAAGAATTCCAAGATAATTCTGTAATGCATCTGGATTTTTAAAAGTGATTACAACCTTTTCTATTAAATGGTAGTTTTAGTGATATGGAATTCTATTGTTTTCTTTTGATTAATCATGATACAGTGGCATTAAACAAGTAATAGTTACATAATTACAATAGTAAATGACGTTTATCAGTTTTCACAATCAATAGCTAGATTAATTTAAAAAAAAGACAATTAAATTTCCAGTCATAATGGAAACATGAGTAACAATGATATAAAATAACTATATACAATTTTGGAGTTAAGTAGAGTGATGTGGTAAGTGGAAGTACATACAACAACAATAACAGCCTTATAGAATTTCCTTTGTATGTTATTTTCCATTGTTGCTTTTAACATTTTATTTTTGTATTTTGTCATTTTGATTACTGTGTCTCGGTGCATTTCTCCTTGGGTTTGTTCTGTTTGGGACTCTCCACACTTCCTGGACTTTGTCAGCTACTTACTTCAGATGTTAAGGAAGTTTTCAGCTATTATTTCTTCAAACATTTTCTTGGGTCCTTTTTTTCTCTCTGTTTTTCTAGTACCCCTATAACGTGAATGTTGGTGCACTTAATGTTGTCCCAGAGGACTTTTAAGCTGTCTTCATTTTTTTATTTTCCATTCTTATTTTTCCAAATTCTGTTCTGTGACAGTAATTTTCACCATTCTGTCCTGCAGGTCATTTATGTATTCTTTTACATCAGTTATTTTGCTAATGATTCCTTCTGTTGTATTTTTCATCACTGTTCTTTAGTTCTTTATTTCTTTTATCATCACAATATTTGCCTCCGTTATTTTTCCAAGATCCTAAATTATCTTCACTATCATTATTCTGTCCCTTCATTTGAGACAAAACCCTCTGCTTTTTAATTCTGTTTAATTTTCTGTGGTGGCTCAGATGGTAAAGCATCTGCCTGCAATATGGGAGACCCAAGTGTGATCCCTGGGTTGGGAAGATCTCCTGGAGAAGGAAATGGCAACCTACTCCAGTATTCCTGCCTGGAGAATCCCAGGGACAGAAGAGCCTGGTAGGCTACAGTCCATGGGGTTGCAAAGAGTTGGGCACGACTGAGTGACTTCACTTCACTTAAATTTTCTGTGATGTGGTTTTCCTTCCAGGTGTTGGAGGACTGTGGTTCTCCTTCTGTCTGCTCTCTGGTAGATGAGGCTAAGAGGCTTGTGTAAGCTTCCTGATACAAGCGAGGCCAATGGCTAAAAAAAAAGTTTTGCTCTACTGGACAGGGTCATGCTCAGTGAAACTTTAAGCCAACTATCCACTGATAGGTGGGGTTGCTCTCCCTCCCTGTTAGTTGACTGAGGTGACCCAGCCCTGGTGTCTATGGGCTCTTTGGTAGGGTTAATGGTACCCTTCAAGGAACTTTCAAGAGGACTTATACCAAGGAGCCCCTTCCAGGACTGCTGCTGCCAGTTTCCCTGTTCCACAAACCTTCACAGAAGACTCTCCAACACTAATAAGTAGGTCTGGTTCAGTCTCCGGTGGGGTCACTGCTCTTTTCCCCTGGGTCTTGGCATTCACAAGATTCCATTCCCTCTAAGAGTGTAGTCTCTGTTTCCTCCAGTCCTGTGGAAGTCCTGTAATCAAATACCACTGGACTTGAAAGCCAAATTCCCTGGGGATTCCCAGTCCCTTTGCTGAATCCCCAAACTGGGAAGCCTGATATGAAGATCAGAACCTTCACAATAGTGGGAGAACTTTTTTGTTATTATTGTTCTCCACATTGTGGGTCACCCACCCACAGAGTATAACATTTGATTTTACTGTGTTTTTGCCCATCTTACCACCTTGTTGTGGCTTCTTCTTTGTTTTTGGATGTGGGATGTCTTTTTTGTGGGTTACAGTATACTGTCACTGGTTGTTCAGTGGTTATTTGATTTTGGTGCTCTCATGGGAGGAGGTGAGTGCATGTCCTTCTACTCCACCATCTTGAACTGGAAGCCAGTGTTTTTTTTTTTTTTTTTTATATTGCTTTTTAATTAAAAGGAAAATAAAGCAAACTCTTACAGGATGCTTGAAGCTTTGTTCTTCTTGCCTGAGTTTTAGATAAAATGTGTACTATTCAATACTCTGGGTAGTGGTGGTGGTGGTGGTTTAGTTGCTAAGTCATGTCCAACTCTTGTGACCCTGTGGACCCCTGCCAGGCTCCTCTGCCCATGGGATTCTCCAGGCAAGAATACTGGAGAGGGTTACCAGTATGCATATCCACAATTTCCATATAAGATTCTACTTGTCTGGCTCTATTTACTTTCACAACATCTTTGAAGTTCTGTTACCCACATTAGATTAATTGCACCCATCTTTCTGTTGCACTCCAACATTTTGCATTCATTTTTTGAAAAGATTTTGCACTGTTATCACTACCTGGAATATTCTTTCAGTTGATACTTGCATAACTGTCTCCTTGTTGAGCTTAGTGTTCAAATTAAATGTATATTTCTCAGAAGGGATATGTATCATAATATTGGTGGTTAGCATATTAACATGTATTAGTTGATGTTAGTATATTTGGGATCAAGTAAGAGTCACTTTAAACCAGATTGTTTTAAATAATTTAAATTTTATTTTATATAAAAGGAATTCTGCAGGTACTGATAGATTTCAGAATTGATTGATGGAGTGGCTTAATGGTATAGGAGAAACTTACATTTAATCTTCCTCTGCACTACATCAATTAATTAACTTCTTCCTGACTTCTTTAATTTGTTGTTATAGAATAGCTCCAAGTGATATGTTTTTCTGTTCACATCAGTATGTTTGAGACAAATAACTTATTAATCTTTCACTCATCTATGAAACAAAATCCTTTCTTTCTTTCTAATTGGACGAACATAAGTCATGTAACCACTATGGGACCTGCAAAGTCACCAGAGGAATATTTGCTAATTGACTATGGTTAAGTAAGACTCATGCTGGAGCTTTGAATGGAACCATCTTCCCTGTGATCACTTTTTGCTTCACGGTTGGACACATGATTGTGGTATGTTGAAATGAAATAGTATCTTATGATACCCATTGGTATCTTAGATGACAATGCAGCACCTCATCAAGCACTTATGGTAAATACACACTTCACGTGTCTCGTGCCCCTGTGTCCTTTTCAGTTACAAGGGACAGGTGAAAGCTAATCATTTGCCTGAGATTGTGAGAGCCAACAGTCAGATTACAAAGTGTTGAAGTTCCTAGTTATAGGTCCTGAGCTTACCAGGAGCTACTATTCCTTCCCAAGTACAAGTATTCTTGCTTGAGCAGCTGCCAGGAGCTCAGCAATTTGGAAGTCCTTCACATAAATAGCACCTGAAGTTGCATTGAATTAATAGCAGCGTGTATGGGCATAACCCTCAGGTATGTGGGCATGAACTTGCCTTACTCAGAGACTGGATAGATTGTTCCTTCAGATTGGACTAAGTTATAACCATATTCCCAGATATCAGGGGTACAACACCCTAGCCATGCCCACTAAGCCACTACAGTCGTGTCAAACTCTTGTGACCATATGGACTGTAACCTGCCAAGTTACTTTATCCATGGATTACTAGAATGGGTTTCCATGCCTTCCTACAGGGGATCTTCTCGACCCAGGGATCAAAACCCCACGTCTCTTACATATCCTGCATTGGCAGGCTGGTTCTACCACAATCTGGAAAGTCACCCTAACCATAGTTATTCTTATAACCAAAAGAAATCAGCAGAGAACACAGAACACCAAGGACACTGTGCCAAGTAAATTCCTAATGTGTGTTAAAGAAGATACCATTTAGTATAAAATGGAGCTTTCACAGATGCAATGCCCATGAATTTGGGCAAACTTCAGGAGATGGTGAGGGACAGAGAAGCCTGATGTGCTGCCCATGGGGTCACAAGGAGTCGGACACAACTGGATGACCAAACAACAATGAGATGAAATGAAAGAAGAATGAATGTTGGATGGGCAACCAAAAACTATCACCCTATTTACATTAGACACCCCTAACTTGTCAATTTCTATCAACTGCCTTTATTTTAGATTCTTCATACCACCTAATAGTATCTTTATTTATGGCTTATTTTATTTATCTTTTGCACCACTATTAATTTTAAGGCTCTTGACAAAAAGGAATATATATATATATGCTATGTTTCTTACTATCCTAGAATAATTTTGGCTCAAGTTACACAATCAATGAATATTCATAAAATTAATTTATCTAATACTCAATCAGCTAATTAGCAAATGTACTTCTTGAGAAAAAAAGAATGTACAAATTAGAAAGTTGTTATCTTATATTCTGACTCCATCTATGTGAATGTGGATTTATATATGTTTATGTGTCTGCATAAGTAAAAAAATAAAGATCCAGAATTCTTTCCTTTTCAAAATTCTTTTTTATGGCTGTTATGTAAAAGTGGCCTATGTCAGTATCAAATCATGACTTGCAAACATTAGTGTTGACTCAAAAATTACTCAGTTCTCACAGGAATTAATTTATGCTTAGAGAACTGACTACACTATGAGACAATTTCCAGGATAAATATGAAACTTTCCCTCATCACAGAGATGAATGAAGCCAATTTGCCTACACGGCATGGGAATACCGAGTACATTCTTGTGTTCAATGCATTGAATGAGGAGGAAAGAGTTACTGTAGCTCCCAAAATGTACTATGTATTCTGACTGAAGTTATTAAGAATATTTTAGATTCCATCAGGGAAAAATAATAAGTTGCAAGTAGAAATAAATTATGGCATCATTTAATAAATAGGGAAATTCAATGTGCTGTAGAGACAATTTATTGCAATAAATAGAGGGTCTTTTTCTTGCAGTGCATTGTAGTGAATATAAATCAAGGATTTTTTTTTTTTTTTTTTCCTCAAAGAGAAACAGTCACTAATTTCTTATAAGTTGTACCTGAGGGCCTAATTAGGCTAATACTTGACTCGAATGTTTCATTATCTTAGCAAGTGTTGTGTTATGGGCATCTCTGACCCACATTGTTCCTCTTTAAAACCCTCCTCTTTCAGCTTATAGGACATCTTGGCCTTGATTCTCCTCACATCATCTGACCTTTGCTCCTCAGTCTTCCTCATGACTTCTTCTTCTAATCATCTCCTAACTGTTGAGGGTTCCCAGAGCTTTCTTCTCAATATAATTGAGACATTCAAAAATATTTATTTCCCTAAAATTACTAGTCTTTCCATAGTTGACCTCTCATTTGGTGGCACAGCCTTTCAATCTTCTACTCAATCTGGAATACTTGGGCTGAAAGCTCAGTCATTTTTCTCCCTTTCTTCTCACACCCATTTAATTCAAACTCTGTCCTTTTTGTCACCAAAATATATTTCTGTTATTTACTCCTTGTCTATTCCTACCATGGAGCTAATGAACACTGTATTTATCTTTACTTTGAGTTGCTTCCACATTTCTTCAGTCAATGTTACTTTGTTCTCCATACAGCTGAGGGACTGAGAATTTCACCTCAAATTCATTTTTTGTACTTTCAAAAAATTTCTAGAATAAGATAGAGTAAAAACTCTACAGTTAACTAATTAATCATGTCAGATTTTTGCAAAGTTTAATATTCTTAGGATAGGAAACATACCAACTTTGGTTTGTACATGATATTCAAAAATAAATATTTAGCCACATCTCTGGAGTGTAATGATAAATATAGTATAATATAATGTATAGAAAAACAGCATATGATGATTTCAATGCTAAATTCTTCCTATGCAACTGATATTTAGGTAATCCTCCTAAAGCAATATATATATATATATATATATATATATGTACATATATATATATATTTAATCTTCCACTCATCTATACAAAAAAAATACTTCAAGTTTACATATATATATATATGGCTAAGTCCATTTGCTATTCACCTGAAACTATCACAGCATTGCTAGTAGGCTATATTCCACTATATATATTAAAAAAGTTTAAAAACAAAGCAAAATTTAAGATTCTCCCCCCTTCCACCTTGGTATCTAATACCATGTCTAAATGAGTTAATTATTCAAAGCAATTCAATTTTGTCCCAACTTATCAAAATAAAAGTATCCTCTATGGCTCTCCTATAAAATATTTGATTTAGTAAACCTCTTTTTTTTTTGAACCCTCAACATATCTTGCATATTTTAACTTTTCCATTCTGCTCTTTGACTCACTTTTTAATATCATGTTGTAAACATTCAGTTTCATCCTTCAAACCCTGTATATCTTTCAAGGCCTAAGTCAATTCTCACCATTTTCTATTAATTCATCCCAGAACTGTTTAGTGCCTAGAGCTATCTATCTCCACTGAACTCAGCAAGTTGTTATCACCATCAGATGAGTTTCACTTGTTAACTAATTGCACACTGGCTGATGCAATGTTTCAAATTTTTGCTACAATAATCTTAACTTAAATATAGTTTTTTACTATATCACCATATTTTGTTCCCTAGGGCAGACTGTATTTCTTAATTTGTGCTTAGTCACTCTGTCATGTCCAAACTCTTTGCAACCCCATGGACTGTAGCCCAACAAGCTCCTTTGTCCATGGGGATTCTCCAGACAAGAATACTAGAGTGGGTTACCATACCCTCCTCCAGGAGATCTTCCCAACCCAGGGATTGAACCCAGGTCTCCTGCATTGAAGGAAGATTCTTTACCAATGGAGCCAACAGGGAAACCCATTTCTTAGTTACTTGCAATTTATTCATTGCCTTCCATGCTTTATTTTGAAGATAAAGATTTAACTATGATCACATTACCAAAGCCTTGATTTTCCCATGTCTTTCTCATACTCCAGTAACATGTAAGTCCAGCTTTGAAATAGTTCAGATTGTTTTCAAAAAGACACATTTAAATAGAGTTTATGGGGAAGAAGTTGTACAGCATCACTACTACTTCCACTTTTCCATGTAGATCCCTCAGCTTGAAATTACTAAGGGTGGAAAGATCTTTTTAATCCAATTTTACATAGGTATAATTAAGAATTATTTATTATTTATGTTTTATCTGAAAATTAAATATAACCAGATGCTCTGTACCTTAATCTGCTAAATCTAGCAACCCTAACGCCTATAACCCAAACTCAGTTCACACTTTTATGAACACATAATCTTGTATAAATATGCATTTTTCCCATATATGTTCATATACATATAATACATATACTATATATCTGTTCGGTAGTTAGAATAGGAAAAGTGAAAGTAGCTCAGTTGTGTCTGACTCTTTGTGATCCCATGGACTATACAGTCCATGGAGTTCTCCAGGCCAGAATACTGGTGTGGGTAGCCTTTCCCTTCTCCAGGGGATCTTCCCAGGTTCCCAGTTGGGGAACCTGAATAGGAAAAAGGAGACCTAAATGGTGGTGGCTAAAAGACAAAGAAAGGGAAAAAAAAAAAAAAAATCACATGAAAATGGAAAATAAAAGAAAATCCGAGGATTTGAGTGAGAACCTCAGGTGAAACAAATAGCCATCCTGGCTAGCCCAATTTACATAGGGTAGGCCCAAGGGGAGGAGAAAAAAACATAAAAAGAAGAACCAAGATTTAGCCTCTCCTTCGGGGTCAGTGTGCCCTCACACCTCAAAAGTGTACTTTCCTTTGCTTGTCAAATAAAACTCTGAGCTTTAACAGAGTTTTAACACTGGTCCGCTGTTTCAAACCTCTGCTGCAGTAAGACAGAAATGAGGAAATTACACACTCCCTTGACATATCTGATACCATGAGTCAGATTTAACCTGGCTGAAACAACCTCAGCTCAGCCCCAGTGAGGTGGAGATCCAGCATAGCAGAAGTCCAACTTGGCAAAAGCTCACATGGTGAAAACTGAATGAGATGGAAACCAGGTTAGCAAAAACAAACTCAGCAGAAAGTTCACACCACTCAGTCTCAGATTCCACAAGACCTCCAGGTAAGGTAGGAGGTCCTCACCCCTGTGGATGGAAGGACATATGGCTAACAAAATCTTAATTCCTTTACAATCTCTTGTTTACAAGAGTGACAATGGATGCAACGGAGGGACTCTGGTAGGGGCTACTCTCCAGTGTATCCCAAAGGCTCCACTATCTTCTGTGCCTCAGTAACTGTTGCCCAAGAGGGTAAGGGTTCTTTTGTCCTTAACCTCCTTTGTGTTAAGGATCAGGACAATGGAAATTGGGCACAGGTCAGGCATTTAACAGATTTTCTGGCAAGTTGTTAAAGGCGTTCCTTGGCAAATTCTTCCCACTGCTTTTTTCTCCCATTTTTTAGCTCCTGTCTCCATCTATGCCACTGTTTGATTGGGCAGGTCATCATCTTTCCATCTCTAAAAGTTGTGTTTGAAACTGTTTACCTAAGATTGTGACTCAAACCCACATGACAGGGACTGTGCTATGCTTAATCACTGTCATGACCAACTGGGACTTGAGCCCAGACAAAACACAAGGTGCCTATTTCAGGACCTAATGAAGCTCAGGCTCTTGATATCTCATTGCAAAAAGAATTCACTGAGAGACACAGCAATAGATAAGAGATATATTTGTTTGGATTCAGAGAGAAGCACAGTTCACAGAGTATGTGCCCTCACAGAGGGTGAGTGTGGCAGCCTGAAATATGAGGTTAGTTTTTGTAAGCTGAGTGATTTAGTATGCTAATGAGTGGGAGGATCATTCCAACAATTGGGGAACCACCCACTTCCTGGTCTTTTGATAGTGCCTTGGAACTGTCATGATGCCTCTGGATATATCATTTACCTTGCAGATTGAGGATCAAGGTTTAGTTGAAATTGACTTGCTTTGCTATCTTGGGCCCATTTGATTTTAATGTGTTTATTTTGTACCATTGGGCTATGTCATTCTTTCAAAAATTGTGCCCTGCACCCTTCCCTCCTGTTTCATGCTCTTTTCATGAGCCCCATCTAGGCCCACAGTATTGCCTGTACAATCTTCTGGAGGGACAGTCAGAAAATAGCTAGCCCTTGGGAGGGAAATATTGTACAACATCCAATCCCTCTAGAGATTCAGGCCTTCATCTTCCATGTTTCCTACAACATGTGCAGCAACAGGATCCCTCAGTGAACCTACTAAGGCAGGTCAGAGGCACACAGTGCCTTCTAAAAGTCCATCCATTGGTGGCATCCCTTCAAGGGCAACTCGGCTTCCAGGGATAATGTTTGCCACTTTTGGAGTTAACCCTGTAGGCCATTTGGGCCCAAACTCTTATTATTCTTCTTCTAAAGTTACAAACATACCTCCAGATCAAATCAAATCTCCACTCCACTTTTATGGAACATCTGCTTTGTTGCCTCTTAGCAATTTGTTCATAAGCCATTTACTAACTCCTACAACCAGGAATCTGCCCCCATGTAGGCAACATCTCTCCACTCAATTTATTATTAAAATACTCTTACTCCCCCTAATAGGACCAGATAGTCCACTCCTTCTTTCATTATTTCTGTTATTACCTAAAATGGGTTTTTGACAATGAAATGTTTACCATTGGAAACACCCTAATCTGCTCTTATGGAAGACTAGGGGAAGGAATCAGTGACATATATTCCCTCAGAACAATAAGAGGATAAGGCTTATGGCTATTTCTCCAGGTTCACAATCTGAGTGCACAGGCTTGGATTGCTTTACATCCCCCTCTGCAGTGAACAAACCAGCAATGATTTAAGATTATAACCCCTTAATTCTACCCAGAACTAGTCATACTGGAGATCTTGGGGACATCCAATTCTAGTCTAGGCATCCCAGGAGGTCAACCTGCCTCGACCTGCCTAGGGGTCTGGTCCCTGAGGAGCTGTCATACCTCAAGCTGGCTGGGGATCTTCACCCTGACCCAGGGATGCCTGGCTGCCATGTTGCAACTGTACTGAATAGGATAATCTTCATAAAATACCTCTAAGGAAGCCCACTTATGGAAATAGAAGGATGCCTATTAGTTTTGGCACTGTGCCCAGTCTCAGCAACAACTCAGGAGCCCAACAAGAAACCCATTGCTTTTCTGGAAAGTCTAAAAGAGGCCCTCCAAATGTTTACCAATCCTGACTTAGACTTACAAGGGGTAGGTAATTTTTAAAGGACAAATTCCTGTCCTAATGTGCATCAGATATCAGGATAAAATTATAACAGCTACAGCAGCAGAATTTTGTTGTCTCTTCTAACAGAGAACAGGACAGGGAGGACAAGGCACAGGAAAGGGAGAAAAGGAAAGAGACAAGGCATGCCCAGATGCTGCTGTCCTCCAGGGAAACCCTATGGCAAACCCTGAGTCCTTGAAGGACAAGGCACGAAACAATCCTAAACTGTAGACAGGCAGGATATTGGGCCAAAGAATGTCCAAACTGTGGCAAGTCTTCTAAAATGGCTTGATACAAATCCCATCAATTTTGACATTGGGCAGAACTCTGCCCTCAGGGCCCACTAGCCTCAAAGTCAAGCATCAAGCCTTCAATCATGATGGTTCAACAGGACTGAAGGGGCCTACTTCATCCAGCCCACCTGTCACAGATAACCATCATGGGGCAGGAGCCAAGGGTGCACCTGGATGTGGCAGGTAGGTCTGAGGATTTCTTGGTTGACACAGGGGCTACCTCCTCTGTCCTAACCACCTACTCCGGAGATTTCTCCTCACAAACCTGTATCATTTTGGGTGCTACAGGAAAAACAGTTACACAAAGATTCACATGAGCACTTTGTTGCTGGGATGGACAAATATTTTCCCACCAGTTTCTGTTGGTCCCTGAGTGTCCTACTCCCTTAATGTGACGAGATATCTCCCTTCTTTGCAGCTGTTTCAATCCTGATAGAAGATGCTTTAAAACTCTTTCTTGGGGGCAAACTGTTTTTACCAACCACCAAGTGAAACGACTCCTGAATGGGAGAGGACATGTACAGATGTCTGATTAAACGATCCTCAGATATCAAGTAGAGTGTTGATGGAAAATCCAGGCCTGACTATATCCCCTTGTGAAGTTCCTAAGCCAGCTACCCTCGTGGCTACCCCCAAGGGCTCTCTCCCCTTTCACTCCTGCCTAGAAATTTGGACCATTGGGCCAAACCCCGAGAGGGATTGTCTGAAGATCCTCTGAAGAATCCTGAGGAAATCTGGTACCCTGATGGAAGCAGCTTTGGCTTAGATATAAAAAGAAGAGCCAGATATGCAGTAGTTTTCAATTTTGAGACCATAGAGGCTAAAGCTTTGCCACCAGGTACTTGAGCCCAATTAGCTGACCTCATAGCCCTGATTTGAGCTTTAAAGCTGGGAAAAGGAAACAGAGTACCATTTACACTGACTTGAAGTATGCCTTTCTGGTGATAGTTGCTATTTGGAAAGAAAGAGGCCACTTGACCACCCAAGAGTCCCCAGTCAAATATGGGGATCAAATCCTTAGGCTCTTGAAGGCAGATCATCTGCACCCTGAGTTCTCAGTCTCCTACTGTAAAGGACACCAAAAAGTGAGCATGGAAGTGGCACAAAGGAGCCAAGCAGCTGATCAGGCAGCTAAGAGAGCAGCATTACAGAGCAATGACCTAGTAGAGGTGGCCACCTTAGTTCCACAGACTAATTTGCCAGAAACTCCTTCATATACTGAAGGTGAGACTCTTAAAGCTAAGAGTGAGGGCTTTCAAGATCATATGAGGTACTTCCAAAAGGAAGGATTCTTTTTTTCTGCCTCAGAACTTCCAGTGAAAGTTGGTTAACTACTTAAATGCCATCATTCATTTAGGGGAGAAGGCCCCCAAAGATTACTTAAAATTCCTTCAGAGGAACAGACCTCCAAACAACTACAAGGCAATTGGTCTCCTCTTGTCCCACTTGCCAGTTAAACAACCATCAAGGCTCTCGAAGTTCCCAGCTGGCCCAGTGGGCCCAACAGCATGGGACCTACCCAACAGAGGACTGGCAAGTGGACTTCACCCAGATGCCAGTTTCTCAAGGGTATAAATACCTACAAGTCATGATAGATACATTCACAGGATGGATTGAAAGTTTTCCCACCCAGACTGAGAAGGCTGAGGAGGTGGTAAAAAACTAGACCATGAAATCATTCTGAGATTTGGCCTGCTCAGGCCATTACAAAGTGACAATGGGACATCATTTACTCTTAAGCTCACCCAAGAGGTCTTTAAAACTTTCAACATTACTTATTACCTCCATTGTGTCTGGAGGCCTCAGTCTTCAGGAGAAGTAGAAAGAGCCAACCAATTCTTAAAATCACCAATAAAAAAGATAACTCAGGATACCTCCTTGGGATGGAAGGAGGCTTTACCAATAGCTGTCCTCCACACCCATATTGCCCCTAAGGAACAGGTTGGTCTTAGTCTTTATGAGATGCTATATGGGAAACCTTTTGTTTATGTCAATGACCTCTTCCTAGATCCAAGGGCTCAGACCCTCTGCCCTTGTACCATTGCCACTGGGCACTTCCAACAAGATATACACTTGTGGGGTGTGAACCAGATCCAGGACCCACAAGATTCTAAAGAGCCACCACTATATGCTCCAGGTACTAACTAAAGTCTATCTGGAAAGGCTCAACTTCAGCCTACATGGAAGGGCCCTTACCCTGTAATACTTTCTAGCCCCATAGCAGTCAAGGTAACAGGGCACTCTTCCTGGATTCATGAGTCAAGCTGAAGAAGAAAAGAGAAGAGTACACTCAATACACCTGTGAGCCCCTGGGAGATCTCAGATACTTATTCATGACTATAAATGAGTGCCATTCCAATGAACACCACCAAAAATAAATTTCTGGGAATACGATTTCTCAGGATAGCGCTAAAGAGTCAATAGAGTTTGATAAGTGTTGTACTCCAAAATAGACAAAAGATAGATCTCCTGATCCCTAAACGAGGATACTTGAGCCATCTTGAATGAGACATGTTGTTTCTGAGTAAATACCTCCAGCTAAGTTAAAGAAAGTCTCACAGTACTCAGGAAAAACATTCAGATTCTATGGGATCTCTAAGAATGAGCTGGGAAGTTCTAAAGATGGTGATAATCTCTCTTTGGGGGATCCTTCTCTTGGTGTGGGGGAATTTGGAGTTGGCTAATGCCTTTACTAATCCCTGTTATCATCATATTGATACTGCTTATTATTGTTCCATATATTATCAATTGTATAACTCATTTTGTCTTTGCCCAGGTCAACAAGATACAACATGCAATGCCAGTTCAACAAGGACCTATAAAACTACAACTGACCATGGAAAATATCACTCACCCTTAGATGGACACCACTTTAAGGACTCTGAGGCTTGAGACTAGCAATAGGGGGAAGCCCAATGTCCCTCTCCATCTCAGCTCAACAGGAAGTATCCAGAGAGAACTTGATGCCCCTAATCCCAAGGAATTGGGCCTCCCATCTCTTGAGAGAGGAATGTTAGGTACTTAGAATAGGAAAGTTATTATTCGCTCAGTCGTATCTGACTCTTTGCGACCCCACGGACTGTAGCCTACCAGGCTCCTCCGTCCGTGGGATTCTCCAGGCAAGTGTACTTGAGTGGGTTGCCATTGCCTTCTCCAGGAGATCTTCCCAACCCAGGGATTGAACCCAGGTCTCTCGCATTGCAGGCAGATGCTTTACCATCTGAGCCACCAGGGAAGACTCAAGAATAGGAAAAAGGAGTCCAAATGGCAGTGGCTAAAAGACAAAGAAAGGAAAAAGCCCACAAAAATAGAAAAAAAAAAAAAAATCCAAGGACCTGAGTGAGAACCGCAGGTGAAACAAGCAGCCCTCCTGGCTAGCCAAATTTACACAGGGAAGGCTCAGGGGGAGGAGACAAAGTATACAGAAAGAAGAGCCAAGATTGAGCCTTTCCTTTAGGGTCGGCCCACCCTCATGCCTCGAGAGTGTACTTTCCTTTTCTTGCTGAATGAAACTCCAAACTGTAACCAAGTTGTAAAACTGGTCTGCTGTTTCAAATCTTTGTTGTGGTGAGACAGAACCAAGGAAAGTACACACTCCCCCGACATATCTATCTATATCTACATCCATCAATATCTGAAGTTAATGTTTTATGAAATGAATTTTGCATGCAATTTCATGTTTAAAATTTAAGTAAATATTATTAGGCTTTAAATCACATTATGTTTTTCCTTTAAATATCATTACTTTATAATGCTCTCCTTGTAGACATAGCTCATTTAATCTGGCCATAGACTATAATTCACTTAAATTTTTTCCCTGAGGGCATTTCAGTTCTTTGTGAAAAAACAGTGCTGAAATTATATTCCTGTTCATGTGCCCATATGTTCCTGTGTGGAATTTCTCCAAGGTTTATGTATACCCAGAAGCAAAATCCTTAATTGGGTATATATTTGTTATTCATACATGAAATAAAAACTCATCTATAGTGATTTGTATTCCACTAATTATATTTTTCACTTCTAGAATTCCCATGGTTTAATCATGCATTGGAGAAGGAAATGGCACCCCACTCCAGTGTTCTTGCCTGGAGAATCCCAAGGACGGAGGAGCCTGGTGGGCTGCCCTCTATGGGGTCTCACAGAGTCAGACATGATTGAAGCGACTTAGCAGCAGCAGTAGCAGCAGCAATCACTAAATCATGTCCAGTTCTTGTGACCCCATGGACTGTAGACTGCCAGACTCCTCTGTCTATGGAATTTCCCAGGTAAGAATAAGGGAGTAGTTTGTCCTTTCCTTTTCCTGGGCAATTTCTCGACCCAGGGATGAAATTCCTGTGTTGCTACTTTAAAAAAAAAAGAAAAAAAGAAACAGTTCTGCTCACTTTTTATAGCCTCTTGATTCTTATACATTTTGTATTATAATTTTCTATTTATTTTACTGTCTATATGATAATTCTAGTATCTGATGCCTTTGGATGTATAAATCTTCTGTATGAAATTTCTGTCGCCTTCTCTATTGGAGATGTTTCCAAAGTGTTTTGTAAATATTTATTCTCTGGAAACCCTAAGGGACAATGATTGTACATGCTTTAATGAAGATAAAAATTTAAAATCTTTCTATGACATGTTTCAAATAATAGCAACATGAAAAAAATAATTCATGTGTGTATGCATGTATGTTGATATAGTGACTACTTTATTAAGAAGATGGTTAAGGTCAACTTCATGGTGTGTGACCTGTACAGCCACAAAGAGCCCTGAACTGGGAAGACCATCATACTTGGCTTAATGCTCTATTGTCATCATATTAAAATTAGTAGTATTTTCTAAGCAAGGGATCTCACATTTTTATTTTACATTAGGTCTCATTGTATGTGTTCCTCAAGATAGATTATATAAGTTGCATATGAGAACATAACCTATAGCCATAAATTTTAAAGAACCACTGCTGACTTTTGTTAAGAGTATTCTCATGTTACAGTGGAGAAGGCAATGGCACCCCACTCCAGTACTCCTGCCTGGAAAATCCTATGGATGGAGGAACCGGTGGGCTAAAGCCCATGGGGTCACGAAGAGTTGGACACGACTGAGCAACTTCACTTTCACTTTTCACTTTCATGCATTGGAGAAGGAAATGGCAACCCATTTCAGTGTTCTTGCCTGGAGAATCCTAGGAACGGGGGAGCCTGGTGGGCTGCCGCCTGTGTGGTCGCACAGAGTCGGACACGACTGAAGCGACTTAGCAGCCCCAGCAGCAGCATGTTACAGAGGCAGAAATAAGTTGGCTTTTTCCTTGCTTCAGCTTCTAAGTAGATTGACATCCCCTTGTCCACACTTTCATGGGGATTGTACTTCTTTGAGTGTCCAGGGATATTAAGTCTCTCCATTTCTGTTCCCTCTCACTAGGAAACAATGTTAGTGATGTGCTCAGATTCCTTCCAATCCATTGTAATTTAAAGAGGAACTTCAGAATGAAAGATTGTTGCTGAACTGTGAAAGACACTGGGATTCTTGGCCTCCAGAGAAGATGAATTCAATCCAGGGCCAGTGATGAGGCTTGATCACTCAGAGCTTTTGTGTAGTAAAGTTTTATTAAAGTATAAATTAGGTAGAGAAACCTTCTGACATAGGCATCAGAAGGGGCAGAAAGAGTGCCCACCTGCTAGTCTTTAGCAGGAAGTTATATACCTACTAGCAGGTTACTAATTAGAGAAAGGAGTTGTCTTAAAACTCAGAGAGTGGTGCCAGGCCTCTCACCCACAACACGCATTTTGAGATAACATTGGCATAAGGTGCATCACCCTGGCCCACAAAATGATTGACATGAATCTTGAAGAAAGGCAGGTTTCCAGGCAAATATATAGTCTCATTAACATAGCTTAAGAGAACATTTGCATGAGTAAAACATACTGGTTTGTTGAGTAAAACATACTGGTTTGTCAAATTGTTTCTGAGTCTTAGGCAAACTGACTTGAAGAAAGACAGTCTAAGATAAATACATAGTTCATTAACATAGCTTAAGAAAAACATTTCCATAAGAAAAATGTAGTGGTTAGCTCAAGATTTGAGAAAAGTTTAGTTCAGATGGAACCAGGTGTTGTCATGGCAACTCTGAATTTTAAAGGAAACATCTTTTTAATTTTGTATAGAGAAGGCGGGGGGGGGGGGAATCTGACACTTGTAGTTTGTTTCCTCTGCAGCTTAAGAGAGATAAAAAATGTCTGACGCTTGCAGCCTATTTCCTGCATTTGGGGACCCCTGGCCTTCCTGTCTGTTACTCTCTCAAAAGGACAAGTTTTGAACTTCCAAATCCAATGTATTGAGTCTGCTCACAGAACTAGAAGTTCCTAGGCATTATCTCCCTAACTTCCCCCCACAAGTCCCTAGCTAATTACAAATAGGCAAAGGATTTTGAAAATCCAGTGTCCTTTCCTCAGGTAAAAATAAATTATTTATTATAATATTATTGTATGATATTGATAATTAATCTCAATATTATGATAATATTAATTATAGCAATGAGTTATATATCATATAAACATACAAATAACAATGTACAGTAATGTCAGGCGAGTGTATGCTCCTCAATTCTGTCTCATCACAACAAAGATTTGGAGTGATGGCCATTAAAGCCCTCAGTATGTCACAGCTCTCGGGTCTTGGACAGATCATGTTATAGCTCTCAGGTCTCAAACAGACCGTGTTATAGGTCTTAGACAAATCAGTGTTACAGCTCCATGTTACAGCTCTATTTTATTTAGATAATAGCAGGAAAATCCATCCTCGAGGCGTGAGGGCATGATGTCCCAAAGACACAAAGAAAAGAGCACGCAGCAGGGTGGGGGGGGGTGAGGAGAGAGAGAGAGAGACCCCCGTTGGCTCCTCTTTATATATATATATATATATAATTTTAACCCCCCTGGGCCTTCCCTATGTAAATTGGGCTAGCCAGGAGGGCTGTTAGTTCTACCTGAGGTCCTCACTCTGGTCCTCGGACCTTACTTTGTTCTGTTTTCATGGGCTTTTCTCTTTCTTGTCTTTTAGCCAACACCATTCTGGACTCCTGGACTCCTGTTTCCTATTTTAAATACCTAACAGTAACTAAGTAATAATATTAGAATTTTTCTGTGAGATCATATTGAAGTTACCTTAACAGGACTTTGCCTCAGATTATACCTTTGCTTGGCTTCTTTCTCTTTCTTCTTTTATTTTCTCCAAACTTTACTGGCTCCTTCTAACAGTACTTCCTCAATTTCCTGCACAAGAACCCTTATTTGGGGATCAGCTTCTAACAAACTCGTTGCCTTGGCAGGACTTAGTGACTTGTGTCTTATTCTTTTAAGATGGAATAATACCCCAAATTCTGAGTTCTAAATACTGATTTAGATCCTAGGGAAATATGGGTTTGCAGCTTCTCATACAGCTATTTCTATGATCTCAGACCCTTTACTATTCTTAGCTCTTGGGAATTTCCTGTACTATCTTATACATTCAGAAATGTATTTAAAATAAATTTATTATCAATTATCTAGAATTTGTGCATTTTTAGGCAACTGAGCTATTTACCTGGGCTGCCATAGTGCTGGAAGTATATGATTTTCTGCTGTTTATTTCTACATTTTATGTTGGATGTTTAGCTCATGTTTTTGGTCTTTTTTTCTTATCTATGGATCTTAAAAAATATATGTCTCACACATTAGGCATTCTTTCATTGTCACTTAGTATTTTGTCATACAGAGAAGTTTTCTATCTTCAAGTGCTTTATTGGTGTAAGGACATAAAGGATTTAACATTGTATTCTTTTGGACATTCATTTATAATTTTATGTGTTTTGTGAATGTATAAGATAAATTGTACAGTACAATTTGAATTCTCTAGAATTGTTTAAAGATACATTTGAAGTCTAGTAAGTGATAGATTTTTGTGACTGTTTCAAATGTTACAGAAAATTCTCTATGTATCTCTGGACTGTCCTCATTCATAAACTCAAAAAGAAAAAAAAAAAAAACTTTCATTCTGGAGGCAAGCAAGATTAATGGGTCTGGATGTGGCAGTAGGGACAGTAAATGAAATAGACAAAATTAAATATCACAAATCTATCTTCCAACTTGCTAAAATGTTAGCTGAAATGGTGTCCTCATAATTTAATGAAGGAATAAGGAAAGATGTTCAAAAGAATTCAAAACCTTAGATATATATTTAATTTTCAGAGATTAGGAATCCAAAAAAGTTTTGTTTTTTCCCTTCATTTTTAATGGTCTTGGATGATTGGACATTTGTAGAATGAAAAGAGTAGGCAAACAGCAGTAAAAAAAAAAATTTTTTTTCCATTTTTATGGGTACTGGAGGTTTATACAGCTTGTTAAATATATCTGCACTTTCCTGCCAATTTTCATCTGCAATACAATTAAATTCTTATATTTGAGCTATATATCTTTTGAAATTAGCATGGTACAAGGCAGCCTTGATATTCAGACTATCCTGTCATAAATTCTGCAGAGACTATTGTCTAAGAAAATTTAGGATTGGGCAGGAGGAATTTAATGAAACTTTTTATGAGACATAATTCTTTTTAATTAAGTTAATACAGAGAGACTTAGACTTGGTGTTATAACAGTATAATTTGTATTTTTTTCCTAAATTTCTTTAAGAGCTATAAGACAATTCTCTTAACAATATGTATAACATTATAAATTAAATAGCACCATATTTCATAGATTTGTGGTCACTAAAATTTTTGACCTATGTTTTGACTATTCATACAGACTTTTAAAAACATCAAACATTTTGAAATAAATATTTTAAGAGAAAAATACTTCCGTACATTTCTAAAGAGTCCTCCATGTATTCTGATGGAAGATGTTTCAGGATACAACATCTGGGAACTCTCTATAAGAAAACAATGTCAAAAGTAATGTAGGAAAGGAAACAAAACAAAACAAACAAACAAAAAAACTTTCTCCTACCTCCCGGGTTCTGTGGCTGAACTAACATGTTAAATGAACTACTTGTTACAATATGATAATTAATATGAGAAAAGCACATCCATTTTATTTAATAAATCCTTCATACACGTAGAAGTCATCAAAGGAAAATGAAGATTGAAAGGAGACAAGTGCCCCAAATGCCAGGTTAAACAAAGTGACAACTGTGGAAAAGTTACTGAAAGGTGCAGGGCAATCTCAGGAAGCTGGGAGCCACTTGTAAAAGTCTGTTTGTACAAAGTTCTCATTCTCTGCACCCTTTTCTCTGGTAATAAAGAATATTCCTTTCCTCCTGGCATAGAGAATGCATCCTTCACATGGGAGTTTCATTTCTTACATTCACAAAGAAAAGAGGAGATCACAGTGCCCTTCTTACACTTGCTGTTTTTCAAATATGTTTAGCTCAAAATAATCAATATGCCAAAGTGGCATATTTGGGGTTTCCAGTCCTTAATTGAGAGTTGGTAATGGACATGGAAGCCTGGCATTCTGCAGTCCATGGGGTGGCAAAGATTCGGACAGGACTGAGTGACTGAGCTAACTGATTGAGTCCTTAACTTCTTTGCTAAACATAAACCGAACCCAGAGGTAAGATTTCTTTACAAATAAATTCTTGCATTGAAAATTAGCCATTGAAGACTGCCCTCTTTTAAATAAACTAGAGTTTTAAAATTATTTCCATATTTGGGAAGAAATAATCTTTTGAACTGAAAAAATTCATCCTCACAAGATGTTGCATATTTTCAGGATATCATTTCATTGCTTGCATTGACTAAAACTCCTAAATTGTTGTGTAAAAATCTAATCTATGTGAAGCTGCTTATTTGTTCTGTTTCTTCTTTCTCAAGTTTTTGTTTGTTTGTTTGTTTAATGTAAGTACAACTCATAATCAGGTTTAGGCAGACCTTTAAGGAAGGAATTTCCCTAGAAAAGTTACTCCTAAATGTCTGTTCATTTGTGGCATTACTTTTGGTGTATATAGAGATATTCATGTATTTGAAACCTTCATTAACCCACTATAAAATTTCTCTGATCTAAAGTGGACTGTTGACTAAAGAAAATAATTGTATCTAACCTGTGAGAAGCTATAGGAAAAACTTCAAAATTACTTTCTTTTTTAAATTGTCATATTTCAAATTTCTTCACATGGCTTCTTTTGTGCATTTAATAAGGGAAATGATTGGAACTACAATTCTACTACTAAAAAAAAAAAAAAAGGCAAACCAACCAAACAAACAAAACTCTCAAACTCAAAACTGAAAATGACAAAGACTGAGAGAGGAAAAGCATACTGTTGTTTTCAAAAGTCACATTTTCACTAAAGATAATAATTTCAGATTAAAATTAAATGATTTGTAAACAAGGAATCCCCATTCTCAGAAGATAAAATAAACCCAGCATTGAGGATCTAAGCAAAAGTCAGAGAACTTTTCTTTGAAAGAGAAGACAGCAAATAGTCTAGCCTATGTGGACCCGACTTTCTCAGTTCTTTTCTCAAACTCTGCTGTTGTGTCATGGAAGACATCACAGATAGACACGAACAACTACCACCTGAAGGTCATAGCTTGACAGTTCCTAATCCAGACAAACAGAGATCAGAACTCAAACTAAATATAGGGCATGATTTACCCTTTGTCAGGAGATCTGTGGACAGGGTAGTTGTAAGTCCTGAGCAGAAGATCTTGTTTCAAAGTAAAGAGACTTAAACCATGCCAGCAAGAAGATATTAGGAGGCCCTTGAGGGGATCTTCAGAATGGACAATTCTACTATACCCCACAAATCACAGGGGCTTCCTTGGTGGCTCAGAGAGTAAAGAATCCCCTTGCAATGGAGCAGACTTGGGTTTGATCTCTGAGTCAGGGAGATCTCCTGGACAAGGGAATGAAAGATCATCAAAAAAACAAGAGAGTTTCAGAAAAACATCTATTTGTGCTTTATTGACTATGCCAAAGTCTTTGACTGTGTGGATCACAATAAACTGTGGAAAATTCTGAGAGAGATGGGAATATCAGACCACCTGACCCGCCTCTTGAGAAACTTATATGCAGGTCAGGAAGCAACAGTTAGAACTGGACATGGAACAACAGACTGGTTCCAAATAGGAAAAGGAGTACGTCAAGTCTGTATATTGTCACCATGCTTATTTAACTTCTATGCAGAGTACATCATGAGAAACGCTGGGCTGGAAGAAGCACAAGCTGGAATCAAGATTGCCAGGAGAAATATCAATAATTTCAGATATGCAGATGACATCACCCTTCTGGCAGAAAGTGAAGAGAAACTAAAAAGCCTCTTGATGAATGTAAAAGAGGAGAGTGAAAAGGTTGGCTGAAAGCTCAACATTCAGAAAGCAGATCATGGCATCTGGTCCCATCACTTCATGGGAAATAGATGGGAAGACACTGGAAACAGTGGCAGGCTTTATTTTGGGGGGGGGGGTCCAAAATCACTGCAGATGGTAATTTCAGCAATGAAATCAAAAGACACTTACTCCTTGGAAGGAAAGTTATGGCCAACCTAGATAGTATATTGAAAAGCAGAGACATTACTTTGCCAACAAAGGTCCATCTAGTCAAGGCTATGGTTTTTCCTGTGGTCATGTATAGGGATGTGAGAGTTGGATTGTGAAGAAAACTGACCACTGAAGAATAGATGCTTTTGAACTGTGGTGTTGGAGAAGAATCTTGAGAGTCCCTTGGACTGCAAGGAGATCCAACCAGTCCATTCTAAAGATCAGTCCTGGGTGTTCTAAAGATCAGTCCTGGGTGTTCTTTGGAAGGACTGATCTTAAAGCTGAAACTCCAGTACTTTGGCCACTTCATGCGAAGAGTTGACTCATTGGAAAAGACTATGATCCTGGGAGGCATTGGGGGTGGGAGGAGAAGGGGATGACAGAGGATGAGATGGCTGGATGGCATTACTGCCTCAATTGACATGAGTTTGAGTGAACTCTGGGAGTTGGTGATGGACAGGGAGGCCTGGCATGCTGCAATTCATGGTGTTGCAGAGTCAGACATGACTAAGCGACTGAACTGAACTGAACCCACTCCAGTATTCTTTCCTGGAGAATCCCATTAACAAAGGAGCCTGTCAGGCTACAGTCCATGGGGTGCAAAAAGTCAGACACAACTTTGTGACTAAGCATATACACCAAAAACCCCTAGAAAAGGCTATTGACTAAGTCAACCTAATGTATTGTTCTTTTGTTGCAAGAACAGATAATGCTGCCTTGACCCATTGGTTATAGTATCAGAAAAAGACCAGGTCAGGAAAGATTACTTATTGGATTAAAAGACTCAGTTCAAGTGATTTAAATTGTGTCTTTTCATGTGGGGAACTTTTTAACACTGTGTGTGTGTATATATATATGTGTGTATGTGTGTATGTATGTATACACATGTGTATATAGACATAAATATGTATATGTATGAATATATGTGTATATGTACACATACATATTCATACATGTACATATATACACACATACATATGTGTATGTTTGTGTGTATATACATATACACACATGCATACATACACATACATACACATAGGTTAGGATCAGTAGACACTTGTGAAAATTTTGAGGGAAATTTTGATACAACTGCTGTCATGATAAATTAGCTATTTCTCCAGGTGTGAAAAATTTGTGACAGCTGTTTGCTCAGATTAGAGAACTGCATACTGAAACATTTTTGTTGCAGTAATTTGCTGAATCAAACAATTAAATTGTTTATTGGTTTTCAGTCTCAACTTCCTAGATAAGGATTTCTTGGAGCAAATATTCAAGTTACACTGACATGAGTCTCCTATTTCTAAAGTAGGAGGAGACAAGTGAAATTTTCAGGAGAAAAAAAAAAAAGTGCTAACTAAGGACACAGATCTTCACCTTCTCAACTAGTCTGTGTACTCTGTGGAAACAGGAAACAAAAATTTAAATATTTTCAGATCCCTGATAATTATGTTTGTTTAAGATATTGGATTGGCTAAAAAGTTCCTTCAGGTTTTTCCATAGGATGTTACATAAAAAAAAAAAATGAATTTTTTACCAACCCACAAGTTTGTTTGATAGAAAAAAAGAATAAGTAAGTGGTAAATGTAATGGGTTGTGTGATGTGCAACACACATCTCTGTTCCAGAATGAAGATAATATTCCCCCACCTACTGAGCGCTAACAACTGGCAACTCCTTTCTATGAGCCTATACTGAAGGAAATTACTTTTCTCAATATCATCTTCTTTCTATGGGAAGCCCCCTCCAATGACACATCATAAAGAAATATAAAGGCTTTCCTCTCAACTCGGGACAACTCTTGTGTGCCATTTTTATTCCAGAAATATCTATAATGTTAGATAAAATCTTTATTGGGCCTGCAATGGCTCAATTTTTCCATACATCCAAACTTCCTTCCTTTTCTTCCGTTCTAAGGATGTTGATTCCAAGAGCATCCACCAGTGAGTTCGGTTGTGTCTAACTCTTTGTGACTCTATGGACTGTAGCCCACCAGGCTTCCCTGTCCATGGAATTTTCCAGGCAAGAATACTGCAGTGGGTTGTCATTTTCTCCTTCAGGGTATATGCCAAGTTCAGGGGTCTACTTTGTGCATTCTACATCTCTTGCATTAGCAAGCAGATAATTATTATTATTATTAACCTCTGAGCCACCTGGGAAGACTGATTCCAAGAGCACTACCACATAAATGTCCTTCACAGGTGGTAGCTTGGATTCTTCCTCCTGTGGAATCCTACTTGAATGTGTGCAGGGAGAGATGGTCAAAAAGCAATTTTAAGAGGGAATTTTGTGGCCAAAACTATAGTGACAACATTGAAAAGTCTGTCATTGGAGATAGTTGAAGCATAAATAGTACCTGACAAAAAGTAGCTATGTAACTTATAAAACTTTCAGTGGTGATAAATCAATGCAGCATATTGTAGAGGGAACATATTCATTGACACAGAATATGAAATGTTTAAATGAGAAGTGTAATTAAAGAGAATCAGTGCAGCAAAGATGGTGGCCATAACTGTATTTATTGTTAATACAATCTGGAAAAAGAATAAAAATCTGAAGACAATTACTTACTGATGAATATAGACTCCAATTAATTTCAAATTCAGGACGCTTTCTTTTAAAAATTATTTCATAGTTGAAGTTGAAGGACCACAGACAACAAATTAACCAAAATCTAAGGATAGATGATTAATTTTAGGAAAGTAAAGATGTGAGTACTTGCTCAATGGGGGTGGAAGCAAGTGGATATCAATAAGAAGGTTTTCAATACAGTGGTTGAAAATAGATAAAGCTAAATGTAACTTTTAAATATTTATATATAGAAATAATAAATCTGTGGCTAGGGGCTACAGAAACTAAGAAGTTTATTATTTTGAAGGCTATTTCTCTGTAAACTCTACCAGGCACTGTCAGAAAAGATCAGAAAGAGACCTCAGAAGGGTTCACTAAGGTGTAAACCTAAGATGTGGGAATAATAGCTGTTTAGAAAGTACAAGGAATTTCACCTACATCTTTCTCCTCAACCTCTGCCATGAAACAAAGCTTTACTTTGGTTTTACAGACACAAGGCATTGCTGCTCTTGAAAACTCATTGCATTGGTGGAATGAGAAAAGTAGAAATAAGATTTCTCCTAAGGGAAGGGCAAGAATACAAATCAGCTCACAAATATAGTCCTTGGAGGGTGAGGAGAGATAAGGATGCATTCTTGAGACCTAAAAATGCAATGGATACTTAAGGGTGAGATCTACTCAGAAAACCAGAGAATTAACTCCTCCAACTGCCCTTCTCACTGCCCACCTATCAAACTTGGACTGATAAGCAATACCAGAGGACTCCTGGAAGGACAGAAAAAGGAAGGAGAGAATACAAGAAACCTGTGAGGCATAGCACAATGGGAAGCCTACATTTCACATTTCAACCCAATGTCTATGAAGAACCTATTTACACCTTAAACACTAGATATATCTATAGAAATCTGAAGCCAGTTGCTCATGGAGGGTAATTATAGAACCAAAAAGTAAAAAAGAGAAGAGAGAGGAAAAAACCAATTCAACCATACTCTGGTTATATTAATTTAATATCTTGCATTAAAGGCTCAGTAGAAGAAAAGCAGTGTCTGTTTCCAGGCAGACACCTCTTCACCTCTGCCTCTAACAACCTGTACAAGATACTTGTGCACAAGATGCCTAACAACAACAAAGAGACACAATGAAAGACAAGAAAAAGGACACTCAAAGATAAAAGAATCACACACAAACATGACACTGATGGTTAATTATCTAACAGAATATACAATAACTGTAATTAATATTTTAATAGTACTAATGAAAAAGGTATCAGGTCAGTAGGAGTTTTCTTTTTCTTTTTTTATTCAGATGACAATCAAAAGCAAAATCAAATGAAAATGGCATATGTTTTTTAAACCACAAAACAAATAGTTTTGGTAGACACTTTAGTAGGCTGATTATAATCAAGGAAAGAATCAATGAACCTGAAGATAAGTCATTAAAAATTATCCTAAAACATTACTATGAGACTCAGTGGGGATAAAAGTAGGAAGAGGAAAGACTACAAAAAAATTCAAGAATAGCTATAAGTCAGTGTCACATATTGTAATAAATGTGTTTGAATCTCAGAAGGAAAATGAAATGTATTTCAAAACATAAAATTATAATCAGTGCTACAATGAACATTGGGGTGCACGTGTCTCTTTCAATTCTGGTTTCCTTGATGTGTATGCCCAGCAGTGGCATTGCTGGGTCACAAGGCAGTTCTATTTCCAGTTTTTAAAGGAATCTCCACACTGTTCTCCATAGTGGCTGTACTATTTTGCATTCCCACCAACAGTGTAATAGGGTTCTCTTTTCTCCACACCCTCTCCAGCATTTATTGTTTGTAGACTTTTGGATCACAGCCATTCTGACTGGTGTGAAATGGTATCTTACTGTGGTTTTGATTGGCATTTCTCTGATAATGAGTGATGTTGAGCATGTTTTCATGGGTCTGTTAGCCATCTTTATGTCTTCTTTGGAGAAATGTCTGTTTAGTTCTTTGGCCCATTTTTTGATTGGGTCGTTTATTTTTGTGGAATTGAGCAGCAGGGGCTGCTTGTATATTTTTGAGATTAGTTGTTTGTCAGTTGCTTCATTTGCTATTATTTTCTCCCATTCTGAAGGCTGTCTTTTCACCTTGCTTATAGTTTCCTTTGTTGTGCAGAAGCTTTTAAATTTAATTAGATCCCATTTGTTTATTTTTGCTTTTATTTCCAGTATTCTGGGAGGTGGGTCATAGAGGATCCTGCTGTGATTTATGTCAGAGGGTGTTTTCCTTATATTCTCCTCTAGGAGTTTTATAGTTTGTGGTCTTACGTTTAGATCTTTAATCCATTTTGAGTTTATTTTTGTGTGTAGTGTTAGAAAGTGTTCTAGTTTCATTCTTTTACAAGTGGTTGGCCAGTTTTCCCAGTACCATTTGTTGAAGAGATTGTCTTTATTCCATTGTATATTCTTGCCTCCTTTGTCGAAGATACGGTATCCATAGGTGTGTGGATTTATCTCTGGCTTTCTATTTTGTTCCATTGATCTATATTTCTATCTTTGTACAGTTTATAATAGCCAGGACATGGAAGAAACCTAGATGTCCATCAGCAAATGAATGGATAAGAAAGCTGCGGTACATATACACAATGAAGAATTACCCAGCCATTAAAAAGAATACATTTAAATCAGTTCTAATGAGGTGGATGAAACTGAAGCCGATTATACAGAGTGAAGTAAGTCAGAAAGAAAAACACCAATACAGTATACTAACACATATATATGGAATTTAGAAAAATGGTAATGATAACCCTGTATGTGAGACAGCAAAAAAGATGAAGATGTATAGAACAGTCTTTTGGACTCTGTGGGAGAGGGAAAGGGTGGGATGATTTGGGAGAATGGCATTGAAACATGTATAATATCATATACGAAATGAATCGCCAGTCTAGGTTCGATGCAGGATACAGGATGCTTGGGGCTGGTGCACTGGGATGACCCAGACAGATGGTATGAGGAGGGAGGTGAGAAGGGGGTTCAGGATTGGGACCACGTCCCGTGGCAGATTCATGTTGATGTATGGCAAAACCAATACAGTATTATAAAGTAAAAAATAAATAAATAAATAAAAAGTAAATTTTTAAAAACCCATAAAATTAGAAGATTTTCCAAAATATTGACAAAGACTGATGAAAGTGAAAATGCAGAGTGAAAAAGTTGGCTTAAAGGTCAACATTCAGAAAACGAAGATCATGGCATCTGGTCCCATCACTTCATGGGAAATAGATGGGGAAACAGTGTCAGACTTTACTTTTTTGGGCTGAAATATCACTGAAGATGGTGATTGCAGCCATGAAATTAAAAGACGCTTAGTCCTTGGAAGAAAAGTTATGACCAACCTAGATAGCATATTCAAAAGCAGAGACATTCCTTTGCCAACTAAGGTCCATCTAGTCAAGGCTATGATTTTTCCTGTGGTCATGTATGGATGTGAGAGTTGGACTGTGAAGAAGGCTGAGCACCAAAGAATTGATGCTTTTGAACTGTGGTGTTGGAGAAGACTCTTGAGAGTCCCTTGGAGTGCAAGGAGATCCAAGGAATCCATTCTGAAGGTGATCAACCCTGGGACTTCTTTGAAAGGAATGATGCTAAAGCTGAAACTCCAGTACTTTGGCCACCTCATGCAAAGAGTTGACTCATTGGAAAAGACTCTGATACTGGGAGGGATTGAGGGCAGGAGGAGGAGGAGACGACAGAGGATGAGATGGCTGGATGGCATCATTTACTCGATGGACATGAGTCTGAGTGAACTCCGAGTGTTGGTGTTAGACATGGAGGCCTGGCGTGCTGCGATTCATGGGGTTGCAAAGCGTCAGACACAACTGAGCGACTGAACTGAACTGAACTGAACTGAACTGAAGCCATAGATTAAAAAAAAAAAAAAAAAACTCTCAGAGTAAACTAACACATGCAAAATATATCCGCAGAGGGGTAAATATCATCTAGATATATCATACTCAAAGATAAAGAAATCTTTATAAAAGATGAAGAAAATTCTAGAAGGAAACCAATGAAAAGAAACAATGTACATAGAAGGGGAAAAAAAAATAAGAAATTAAAAGACATCTAGAGTGAAACTGCCCAAGTTAGAGGACAGTGATATCAATAAATTAATAAAAGGGGAATAAAAGTTTCAAGACATAGCCCCAAATTCTATCACCATCTAGACAGCAGTGTGCTGAAAATCAAGGATCAGTTCAGTTCAGTTGCTCAGTTGTGACCGACTCTTTGCGACCCCATGAACCGCAGCACGCCAGGCCTCCCTGTTCATCACCAACTTCCAGAGTTCACTCAAACTCACGTCAATCTAGCCGGTGATGCCATCCAGCCATCTCATCCTCTGTCGTCACCTTCTCCGCCTGCCCCCAATCCCTCTCAGCATCAGAGTTTTTCCCAATGAGTAAACTCTTCGCATGAGGTGGCTGAAGTATTGGAATTTCACTTTTAGCATCAGTCCTTCAAAGAACACCCAGGACTAGTATCTTTCAGAATGGACAGGTTGGATCTCCTTGCAGTCCAAGGGACTCTCAAGAGTCTTCTCCAACACCACAGTTCAAAAGCATCAGGGGACTGGAATGCAAATAAAGGATAAAAGAAAAATATATTATGTAACAAGAAAGCATAAAAGTGTTGAAATGGTTAAATTAATCCCATTAAAGTGGGTCTTTAAACAGAATATGCTGCTAGATTCAAAGAGATATTTCAGAATAACAAAAGTGTTCATTATTATGAAGATACAAAAATTATAATTATAGATAAAAATAAATGCAAAGCTCTAAAGTATATAAAGCAGATATTAAGGGAGTTGAAGGGTGAAATAAGCAAAGCAATAGTAATGATTAGAGACATCAATGATGGATAAATTTACTTGACTGAAAGTCAGCAAAGATGTAGAAAACGTGAACAGTAAGTGAAACAGAGAAGCAACCCCAGCCTGAGAAGGACATGGCAACTGATGCCTTAAAACCCTCAGGCATAAAATGTGGTTTATAAAATGAAATAGATCCCAAGAAGGCAAGGGGGATTGAGAATGGGTAGCAGAGGTTGAAGATGATGACTGTCTTGCTGTGGTCCTAATATTAGCTGCAGAAGCAAAGACTTACAGTTATTCCACTAACCTTCATTTTCTAAGTATCTCATCAAGAAAGGCCCATTGGAAGACATTTAAGTTCTATTTGCAAATTGCTACACTGGAAAATTTTGCCAGACCCACATTATTAATCCTTCCAATGGCAGCCTCACATGGTGGCTGATCAACATGACCTCATTCTATTTCCCATTTGGGGAACTCTGGGGCGGGGGGGGGGCCATCATACCACATAGCACCTAAGACTCCTTTTTTGTTGGGAGTCTAACTCATCTCCTCCCTCTGCCCAGTTTTTATTTCCCTCCCTTTCATGGGTTTCAGTCTCACAAGAACTCAGGAATAAATGTCCTTCAGTCTAATCTCTGTCTCACAATCTGTTTTCTAGCACCTGGGAACCCAACCTTCCAGTCAGATGAGGAATTATTTTTTTTTCTCATTTTCATTGTAGAGTATTAAGCTATTTTCTCCGTCAGTGGCACAATTCCTTAATTTTCATAATGTGAGTCTTAGAAATAATGCATTTTCTGTTCTTTATCATTTTTAAGTCTCAGCTCAGCTTCAATCAGGTTTAACTAATTTTATGTACATGAGCTTTCAGCATAGCAATACCTTAAGAAATGACTCAGATTTCCTAAGTATTTCTTCCTTTTCTTCCTCACTGATATTGCCTCATACTGTTTTTTCAGAAATTATTTTAACACATTTTTCCCACTAATTTTAAGCTATGGTCACAGCTACAGGCTGTTGAAATTGTATATTATAGGTCTCATGACCTTTTCTGTAATCTCCTTTCCTTATATCTTTTGTTCAATTCTGAAGATTCTTCATATTACTTTCATTGTTATTATAAATGCTAAAATGAAGCAGTTTGTTCCTTTTAGGCTTCTTTCATATCATAAGCTTGTTTTTCATATTTGGTCATATTAAAACTAAAATAGTGACATTATTGTAACTTCTACTTTCAAAGAGATGACAATACTTCTGTTTTACTCTCTGCCAATGGATTTTACCTAGTTAATATAAAAATTTAAATAGACAACTTATTTACACTATTAAAAACCCCATGTAATAAATCATTTGATAATTTGTTATTTTCACTCTTGCTGTAGTCAATTTATGATATATGTAAAACTTGCTATAAATAATTTTATATTTGGTTTTATTTCGATCCCTCAAGTTTATATATAACTACTATTTTTTTTATGAAATGCAAAACTGTCTTAAAAAGCATTTAAGGATTAATGAAGAACAAATGCATATAAATGTGTTTTATAATAATAAATATTTATTTATTAACATGTTTACACATTAATAAAATGATCAACTTTTCACTCATTATTTAATTTATTCACTCTTTATATATAACTATTTAATAAGTGCCTTCTGTATTCCATATGCTATCAGAGGATTTGAGGTTATAGAAGTAATAAAGTGGAAAAAATAAAACTAGAAAAAAAATATCTGCTTCCTCTGCTTTTATAATTTACAGCAATATGTGGTACACAAGAAATAAGTGAATTGTTTACAGCATGAGCTGGCAATCACTTTTTCTGTAAAGGGCCAAACAGTAAACAGTTTTTTGGCCATATGGTATGTCTTTTAACTACAGAAACTTGCCACTGTAAGGGAAAAGCAAACAGAAACAATACATAAATAAGTAAACACTGCTATGTGCCAATAAAATCTTACTTACAAATAAGTAATAGCATTAAGAGAAAAATTAAGTAAGACAAGGGTATAAGGGAGTGTGTGTGCAATTTTAAATAAAGTGGCCAAATAATGTTCACTTTGAGTGTGCTATTTGAGCAGATTATTATTTTTTTTTTTAATTTATTTATTTATTTTTAATTTTTACTTTACAATTCTGTATTGGTTTTGGCATAGATTGACATGAATCCACCACAGGTGTACATGCGTTGATTAAAAAAAAAAAAAATCTCAGGGTGTAAACCATTTGGATATCCAAAAGTAGAATGGCCCAGAGAGCAAAGGACACATGCAACAACAACAACAACAACAAAAAAAAACTGTTAATTACTAAGCAAAAATATTAAATCAGTGAACTAAAATGGACAAGAATTACTGAATTTAATTTATCTGACCATTATATCTACTACTGTGAGCAAGGATCCCATAGAAGAAATAGAATGGTTCTCATAATCAACAAATGAGTCTGAAATGCAATACTGGGATGCAACCTCAAAAATGACAGAATGATCTCAGTTTCCAAGGCAAAGCATTCAACATCAGAGTAATTCAAGTCTATGTCCTAACCACCAGAGTCAAAGAAGCTGAAGCTGATCAGCTCTATAAAGACCTAGAAAACCCCCTAGATCTAAACCCCATAAAAGATGTTCTACTCATCCCTGGGGATTGGAATGCAAAGTAGGAAGTCAAGAGATACCTGGAGTACTAGCAGGTTTGTCCTTGGACTATAAAATGAAGCAGGGCAAAGGCTAACAGTATTCTTCCAAGAGAATGAACTGGTCATAGAAAACACCATTTTTCAACCACACAGCAGATGACTTTACACATGAACATTACCAAATGGTCAATACCAAATTTAGATTAATTGCATTCTTTGTATGTGAAGATGGCAAATTTGTGTACAATAATCAGAAACATGACCTGGGGCTAACAGTTTATCATAGCAAAATTCAGGCTTAAACTAAATAAAGTGGGAAAACCACTAGCCCAGCTAGCTATGACTTAAATAAAATCCCCTATGAATATACAGTAGAGGTGATAAATAGATTCAAGAGATTAGATCTAGTAAACTCTGCCTGTAAAACTACAGACAGAAGTCTGTGATATTATACAGGTGGCAATGAACAAATCCATTTCAAAGCAAGAGAAAAGCAAGAAGACAGAGTGGTTATCTGAGGAAGCTTTACAAATACCTGAAGAAAAAGATGAAAAGCAAGGGAGAAAGGGAAAGGTAAACTTAAATAAACACTGTGTTTCAGAGAATGGCGAGGAGAGATAATAAGGCCTTCTTCAACAAACAATGCAAATAAGTGGAGGAAAACAACAGAAGGGGAAAGATAAAAGATTTCTTCAAGAAAATTGGAAATGTCAAATAAATGTTTCTTCTAAAGATAGGCACAATAAGGACAGAAATGGTAAAGACCTACAGGAAGCGGAAGACATCAAGAAGTGATGGAAAAAAATACATAGAAGCACTATGTATTTTGTACAGAAAACTGTACCAAAAAGTTCTTAGTGACCCAGATAACCATGATGATGTGGTCACTCACCCAGAGCCAGACATTCTGGGTATGAGTTCAAGTGGGCCTTAGGAAGCATATATGTCAATAAAGCTAGTGGAAGCAGTGGAATTCCAGTAGAGCTACTTAAAATCCTAAAAGATGATGCTATATAAGTGTTTCACACACTATGTCAGGAAATCTGGAAAACCCAGAAGTGACCACAGTACTAGTAGAGGTCAATCCTCATCCCCATCTCCAAGAAGGGCAGTACTAAAGAATGTTCAAACCATCAGGCAATTTCATTCATCTTCCATGCTCGTAAAGTTCTATTCGAAATCCTGCATGCTAGGCTTCAGAATTACATGAATTGAGAAATTTCAGATGTCCAAACTGGGTTTACTAAAGGCAAAGGAACCAGAGATCAAATTGCAAACATCCACTGGATCATAGAGAAAGCAAGGAAATTCCAGGGGGGTAGGGGGGTGGGGGAGCACTGGACTCTGTTTCATTGTTTCATCCTTTGACTGTGGATCATAAAAAGCTGAAAAACTGATAAAGAGATATGAATACCAGACCATCTTACCTGTCTCCCTAGAAACCTGTATGTGGGTCAAGAAGCAACCTTAGACCCCTGTATGGAGCAAATGACTAGTTCAGGACCGAGAAAGAAGTACAACGAAGCTGTCTGTTCTTAACACATTTATTTAACGTAAACACTGAAGACATCATGAGAAATATCTGTCTGGTTGAGTTACAAGCTGGAATTAAGATAGGTGGGAGAAACATCAACAACCTCAGATATGTGAACGATGGCAGAAAGCAGAGAAGAACTAAAGAACCTCTTGACCAAGGTGAAGGAAGAGAGCGAAAAAGTCAGCTTCCAACTAAACATTAAAAAAGCTAAGATTGTGGCATCTGGCTCATGGCAAATAGAGGGGGAAAGATGCAAGCACTGACAGACTTCCTCTTCTTGGACTCTAAATCACTGTGAATTGTGACTGCAGCCATGAAATTAGAAAATGATTGCGTCTTGGCCGGAAAGTGATGACAAAACTAGACAGTGAGTTAAAAAGCAAACATCACTTTGCCAAGAAAGGTCTACATAGTTAAGACTATGGTCTTCCTAGTAATCATGTATGGTTCTGAGAGCTAGATGGAAAAGAAGACAGAGCACCATAGAATTGATGCTTTTGATGGTGGTGCTGGAGAAGTCTCTTGAGAGTCCCTTGGACAGCAAAGAAATCAGACCAGTTAAACATAAAGAAAATCAACCCTAAATACTTACTAGAAGGATTGATTCTGAAGCTGAGGCTCTGATACTTTGGTCACATGATGCAAACAGCTGACTCACTAGAAAAGAGCTTGACTATGGGAAAGATTGAAGGCAGAAGGAGAAGAGAGTAACAGAGGATGAGATGGTTGGATGGCATCACCGATACAATGGACATGAATTTGGGCAACCTCTGGAAGATGGTGAGGGACAGGGAGGCTTGGCATGCTGCAGTCCATGGGGTGGTGGAGCGTTGGACATGACTGGGTGACTGAGTACAACAACAATAATGTGAAATACCAAGGCTGATATTTTGTAAATTTATGCAATATGGTTGTATTTTTGTTTGTGTTTTCAACTTGTGTCTTTTCTGTGCCATATGACATTTTGCAAGTTCTTTAGACTCTCTGTGCCTTAGTTTTTTCATCTTTAAAAGGAAATAGTAATACTATCTATCTTTTAAGTTTGTTAAGTGGATTAAATTACTTAAAACTAGTAAACAAATTTTGACACAAAGTATAGGCTATTTAAGAAGTGTTGGTTAAATATATGTATTATTATTTTGGAAAATTGAAACCATATGCAATATATTTCAGTTGTATCAATTCAGAGTTGTTGAGAGTCATGAGGAATGGGAATTTAAAAATATGATTCTTCCCGTCATAAATATAAATATAGCATGTGCATGTTCATTTGCTTCAGTCATGTCTAACTCTTTGCAACCCTATGGGCTGTAGCCTGCCAGGGTCCACAGTCCACTGAATTCTCAAGGCAAAATACTGGAGTGAATTGCCATGCCTTCTTCCAGGGGATCTCCCCAACCCAGGGATTGAACCTGCATCACCTGTATCTTCTGCATTGCAGGCAGATGCTTTACCCACTGAACCACAGCTGACCTTTTAGCAAAAACTTTGCAACCCACTAAAGAATGGCAGACTATATTTATACTACTGAAAAGCAGAAACCCACAACCAAGATTACTCTACACAGCAAGGATCTCATTGAAAATTGATGGAGGAATTAAAAGCTTTACAGACAAGCATTAGGTAAGAGAATTTAGTACCACCAAGCCAGCTTTACAAAAAGTGTTAAAGGGACTTATATAGACAGGAAACACAAGAGAATAAAAAGTGCTAAAGAAACAAACCTCAAACAATTTAGAAAATGACAATAAAAATATATATTAATAATTATTTTAAATATAAATGAATCAAATGTTCCAACCAAAAGACACAGACTGGCTGAATGCATACAAAAACAATATCCATATAAATGCTGTCTAAAATAGACACATTTCAGACCTAGAGACACATATAGACTGAAAGTGAGAGGATGGAAAACATATTCCATGCACATGAAAATCAAAAGAAAAATGGAATAGCAATCCTCATATCAGGCAAAATAAACTCTTAAATAAGAATGTTTCAAGAGATAAGGAAGGACACTACATAATGATAAAGGGCTAAATCCAATAGGGAGACATAACAATTGCAAATATCTATGCCCCCAACATAGGAGCATCTTAACACATAAGAAAAACACTAAAAAACATAAGAAGAGAAATTGACAGTAACACAATAGTAGTAAGGGGATTTAACAACCTTTAAATCATCAGAAGAGAAAATTAATAAAGAAGCATAAGCATTAGATAATACACTAGACCAGATGGATCTCATTCATATTTTGAGGACATTCCATCCAAATACAGAAGAATACACTTTCTTCTTAAGTACACATGGAGCATTCTCTAGGAAAAGCCACATCTTAGATAATAAATCAAACCTCAGTAAATTTAATAAAGCTGAAAACACACCAAGAAACTTTTCTGACTACAATACTATAAGACTAGATAGCAATAGCAGGAAAAAAAAAAAAATACAAACACATGAAGATTAAACAGGATGTTTCTAAACAGCAAACAGGTTACTGAAGAAATTAAAAAAAAAAATCCAAGAAACAAATGATATAACTCAAAATGCAGATGCAGCAAAAGCAGTATTCAGAGGGAAGTGTATAGCAATAAAGTCCTACCTCAAGAAACCAGAAAAATATCAAATAAACAACCAAACTTTACACCTGAAACAACTGGAAAACACACACACACACATGCATACAGAAGAAGAAGAATGACAACAACAAAGCACCCAAAGTTAGCAAAAGGAGAGTTAAAATACAGAGCAAACATAAATGAAAAATAAATGAAGGAAACAGTAGTAAAGATTAATAAAACTAAAAGCTGATTCTTTGAGAAGATAAAATTGACAAACCGTTAGAGTCATCAAGGAAAAAAAGAGAAAAATCGAATTGACACAATTAGAAATGAGAAAGAAGTTACCACAGACAACACAGAAATACAAAAAATCATAAGAGACTATTATCAGAAACTATATGCCAATAAAATGGACAAACTGGAATAAATGGACAGATTCTTAGGAAAGTTCAATCTTCCAAGACTGAACTAGGAAGAAGCAGAAATTATGAACAAGCCAACTACAAACACTGAAATAAAAACTGATAAAAAATCTCCCAAAAACAAAAGCCCAGGACCAGACAACTTCACAGGTGAATTCTATCAAACATTCAGAGAAGAACTAATGACATCCTTCTAAAACTCTTACAAAAAATTACAGAGGAACGAACACTGCAAACTCATTCTATAAGGCCAGCATCACTCTGATACTACAACCAGACAAAGACATGACAAAAAAAAAAAAAAAGCAAATTATAAGCCATTATCGCTGAAGAACATATATGCAAAAATCCTCAACAAAATTCTAGCAAACAGAATTCAACAACACATTAAAAAGATTATATATCCTGATGGAACTGGGTTTATCCAAGCAATGCAAGGATTCTTTAACGTACTCAAATCTATCAATGTGATAGACCATATTGCCAAATTAAAAGATAAAATACAAAATATGATAATCTATATAGATGCATAAAAGGCCTTTGACAAAATTCAGAACACATTTATGATAAAATAAAATAAAATCAAAAAATGGGCACAGGAAGAACTAACCTAAACACAGCAATTACTGTATATGATAAACCCACAGCAAACATTAATCTCAATGGTGAAAAACTGAAATCATTCCCTCTAAGATCAGGAATAAGAAAAGGGTGCCCACTCTCATCAGTATTATTCAACATAATTTTGGAAATCCTAGCAGAGAAGAAAAATAAATAAATAAAAGGAATCCGTTTGGAAAAGAAGGTGTTCTGTTTGCAGATGACATGATACTATACACAGAACACCCTAAAGATACTATCAGAAAATTACTAGAGCTAATCAGTGAATTTAGCAAAGTCAGTACACAGAAAACACTTGCATTCATATTCACTGGCAATGAAGAATCATAAAGAGAAATTAAGGAATCAATCCCATTCACCATCACTACAAAGCAAAAAATATTCCTAGGAATAAACCTATCTAAGAAGACAAAAGTGCTGTATATGGAAAAGTATAAGACACTGATGAAAAAAGATCAAAGACAACATAAACAGATGGGGACATACTCCATGTTCCTGATTGGAAGAATCAATATTGTAAAAAGAAATATAGTACCAAATGCAAGCTACAGATTCAATGTGATACCTATCAAATTACCAATGGCAGTTTTCACGGAACTAAAACAAAACAAAACAAAATCTCAGAATTCATATAGAAACAAAAAAGACTCAGAATAGCCAAAACAATCTTGGGAAAGAAGAATGGACCTGGTGAATCAACCTTCCCTGACTTCAGATAATACTACAAAGCTACAGTCATCAAGACAACATGGTACTGGATCAAAAACAGAAATATAGACCAACAGAACAAAATAGAAATTCCAGAGATAAACCCACACATCCATGGATTCCTTATTTGTGACCAAGGAGGCAAGAATATGAATACAGGAAAGATAGCATCTTCAATAAGTGGTGCTGGAATAACTGGACAGTTATTCCAATTATGTGGACAGTTATGTGCAAAAGAATAAAATTAGAACATTTCCTAGTACCATACACAAATATAAAGTCAAAATGGATTAAAGACCTAAATTTAAGACCAGACTCTATAAAACCCTTAGAAGAAAACGTCAGCAAAACACTCTGTATCATAAATCAGATGATTCTCTATGATCCACCTCCTAGAATAGTGGAAATAAAAATAAAATAAACAAGTGGAAGCTAATTAAACTTACAAGCTTTTGCACAGGAAAAGAAACTATAAACAACATAAAAAGACAACCCAGAGAATGTGAGAAAATAATAGCAAAATGAAACAAGTGACAAAGGTTTAATTTCTAAAATTTATAAACAGTTAATACAAGCCAATATCAGAAAAACAAACAACCCAGTAAAAAAAGTGGGCAAAAAAAACTAAACAGACATTTCTTTAAAGAAGACATACAGATGGCTAATAAACACATGTAAAGATACTCAACATCACTCATTATTAGAGAAATGCAAATCAAAACTACAATGAGATATCACCTTACATCTACCAGAATGGCCATCAACAAAAAGTCTACAAACAAAAAAATGCTGGAGAGGGTATGGAGAAAATGGAACCTTCTTGCACTGTTGGTGGGATAAGGTAAATTGATGCAGACACTATGGAAAACAGTATGGAGATTCTTTTAAAAACTAGAAATAAAAGCACCATGTGACTTAGAAATCCCACTACTAGGCATATACTCTGAGGAAACCAAAATTTAAAAAGACACATGTATCCCCATGTTCATTGCAGCAGTATTTACAACAGCTAGGACATGGAAGCAACATACATGTCCATTGACAGATGAATGGATAAAGAACCTGTGGTACAATAATGTGGTACAATACAATGGAATATTATTCAGCCACAAAATGGAACACATTCATGTCAGTTTTAATGAGGTGCATGGACTTAAAGCTATTATAGAGTGAAGTTAAGTCAGAAAAAGAAAGAAAAAATTGCATACTAATGCATATATATGGAATCTGGAAAGAGGGCACTGATGAAATTATTTGCAAGGCAGTGATGAGTGGTCATGTATGGATGTGAGAGTTGGACTGTAAAGAAAGCTGAGCACCGAAGAATTGATGCTTTTGAACTGTGGTATTGGAAAAGACTCTTGAGAGTCCCTTGGACTGCAAGGAGATCCAACCAATCCATTCTGAAGTAGATCAGCCCTGGGATTTCTTTGGATGGAATGATGCTGAAGCTGGAACTTCAGTACTTTGGCCACCTCATGTGAAGAGTTGACTCATTGGAAAAGACTCTAATGCTGGGAGGGATTGGAGGCAGGAGAAGACGGGGACGAGAAAGGATGAGATGGCTGGATGGCATCACTGACTCGATGGATGTGAGTCTGAGTGAACTCCGGGAGTTGGTGATGGACAGGGAGGCCTGGTGTGCTGCCATTCATGGGGTCGCAAAAGAGTCAGACATGACTGAGCCACTGAACTGAACTGATGGGGACACAGACATAGAGGAGAGACTTATGTTCACAGTGTGGTGTGGAGGAGAAGAGGGTGGGATATGTGGAGAGAGTAACATGGAAATATACACTACCATATGTAAAATAGATAGTGAATGTAAATTTTCTGTATGACTCAGAGAACTCAAGTCAGGGCTCTGCAACAACCTAGAGGGGTGCGATGGAAAAGGGAGTTTGGAGGGGGTTCAAGAGGGATCAGACATATGTAGAATACAGCTGTGGCCGATTCATGTGATGTTTGGCAGAAACCAACACATTAATATAAAGTAGTTATCCTTCAATTAAAACTAAATGCATTTAAAAACAGGAAAAAATGTGTTTCACGTTTCAAGTAAATATCATGATCCCAGTGTTTCACATACAATGATTACTATACACACACTATTCCATATGATTCTAATAGCATTATCATGTGATAGTAATTAAAGTTATTGTTAACCATGCTTTATTGATGAGTAAAGACACACAAAAGAGACTTGCACCACGTTAGTAGTAGATCTAGACTAAAATCCCCTGTTTTTTCCGTTATAGATCCCTAAATAGTTTATATAATTCTTAGGGGCTTCCCTGGTGGCTCAGAGGTTAAAGTGTCTGCCTAGAATGCGGGAGACCAGGGTTCAATCCCTGGGTCGGGAAGATCCCCTGGAGAAGGAAATGGCAACCTACTCTAGTACTCTTGCCTGGAGAATCCTTGGAGAGAGGAGCCTAACATTTATCCTAATTACTATCTTCCAGCATATTTCATGGTAATCAAGAGAGATTGTGTGAACAGAATTTCATTAATAGGGAAAAATAAACTATTTTTAAAACTGACTTCAATATTTTAAATCAATAGAGATAAATATAGATTTAAATGTGGAATAGATGAAATAAGTAGAGGGATAAATGAAATATGCTCTCAAGGCAGGATTTACTAGATTCCATCTGATTCCAGAGGTTTTTAACAAAGAGGTGATGAAGGAAGAGGTGAGAGCAGGAAGGACAAAGGGTCAAAATCTCCTTAGGATGAATTATTTAACCTTAGCAAAGAATGAGGGTAGAATGCTATTTTAGTGAGTGGAATCTAGAAATGAAATGTTCTGCAATGTTCAGGCAATTTTGTACCACTCCTTCCTTGCTCAGTTGCTCAGTCATGTCTGACTCTTTGCAGCCCCACAAATTGTAGCCTGCCAGGCTCCTCTTTCCTTGGAATTTTCCAAGCAAAAATACTAGGATGTGTTGTCATTTCCTACTCCAAGGGATCTTCACAATCCAGGGATTGAACCCATGTCTCTCATGTCTGCTGCATTGACAGGCAGATTCTTAACCACTGGCACCACCTGGGAAGCCTATAGGTAACTCCTAACTGCAAATTATTGTCCCACCCAAAGTCGCAATGATACTTCAAAGCCTATATATATATATATATATATATATATATATTTCTAACAAATTTTAAACAATGTGAATATTTCATGGGTTAGAACTTGTATAGAATGTATTTTGCCATACATGCTTGCTTATGGGGTTCTTCAAAAATTTCATAGTTCTTTATTATTCACTAACACTTTTCATAAACAAGTAGAAAACATTTGGTTTAGGATCTAATTTCCTCTACGCTTTTGGAAACTGAAATAACTGGCAACACCTTCTTTCCTAATAACCCTTCTGTTGTTGAAATGAAAAAATAAATTTACATTTCAGATTGATTCTTTTGGAAAATTACATTTTTTAATAAATCATTATTATAAACATTTCTGTAATCTGTGTCACCTCTCTCAGAATGATGTATCAGTTTGCTAGACTTGGAGTAACAGAAAACAAAAACTTATTCTTAAAATAAAATAGGGGCTCATAAATCTTGCAAATAATGAAATATACAATTGGGCTGTTCAAGTCAACTCAACAATGTTTTGCTTTCTTCTATGTGTGTGTTCTGCATCCTGAAGTTCCATTCTCAAAGAAACCTTGTACTTACAAGATGAAAACCAGTACTCTTATCATCCCATTTGCTTTTCAGGCAGTAAGAAAGAGACATATGTCTGTTGACTTAAATCCCTTCTTCTTTTGAGTTCCCAATGTACATGACCAAAAACTATTGATAAATGTCATCAGCCAGGACTTAGTTACATCCATGTCAGCCCTATTTGTATAGGAGGCTAGTAAATACAGTTTCCTTTGCCAGACATATTCAACCACCAACAAAATTAACTTTCTGTTGATGAGGAAGAGGATGAGAATTGAAAAAGAATAAGAAAAATAAGTTTCTGTCCTAAGGATTAAGGACAATAATTAGACAATTCAGAATAGAGGCTAAGGGGGGTTGGGGGTGGGGAATGAGCCTGCAGAATGGGGTGAGTGAGACTGGGTCATTTGGTGTGGAGCCCAGGCTCTGAATGTCAGGAGGCTAGCTGAAGGCAATGGCAGTGACCCAGCAGGTGTGCCAGCTTGTTGATAGATCTGAGCAAGCAAGACATTTTGGCAATGTGATCACTGGTTCCAGAAAAGATTATCTCTGCAGTGTTAATTGTGAGTAGTTCAATTTGGAATAAGGATCCAATCATAGAATCTGTACAGCTAGCAATTTGCCAAACAGTCACAATTATATTTCTCATTTGTTTTCCCTTTTGAAATTTTCCTCCAGGGAAAATGACTTAGAATATACAAACTATTTGTTTTAATTCAAGTATCATATTAATACATTTTATTTTTATCATTGTGAAAATAAAATGAATTAAAAAATATTTAGGGGGCAGACCTAAGATGGCAGAGGAATAGGACAGGGAGACCACTTTCTCCCTCACAAATTCATCAAAAGAACACTTAAACGCTGAGTAAATTCCACAAAACAACTTCTGAATGCTGACAGAGGACATTAGGCACCCAGAAAAGCAGCTCGTTGTCTTCAAAAAGAGGTAGGAAAAAATATAAAAGACAAAAAAAAGAGACAAAAGAGGTAGGGAGGGAGCTCCATCCTGAGAAGGGAGTCTTAAAAAGAGAGAAGTTTCCAAACACCAGGAAACACTCTCATTGCTGAGTCTGTGGTGAGCCTTGGAAGTACAGAGGACAACAAAACAGGGAGGAAAAAATAAATAAATAATTAAAACCCACAGATTAGGAGCCCAATGGTAACTCCCTCAGAGGAGAAGCAGCGCAGACGCCTGCATCCACCACTAGCAAGTGGGGGCTGGGCAGGGAGGTGTGGGCTGCATTGGAAGATCAGGCCCAAATTCCCCAAGGGTAACCAGAGTGAACTAAATTGGGCTAGCAAACCAGACTGTGGGATAGCTACCACGTGAAAAGCTCTAACATAAGACACGGCCAGGACCGTGCACAGAACAAAGGATGGAACAGAAATAGCTGGCTGCAGACCATCCCCCTCCAGTGACAGGCAGCCAGAGTTGGAAGGGCCAGAAGGGGGCAATTGCAGCCCCAGAGAGACATTACCTACCAAACTGCAAGCAGGCTTCTTTGCTAACTAAGACTTCTTGGGATTCTGGTCAGTCATCATCCACCTGAGAAGGTGTGCCAGCTGTACACCCAGAAAACTGAGCAGCAGTGATGGAGAGGTGACATGTCGCAGTGACCGTGCTCACCAAACACCTGAGCTACTCGGACTTGGGAAGGGCACAAAATGCAGTCCCAACCGAGTCTGCACCTCTGAGGACTACCTGAGTGCCTATATATGGGCGGCTGAGACCTGGGAGGTGCATGCAGCCCAGGGTCAGCCTCAGACGGTTCCTGGTGGACCAACCTAGAGCCTGAGCTGTGTGCGCCATGAGCAGGGGCAGGCCCAGTGTGGCTGAGACACTGCGAGCACATGCCAGTGTTATTTGTTTGCAGCGTCCCTCCCTCCCCACAGCACGACTGAATAAGTGAGCCTAAAAAAAAAAAAAGTGTCCATCACTGCCCCCCTTGTGTCAGGGCAGAAATCAGACCCTGAAGAGACCAGGAAGCAGAAGCTAAAACAGAGGGAACCGCCTTGAAAGTGACAGGTGCAATAGATTAAAACCCTGTCGTTACTACCAACAACATAGGAAGGCGTCTATATCTTGAGAAATATAAGCCAGACCAAGGAACTATCCGAAAATGAACTGACTCCACACTGCCCACAACAACACCAGAGAAAGTCCTAGATATATTTCTACTATTTTTATGATCATTCTTTTTTTTTTCTTTTCTTTTTCTTCTTTTTTTTTAAAACTTTTAAAAAATTTTAAGTCCTCTATTACTCCTCTAATTTTCATTTTTATAATCTACTATTGCTTTTCAAAAAAAAAGACTATTTTTAAAGCAAACTTCATATATATATATATATAATAATTCTTGTGACTTTGCTTTTTTTCTTCTACTTCTTCTTTCTTTAGTATTGTATTTTTGAAAATCCAACCTCTACTCTAGATTTTTAATCTTTGCTTGTTGGTATTTGTTATCAATTTTATACCTTCAAAAACCTAATCTTCATTACCCATTTTTACTTGAGAGCGGGATTACTGGCTTGACTGCTCTCTCCTCCTTTGGACACTTTTATCTCCACCAGGTTACCTCTGTCTCCTCCCTCCCTCTTCTCTTCTACCGAACTCTGTGAATCTCTGTGTGTTTCAGACGGTGGAGAACACTTAGGGAACTGTTTATTGGCTGGATCTTTCTCTCTCCTTTTCATTTCCCTCTTTTATCCTCCTGGCCACTTCTTCCTCCCTCTTCTCTTCTCTGTATAACTCCATGAATATCTCTGAGTGGTCCAGACTGTGGAGCACACATAAGGAAATGATTACTGGCTAGCTTGCTCTCTCCTCTTTTGATTCCACCTCATCTCATTCGGGTCACCTCTAACTCCCACCTCCCTCTTCTTTTCTCCATGTAACTCTCTGAACCTCTCTGGGTGTCCCTCACTGTGGAGAAACTTTTCATCTTTAACCTAGATGTTTTATCAATGGTGCTGTATACAGGGAGAAGTCTTGAGACTACTGTAAAAATAAGACTGAAAACCAGAAGCAGGAGGCTTAAGTCCAAATACTGAGAACACCAGAGAACTCCTGACTCCAGGGAACATTAACTGACAGGAGCTCATCAAATGCATCCATACCTACACTGAAACCAAGCACCGCCCAAGGGCTAACAAGTTACAGAGCAAGACATACCACACAAATTCTCCAGCAACACAGGAACATAGCCCTGAGCTTCAATATACAAGCTGTCCAAAGTCACTGTAAGCCCATTGACATCTCATAACTCAGTATTGGACACTTCGTTGCACTCCAGAGAGAAGAAATCCAGCTCCACTCATCAGAATACTAACAGGAGCTTCCCTAACCAGGAAACCTTGACAAGCCAACTGTACAACCCACCCACAGTGAAGAAACTCCACAATAAAGAGAACTCCACAAACTGCCAGAATACAGAAAGGCCACCCCAAACACAGCAATATAAACAGGATGAAGAGACAGAGGAATACCCAGCAGGGAAAGGAGCAGGATAAATGGCCACCAAACCAAACAAAAGGGGAAGAGATGGGGAATCTACCTGATAAAGAATTCTGAATAATGATAGTGAAAATGATCCAAAATCTTGAAACCAAAATTGAATCACATATAAATAGCCTGGAGATAAAGATTGAGAAGATGCAAGAAAGGTTTAACAAGGACCTAGAAGAAATTTAAAAAATAGTCAATATATAATGAATAATGCAATAAATGAGATCAAAAACACTCTGGAGGCAACAAATAGTAGAATAACAGAGGCAGAAGATAGGATTAGTGAAGTAGAAGATAGAATGTAGAAATAAATGAATCAGAGAGGAAAAAAGAAAAACGAATTGAAAGAAATGAGGACAATCTCAGAGACCTCCAGGACAATATGAAACCCTCCGACATTCGAATTATAGGAGTCCCAGAAAAAGAAGACAAAACGAGAGACCATGAGAAAATCCTTGAGGAGATAATAGTTGAAAACTTCCCTAAAATAGGGAAGGAAATAATCACCCAAGTCCAAGAAATCCAGAGAGTCCCAAACAGGATAAACCAAGGTGAAACACCCCAAGACACATATTAATCAAATTAACAAAGATCAAACACAAAGAACAAATATTAAAAGCAGCAAGGGAAAAACAACGAATAACACACAAGAGGATTCCCATAGCTGATCTTTCAATAGAAACTCTTCAGGCCAGGAGGGAAAGGCAAGACATAGTTAAAGTGATGAAAGAAAATAACCTACAGCCCAGATTACTGTATCCAGCAAGGATCTCATTCAAATATTTAGGAGAAATCAAAAACTTTACAGAGAAGCAAAAGCTGGGAGAATTTAGCACCACGAAACCAGCTCTCCAACAAATGCTAAAGGATATTTTCTAGACAGGAAACACAAAAAAGGTGTATAAACTAGAACCCAAAACAATAAAGTAAATGGCAATGGGCTTGTACTTATCAATAATTACCTTAAACGTAAATGGGTTGAATGCCTCAACCAAAAGAGAAAGACTGGCTGAATGGATACAAAAACAAGACCCCTATATATGTTGTCTATAAGAGATCCACCTCAAAACAAGGGACACATACAGACTGAAAGTGAAGGGTTGGAAAAAGATATTCCATGCAAATAGAGACCAAAAGAAAGCAGGAGTAGCAATACTCATATCAGATAAAATAGACTTTAAAACTAAGGCTGTGAAAAGAGACAAAACACATTACATCATGATCAAAGGATCAATCCAAAAAGAAGATATAACAATTATAAATATATATGCAGCCAACATAGGAGCACCACAATATGTAAGACAAATGCTAACAAGTATGAAAGGGGAAATTAACAATAACACAATAATAGTGGGAGACTTTAATACCCCACTCACATCTGTGGATAGATCAACTAAACAGAAAATTAACAAAGAAACACGAACTTTAAATGATACAATAGACCAGTTAGACCTAATTGATATCTATAGGACATTTCACCCCAAAACAATGAATTTCACCTTTTTCTCAAGTGCTCACGGAACCTTCCCCAGGATAGATCACATTCCGTGCCATAAATCTAGCCTTGGTAAATTCAAGAAAACTGAAATCATTCCAAGCATCTTTTCTGACCATAATGCAGTAAGATTAGATCTCAATTATAGGCGAAAAACTATTAAAAATTCTAACTTATGGGGGCTGAACAACACGCTTCTGAATAACCAACAAATCATGGAAGAAATAAGAAAAAGAAATCAAAATATGCATAGAAACGAATGAAAATGAAAACACAACAACCCAAAATCTGTGGGACACTGAAAAAGTAGTGCAAAGGGGAAAGTTCATAGCAATACAGGCATACGTCAAGAAACAAGAAAAAAGTCAAATAAATAACCTAACTCTACACCTAAAGCAACTAGAAAAAGAAGAAATGGAGAACCCCAGGGTTAGTAGAAGGAAATAAACCTTAAAAAATAGGGCAGAAAACAATGCAAAAGAAACAAAAGAGACCATAGCAAAAATCAACAAAGCCAAAAGCTGGTTCTTTGAAAGGATAAATAATATTGACAAACAATTAGCCAGACTCATCAAGAAACAAAGGGGAAAAAAAAATCAATAAAATTAGAAATGAAAATGGAGAGATCACAACAGATAACACAGAAATATGAAGGATCATAATAGACTACTATCAGCAATTATATACCAATGAAATGGACAACATGGAAGAAATGGACAAATTCTTAGAAAAGTACAACGTTGCAAAACTGAACCAGGAAGAAATAGAAAATCTTAACAGACTCATCACAAGCACGGAAATGGAAACTGTAATCAGAAATCTCCCAGCAAATAAAAATCCAGGTCCAGACGGCTTCACAGCTGAATTCTACCGAAACTTTAGAGAAGAGCTAACATGTATCCTACTCAAACTCTTACAGAAAATTGCAGAGAAGGTAAACTTCTAAACTCACTCTATGAGGACACCATCACCCTAATACCAAAACCTGACAAAGATGCCACAAAAAAAATAAAACTATAGGCCAATATCACAGATGAACATAGATGCAAAAATCCTTAGGAGAATTCTAGCAATCAGAATCCAACAACACATTAAAAAGATCATACACCATGACCAAGTGGGCTTTTTCCCAGGGATGCAAGGATTCTTCAATATCCGCAAATCAATCAATGTAATACACCACATTAACAAATTGAAAAATAAAAGCCATATGATTATCTCAATAGATGCAGAGAAAGCCTTTGGCAAAATTCAACATCCATTTACGATAAAAACTCTCCAGAAAGCAGGAATAGAAGGAACATACCTCAACATAATAAAAGCTATATATGACAAACCCACAGCAAACATTACCCTCAATGGTGAAAAATTGAAAGCATTTCCCCTAAAGCCAGGAATAAGACTGGGGTGCCCACTTTCACCACTGCTTTTCAACATAGTTCTGGAAGGTTTGGCCACAGCAATCAGAGCAGAGAAAGAAATAAAAGGAATCCAAATTGGAAAAGAAGAAGTAAAACTATCACTGTTTGCAGATGACATGATCCTCTACATAGAAAACCCTAAAGACTCCACCAGAAAATTACTAAAGCTAATCAATGAACATAGTAAAGTTGCAGGATATAAAATCAACATACAGAAATCCCTTGCATTCCTATACACTAATAATGAGAAAGTAAAAAAAAAAAAAAAGAAAGAAATTAAGGAAACAATTCCATTCACCATTGCAATGAAAATAATAAAATTCTTAGGAATATATTTACCTAAAGAAACTAAAGACCTATATATAGAAAACTATAGAACATTGGTGAAAGAAATCAAAGAGGACACCAATAGATGGAGAAATATACCCTGTTCATGGATCAGAAGGATCAATATAGTGAAAATGAGTATACTACCCAAAGCAATCTACAAATTCAATGCAATCCCTATCAAGCTACCTGCAGTATTTTTCACAGACCTAGACAAATAAAGTCACAACTTGTATGGAAATACAAAAAACCTTCAATAGCCAAAGCAATCTTGAGAAAGAAGAATGGAACTGGAGGAATCAATCTGCCTGACTTTAGGATCTACTACAAAGCCGCAGTCATCAAGACAGTATGGTACTGGCACAAAGACAGAAATATCGATCAATGGAACAAAATAGAAAGCCCAGAGATAAATCCACACACCTATGGACACCTTATCTTCGATAAAGGAGGCAAGAATATACAATGGAATAAAGACAATCTCTTTAACAAGTGGTGCTGGGAAAACAGGTCAACCACTTGTAAAAGAATGAAACTAGAACACTTTCTAACACCATACACAAAAATAAACTCAAAATGGATTAAAGATCAAAATGTAAGACCAGAAACTATAAAACACCTAGAGAAAACATAGGCAAAACACTCTCCGACATAAATCACAGCAGGATCCTCTATGATGCACACCCAGAATACTGTAAATAAAAGCAAAAATAAACAAATGGGATCTAATTAAAATTAAAAGCTTCTGCACAACAAAGGAAAATACAAGCAAAGTGAAAAGACAGCCTTCCGAGTGGGAGAAAATAACAGCAAATGAAGCAACTGACAAACAACTAATTTCAAAAATATACAAGCACCTCTTGCAGCTCAGTTCCAGAAAAATAAATGACCCAATCAAAAAATAGGCCCAAGAACTAAATAGACATTTCTTCAAAGAAGACATACAGATGGTTAACAAACACATGAACACATGCTCAACATCATTCATTATCAGAGAAATGCAAATCAAAACCACAATGAGGTACCATTTCACACCAGTCAGAATGGCTGCTATCCAAAAGTCTACAAGCAATAAATGCTGGAGAGGGTGTGGAGAAAAGGGAACCCTCTTACACTGTTGGTGGGAATGCAAACTAGTACAGCCACTATGGAGAACAGTGTGGAGATTCCTTAAAAAATTGCAAAAATGCCCACTGCTGGGCATACACACCGAGGAAACCAGAATTGAAAGAGACACATGTACCCCAATGTTCATCACTGCACTGTTCATAATAGCCATGACATGGAAGCAACCTAGATGTCCATCAGCAGGTGAATGGATTAGAAAGCTGAGGTACATATACACAATGGAATATTATTCAGCCACTAAAAAGAATACATTTGAATCAGTTCTAATGAGTTGGATGAAACTAGAGTCGATTATACAGAGTGAAGTAATCCAGAAAGAAAAACACCAATACAGTATACTAACACATAAATATGGAATTTAGAAAGATGGTAATGATAACCCTGTATGAGAGACAGCAAAGAGACACAGATGTATAGAACAGTCCTTTGCACTCTGTAGGAGAGGGAGACTGTGGGATGATTTGGGAGAACGGCCTTGAAACATGTATAATATCAGATAAGAAACAAATTGCCAGTCTAGGTTCAATGCAGGATACAGGGTGCTTGGGGCTGGTGCACTGGGATGACCCAGAGAGATGGTATGGAGAGGGAGGTGGGAGGGGGCTTCAGGATTGGGAATGTGTGTACACCCGTGGCAGACTCATGTTGATGTACGGCAAAACCAATACAGTATTGTAAAGTAAAATTAAAAAAAAAAACTTTGTCTAATACTTTTGCAATAATCCTAATTTATTTTAATCACTGAAAAATTAGTAAATGTTCAATATATTTGTACAATGTAAAAATTATATTTTCATTAAATAATTAAATATGCAAATATGATAAATCAATAATACTTTTAAAATTCTTATTTTTTTCCATAAGACTTTGTAAATTTTAGGATGATAAATTATATAATTTCATAGTTTATTTTCATCTAATTTAAATATTATGTAGCACTAGTTGGATTTAATTACTGAGATATATTCTAGATGGTTTTTACCTGCTATATTGATTTCTGGCCTCTCAAAATCCTTTTACAGTCTATATAAAATATAGATGTACTGGGATTGAGTAGAAGCTATGCAAATTCTCATCTACAAAAAAAAAAAAAAAAAAGAAACTGTTCTATTTTATTCCAAAGCATAACAGTTGAAATCAAATCTCAATTTTAAAAGAGAAAAAAAATATAGAATTAAATGAATATGAAAAAAGATGGTTGAAAAACCTTGATTTATTATGAATCCTTTTCAAAAAGTTAGAAATAAAAGGGAAATATCAAACATAGTGAATATGGAAATTAGAAGTGATTAAAAAATAAGAGTAAACAAAGAAGTAGGAAACAAATATAAAATAGAGAAATACAGAAATTATAAAGCTGAATATAAAGTTTAACAAAGTCATTAATATCTTACAGGAATGATCAAAGAGAAAAAAAAATCAAAGAGAACAGAAATATCAGGAACAAATTGATGATAAAAATTCTAAAATGTTACTAATTACAAAAATACAAAGATATTAAACACCTGGAAATATAACTAAAGTTGTATAAGATCTCTAAAAAACAATACAAAAATCTAAACATGTTTAAGAGAAATTAAAGACTAACAAGGATCAGGGATTCATGAGTTTGAGTGCAATATTGTAAAGTTGTTAATTTTTGGCCAAGAACCTAAAGATTTAATGTAATTCACAATGAATTCCCAATCAGTTCACTTCAGTTCAGTCGCTCATTCATGTCTGACTCTTTGCAAACCCATGAATCCTGGCACGCCAGGCCTCCCTGTCTATCACCAACTCCCGCAGTTCACTCAGACTCACGTCCATCGAGTCAGTGATGCCATCCAGCCATCTCATCCTCTCTCGTCCCCTTCTCCTCCTGCCCCCAATCCCTCCCAGCATCAGAGTCTTTTCCAATGAGTCAACTCTTCACATGAGGTGGCCAAAGTACTAGAGTTTCAGCTTCAGTGTCAGTCCTTCCAAAGAAATCCCAGGGCTGATCACCTTTAGAATGGACTGGTTGGATCTCCTTGCAGTCCAAGGGACTCTCAAGAGTCTTCTGCAACACCACAGTTCAAAAGCATCAATTCTTTGGCGTTCAGCCTTCTTCACAGTCCAACTCTCACATCCATACACGGCTACTGGAAAAACCATAGCCTTCACTACATGGACCTTAGTTGGCAAAGCAATGTCTCTGCTTTTGAATATGCTATCTAGGTTGGTCATCACTTTTCTTCCAAGGACTAATCGTCTTTTAATTTCATGGCTGCAGTCACCATCTGCAGTGATTTTGGAGCCCAAAAAATAAAGTCAGACACTGTTTCCACTGTTTCCCCAACTATTTCCCATGAAGTGATGGGACCAGATGCCATGATCTTTGTTTTCTGAATGTTGAGCTTTAAGCCAACTTTTTCGCTCTCCTCTTTCATGTTCATCAAGAGGCTTTTTATTTCCTCTTCGATTTCTGCCACAAGGGTGGTGTCATCTGCATATCTGAGGTTATTGATATTTCTCCTGACAATCTTGATTCCAGCTTGTGTTTCTTCCAGTCCAGCGTTTCTCATGATGTACTCTGCATATAAGTTAAATAAGCAGGGTGACAATATACAGCCTTAATGTACTCCTTTGGAACCAGTCTGTTGCTCTATGTCCAGTTCTAACTGTTGCTTCCTGACCTTCATACAGATTTCTCAAGAGGCAGGTCAGGTAGTCTGGTATTCCCATCTCTTTCAGAATTTTCCACAGTTTATTGTGATCCACACAGTCAAAGGCTTTGGCATAGTCAATAAAGCAGAAATAGATCTTTTTCTGGAACTCTCTTGCTTTTTCCATGATCCAGCAGATGTTGGCAATTTGATCTCTGGTTCCTCTGCCTTTTCTAAAACCAGCTTGAACATCAGGAAGTTCACAGTTCACATATTGCTGAAGCCTGGCTTGGAGAATGTTGAGCATTACTTTACTAGCGTGTGAGATGAGTGCAATTGTTCAATAGTTTGAGCATTCCTTGGCATTGCCTTTCTTTGGGATTGGAATGAAACCTGACCTTTTCCAGTCCTGTAGCCACTGATGAGTTTTCCAAATTTGCTGGCAAATTGAGTGCAGCACTTTCACAGTATCATCTTTCAGGATTTGAAATTTTTTTTTATAAAAATTGCATACTAATTCTACCATATACATGAAAATAAAAACTACTAAAAATAATTTAAAAATAAAAATTATTTACCACTCTTGCATATGTAACAATCTTATGAAAATTTGAATATTTAATAATAGAGACAAAATCCAAATCTATTTCTGTCTCCTACCAACTCTCATGTTTTTAACCACCATTTATATAGCAATCTCTCTAGGATTTTTCTGAACTGCTACATTAATGGATATAAAGTACCTGAATGATGAAAGAAAATCAAACTGCTCTTTCCATACCTCAAACACATGGAAAACTTCTTAAACCTGAAGGTTATTAACAAACCACTGGACCTCTCAAATGGAAGAGAGATTTAAACAGCCCATTCTTGGACATATTCAAGGAAGGAGACACTTGGTAAAGAAAATAGAGGAGGACTCCTTGTAGGAAAGTGATTAGAATTACTTGGATTCATCCCAAAATATAGGACCAGGTCTTGTGGTGGAATCTACAGATAAATGAAATGACTCATTGAATCACCAAAAGACTGTAGGACATAAAAAGTATTCCATGTCTGGGGTTGTATAAGCAGTCTGAATAATTATCTATATCACATATTTTCAGTGAACCACCTAGTTGATTAGCATTCTCTGGGCTCTAGGGAAAATAGAAAGCTTGTTTAAAGACCATTGCTTCCAAAGTAGGATATCATTCCATTATCATCAGATTCATAGTGGTGCTTGAAATAAATGGTGATAAAGGAACCCTATCTAAATCCATGAACTTCCCTTGTAGGTCAAATGGTAAAGAATTTGCCTTCAATGTGGAAGGAGAATCAGATTATATCCCTAGATTGGGAAAATACCCTGGAGAAGAGAATGACAACGCACTCCAGTATTCTTGCTGGGAAATCCCACAGAGAGGAGTCTGGTGGACTACAGTCCATGGTTTGTAAAAGTGACTAAACCACTACCATCATTAGGATATATTAGCTTTTCATGCTTTAGGGAGAAGTGACTACAAAAGTGAATCATATGATTTTGAAATTTAGATATCATTTACATTAATTCAAAATATTTTAAGAGCTTGGAATTCTTCTCAACATATTTTTTTAATTTATTTTTTATTTTACTTTACAATTCTGTATTGGTTTTGCCATACATTGACATGAATCCACCACGGGTGTACATGCATTCCCAAACATGAACCCTCCTCCCACCCCCCTCCCCACAACATCTCTCTGGGTCATCCCCGTGTACCAGCCCCAAGCGTGCCATATCCTGCATCGGACATAGACTGGCAATTCGATTCTTACATGATATTATACATGTTTCAATGCCATTCTCCCAAATCATCTCACCCTCTCCCTCTCCCTCTGAGTCCAAAAGTCCGCTATACACATCTGTGTCTTTTTTGTTGTCCTGCATACAGGGTCATCATTGCCATCTTTCTAAATTCCATATATATATGCGTTAGTATACTGTATTGGTGTTTTTCTTTCTGGCTTACTTCATTCTGTATAATCGGCTCCAGTTTCATCCATCTCATCAGAACTGATTCAAATGTATTCTTTTTAATGGCTGAGTAATATTCCATTGTGTATATGTACCACGGCTTTCTTATCCATTCATCTGCTGATGGACATCTAGGTTGTTTCCATGTCCTGGCTATTGTAAACAGTGCTGCGATAAACATTGGGGTACATGTGTCTCTTTCAATTCTGGTTTCCTCAGTGTGTATGCCCAGCAGTGGGATTGCTGGGTCATAAGGCAGTTCTATTTGCAATTTTTTAAGGAATCTCCACACTGTTCTCCATAGTGGCTGTACTAGTTTGCATTCCCACCAACAGTGTAAGAGGGTTCCCTTCTCTCCACACCCTCTCCAGCATTTATTGCTTGCAGATTTTTGGATGGCTGCCATTCTGACTAGTGTGAAGTGGTACCTCATTGTGGTTTTGATTTGCATTTCTCTAATAATGAGTGATGTTGAGCATCTTTTCATGTGTTTGTTAGCCATCTGTATGTCTTCTTTGGAGAAATGTCTATTTAGTTCTTTGGCCCATTTTTTGATTGGGTCATTTATTTTTCTGGAATTGAGCTGCAGGAGTTGCTTGTATATTTTTGAGATTAGTTGTTTGTCAGTTGCTTCATTTGCTATTATTTTCCCCCATTCGGAAGGCTGTCTTTTCACTTTGCTTATATTTTCCTTTGTTGTACAGAAGCTTTTAATTTTAATTAGGTCCCATTTGTTTATTTTTGCTTTTATTTCCAGAATTCTGGGAGGTGGATCATAGAGGATCCTGCTGTGGTTTATGTCGGAGAGTGTTTTGCCTATGTTCCCCACTAGGAGTTTTATAGTTTCTGGTCTTACATTTAGATTTTCTAAATTCAATATTGTTTATTGTCCTATAGCATTTTTGTTTTTTCTTTAAATATAAATTTATTTATTTTAATTGGAGGCTAATTACTTTACAATATTGTACCGGTTTTGCCTTACATCAACATGACACAAATGTGTTCCATTTTGTGGCTGAATAATATTCCATTGTATTGTACCACATTATTGTACCACAGGTTCTTTATCCATTCATCTGTCAATGGACAGTACGTTGTTTCCATGTCCTAGCTATTGTAAATACTGCTGCAATGAACATTGGGATACCGGAATCTGCCACAGGTAAGTACAGAAGTTTCATGTGGCTCCCGTAAGCCAAATTAACACCAACCACTGTTGTGAATTATCTGTACCATGTACACTCAGAGTGTGTGTGTGTGTGTGTGTGTGTATATATATATAAAGGTCAGTATTACAGTAACTACATTTAAAGATTCATCATTATTTAATAAGTAAAACAGAAAAATTCTAAGATTTACATGTACTTCAACAATATAGAAGAATAATAGTCTTTATAAAGTGTGACTTTTCTGAATGACTGAAAACACCTTACTTCAAAAAATGAGAACTCAAAAAAAATTTCTGTCTGCAATGCTTGTGAGCACTAATATCTATTTGCTTTCATATTTAATGCACTAATTTCCTTGCAAAGAAAAAAAAAGTCTATATTTGATTCTGAAATCAATCAGTATTCAACTGGTTAATAAACTATAACCACCTATCATAGTTTATTTTTTTCCATCAAACCAGTATAGTTTGAAACACCTTCTTTAGAAATTATAACTACTATTACTTTAAGTTGTAAATTAATATGATTACATTATAAAATATTTTAAAATAGGATAAAAAAAATTAAGTAGAAAAAAACTAGCTTAGCTTAGAAGAAATAATCTTCTCCTCTTCCCTACCTCTTAACCAGAAAATTTGCCACACTAACAGCTACTTAAGGTGTATTAGCATTGCCATAGTGAAATGGTGCTGTATTTCAGCAATTAGAGGAAGAACAGTCAAGTTGCAAAATTCTGTCTCCTGCTGAGTCCTGCTCACTTTTGACCCCAAACTGTCCATTTCCACCAATCCCAAAACAATTCTTACATAGTGAGCCCCTGCGTCCTCAAACAGTAAACCTCTTTTTTTTTTGTTTGTCTGTTTTCTCCATCTTCTCACAATATTACTTAATACAAGAATCTCAGAGTCAGTCTCCATTTTTTCCTTCTCTTCACCTTCCTCATCCAGGTCACCAAAACCCCTGTTTATTCTCTCTCCAAAACTTAGATCAAGCTGTCTTGTTTTCCACACTTCCAGTGGCAAGCCGCTAGCCCAAGAAAACAGAATCTCTTACCTGAACTTGGAAAGGAAACCTTGCCCGAGAGTCTGCACCTCTCATCTCCTTCATATAAAACTGTATTTCCCTGCCTACACTTCTAGTATCTTCCCATTTAGCTTCAGAAATAAAGACCAAATACACATTCTGAATTGCTTATGTTTTGTGTTTTTTTTCCTCCTTTGTAGAATTTTTCCTTTAGTTACTAAATACTGCATTATGTTATATGATTATTTTAGTATGTCTCCCAAAATATAATGTAAGTTCCTGAAAGCAAAGATTGTTTTTGTCTTATTCACTCTGTAGATGCTCACTAGTTTTTTGTTTGTTTATTTATTTATTTATTTTTGCCACATCTCATGGTATGCAGGATCTGAATCTTAGTTCCCAGAACAGGGATTGAACCTGTGACCCCTGCATTAAAATCTGGAGTCTTGACCACTGAACCACCAAGGAAGTCCCAGTCCTCACTAGTTTTTGAATTATAGTTGAACGCATGGTGACTGCTAATACATTTGCATATTTAATCCAGTTTTTCTCCTTGTTTATATTTCCAGTATTTTTGTGATCATGTCATAATATATGTTCACTTAAACTTTTGAGTTATAAAAATGCTAATAAATATCACTTATAGGTGAAATATTGGTTATTCTGAATATTATGTATAAAATATATTTTTAGTTTATTAACTTATAATGTTTCCTAGTCATTTGCATAAATTTTAACTTTAAAACAATTTGTAAATTACAGCATATTTGCAAAAATAATACAGAGCTCCTGTATACCCTTACTCGACTTATCCTAATGTAAACATTTTATATAACCATAGTTCTAAGTTTTATTCTAATTTCACCATTTTTTCCACTAATATCTTTTTTCTATTGCTGAACCTAAGAATCCAACATTGCATTAAGTTGCTATGTGTTTTGATCGCTATAATTTTTTTCTAAACTTTTATTTTGTATTGTTTGTACCAAGCAATGTTGTGACAGTTTCAGGTGAACAGCAAAGGGACTCAGCTGTACATATATATCTCTGTTAAAAGTCATGTAGCAGTGTGTATGGGAAGGGGATTTGGGGGAATGAATATCCTACAGTTTTTGACACTCTGTTAGCCTTTGACTTTTGAAAACTTAATACTTTTGAAAAAACTTTAGTCAGTTCTTTTATAGAAGGTGCCTCAATTTGCTTTTGTCTGATGTTTCCTTGAAATTAGATTGAAGCTTTTCATTTTGGCCAAGAATGCCATAGAGTTCGTCAGTGTAAGATAACAAGTCATATTACTGGTAATCTTAATCATTTGAATAAAGTTATAATCCAGTGGTAACTTTATATCATTTTTATTATTACCATGACTACTATTGCTACTACTACATAGACAGTTATATTTATGACCTTTGGAAGCACTTTGAGTTTGGATCCTATTTTCTGTAGACAAGCCTCCATCCTTTCTTAAAGAACTCCCTCACTGTTTGGCACTACATATGTTCCAGACTCATATGTTAAGGTCCTGATATGCCTATATGTATATATAATTTTTGAGATACATATGTTTCTAGTGATATCAAGAGGCACAAGTACAAAAAATATAACTTTGTTCTTCTTACAACATAATCAACAACCAGAACAATGCTGCAGCATCAGTCACTTAAAAAGTGACCCAAGAAGAGCTGAATACAAAAACCTCACCCAGGTCTAAATGCTCATCTGTATTTCATTTCTGTATGTATCTTTCTATTTATCTATTCAACGCTATAAGTTCCTTCCAGCATTCCTCCTTTGTTTATTTTCAATTTCATTCTCTGGCAGTGAGAAATCTGGTTTAAGATTATTTAAATGTTAACACTATCCTGGGTATAATAATTTTTAGCATAGCTACAAATATCAATAATTCCTAGATTAAAGAAGAACTTAGAAAACTAAGCACTTACACTTGTTAATTTTCCCAATTAAGGGCAAAGTTACTTATATATTCATGAAATTCAAGTTTAAAATTACTAACAATTACTTGGGGTTAAGAATTTTCTTGTCTTAAGCAAAGGGTATATTATGACATTTATAATATAATGTGGCCTTTTTTATGTAGGCAACCATCTACTTTATTTTGCAACTATGTCTACACCATATTGGGCCTCCCCTGCTGGCTCAGTTGGAAAAGAAAAGCAGGAAACCACAATCAATGCAGAAGACAGCAAGCAAAGCAGGAAACCTGGGTTGGGAAGATCCCCTGAAGAAGAACATGGTAACCTACTCCATTATCCTTTTTTCAAAATTTTATTTTGCTTACAATTGAAGTATGATTATTTTTCATTATGGTTTCTGCCATACGTCAACATCAATCAGCCGTAGACATACATATGTCCCTTCCTTCTCTCTTTTTTAATTTATTTATTTATTTTAATTGGAAGCTAATTACTTTACAACATTGTATTGGTTTTGCCATACATCAACATGGATCTGCCACAGGTGTACACGTGTTCCCAATCCTGAACCCCTCTCCCACCTCCCTCCCCATACCATCCCTCTGGGTCATCCCAGTGCACCAGCCCAAGCATCCTATATCCTGCATCAAACCTAGACTGGTGATTCCTTTCTTATATGATATTATACATGCTTCAGTGCCATTCTCCCAAATCATCCCACCCTCTTCCTCTCCCACAGAATCCAAAAGACTGCTCGATACATCTGTGTCTCTTTTGCTGTCTCACATACAGGGTTATCGTTACCAGCTTTCTAAATTCCATATATATGCGTTAGTATTGTCCCTTCCTTCCTGAACCTCCCTCCCACCACACTCCCCATCCCATCTCTTTAAATTGTCACAGAGCATCAGGTTTGGATTTCCTATTTTATACATCAAATTCCACTGGCTATCTATTTGACATATGGTAATGTATGTTTCAATACTGCTCTCTCAAGTCATCCCACCCTTTCCTTCACCCACTGTGTCCAAAATCTGTCTGTATATCTATGTTTCCATTGCTGCCCTACATATAGGATCAGTACTATCTTTCTAGATTCCATATAAAATTCCGTGGACGGAGGAGTCTGGCAAGCTACAGTTCATGGGGTCACAAGAACTGGATACAATTTACCTAGTAAACCACTACCACTATGCCACATTGAGCCCCAACACAGACGTGACAAAGAAACCCATGATCCTGTCCCAGAAAGGAACAGGTCCAGTGTAGGTGCCTTTTATTTATTTATTTATTTATTTATTTATTTTGAGGGTGTGGGGTGGTGTTGGGTGTTAGTTATCACAGTGAAGGGGAAAGGAAACAGAAGAAGAATAGATATTCCTCATCACTCCTGTTCCAGAGTCTGAATGATGCATGTAGAATTTAAGCTCTCCTTAACTCTCTTTTCTCAGTCCGTCGATGCTCAAGTATGAACTCCGGGCTGGATGCGTCAACTGAACTTGGGCAAAACAAGAGAGCATTGTTTAAAATAGCATCCACACAGTGCTGCCCAAAATAGGCAAAATGTGCTCTTCCACTGCTCTTTTTATTTTTCTTCTTCTAGGAATTTTTAAAAGTTTAGATGATATCAGAATTATACCACTACAATCATTTCACCGCATTTACTCAGTGTAGAATAATCTTGTTTAAGAAAGACAATTCACAAAATATACAGGGCACAATAGATTACATTGGATGATACAAATAGAGAAACACAATTAAAGTTCCTTTATGTTTATTTCTTTTCAATTATGACCCCACAGAACTATGCAATATCTTTAAATCTAGTTCCTTCTTTAAAATTGGCATTTAACAAATTGGTTTTTGCTCCTGTATTTTATTTTTGAGGTTTGTATGTGCACGTTCAGCCATTCCCAGCTCTTTGCAACCCCATGGACTACAGCCTGCCAGACTCCTAAACCCTTATGCACTTACTTCAGTACTTACCTCTCCCAAAAAGGGATGAGAAGACTGTAAGCAGTCTTTGTCTGGGGACTCACCAGGCCCACATTCTGCCTCTCTTTGACCAGTGTGATAATGACAACCTCAGGCAGATTTAAAGGCATAGAGTCATAGCTGGGGGTCAGGGCAGTTGGCAGGAAGGCCCCCTGACAAAATTTGGTTGTATGCTGTTCCTAAAAGGAGAAAAAGCCTTCATGCAATAAGGGAGGCATTTTTTTTATTATTTTAATTTTTTTTAATTTATTTTTTATTTTACTTTACAATTCTGTATTGGTTTTGTCATACATTGACATGAATCCACCACGGGTGTACATGCGTTCCTGTTATTCTATTTTTTAATAGAAGGCACATGTTTAGGCTTTTTTTGTTATCAGAAGTAAACAGTTCCTTATGTAGCCAGTAGTCTGAGAACCAAGAATGGAATTATTCTTGTAAATATTGAGATTTATAGCTTAAAAAAAAAAAAAAGAAAAGAAAAAAGTGGCCATCCTCATCTGGGTGGGCAAGACATGTCCTCTGCTGGTAAATTTCCCTCTTGTTCAGGGAACCTCAGCAGGGGGCTCCCAAGCTGTCAGGGAGCTGCCAGGATCTAATGGCTTTGGCAGTTTGGGAAAAGAAGCTGCACTTGAGAGAGCCCACTCTCCTGACTGGATGCACACTGAGATGCTGGAGCCCAGCAATGGACATGTGTGGATGTCCATAGGCCATTTCCAGCTTGAAGAAGGAGGAGGCTACATGAAAGAAGAGAGTGGTCTCTGGGTACTGAGACCGATCCTCAGCTCAAGGAAAGAAGAGAAAACCTCAGTCTGCAACCACAGAGACTGAAATCTACCAACAATCTGAATAAGCCTGGAAGTTTAGATTCTTTTCCAGAACTTCTGTGTAAGAGCTCAGCCTGGCCAACATTTAATTTTGATCTCATGAAGCCATATACAGGGAACATATCAAGCCCATCCAGTTTCTGACCTACAGAACTATGAACTAATGAATGGATGCTTAAGACAACAAGTTGCTGATAATTTGTTAGGCAGTAGTTGAAAGCTAATACAAACTGCCTCTTAGCATTGCAGCTGTGGCTTCATCTAAGAAAACTTCAATGGCCTAGGATTTTTGTTCAACCCAATAAATCATGTGGCAGGGGAGGGAGTGAAGGTGAGGTGTAAGGAGGAAAAAAAAAAAAAAAAACAGGCTAGTTACTCTGGTGTGAAATAATTATATAGATAGATAGATAGATAGATAGATAGATAGATAGATCTCTTGACATGATTCTTGATGCAGAGCTCCTAAACTCTTTGTAAAGAAGGCTGACAGGAGAATCTTTTGTTCTAACTTTCAGTCTTTCATCCCAATTGCTGGCACAAAACTCATGAGACTGTTGATATTTCCTGAGTGATAAGAACATCTGACACCATGCTCCTAAATCCCTTGGAGTTTCCTGGAGTGTCTTTTGTTATAATGAAGTGACTCTTTCTAGGTTCCTGGATGGGGGTTTGTCACCAGAAAGACCAAGCTATAATTAAAAATTTGGGACTTTCAGCCCCATCTTTCATTCCTTAGAGATAAGAGAGGGATTATACATGGAAATAGTAATTGGTCATGCCTCTGGTATGAAGCCTCAATAAAATTTCAATAGTATGAAGTTCAGAGAACTTCAGGGTTGTTGAAGACATCCCTGTGCCAGGAGGATGGCAGCCCAACCCACTTGCTGAATGTCAGCTTCTGTGCTCCTGAGAGGCTCAATGTATCTTTTATCTAACAAGTCCTTGTGCCTCCTCAATGTGTTCTGGGCTCAGCAAAGAAGATATAAGCCTTCTCTGCTGGCCTGCCATCTTGGTAGGTCACAAAAAGGATACATTCCTTCTCTCCAGTCATCAGGACATGTTTTCCAAAAAAGGTTCCTTTCTCAGATGTGCCCATGGGAGAGAGTCCTACACGCAGGCAATGACTTGACTTTCCTTGCAAGAGAAGTCGAAATATGTCTTCAAGAAATTCTTCACCTGCTTGCATCATAAACCCAATTGTAAACTTGTCACCCCAAGCAATATCTATAGCTGTGCAATGCCAGATCTCTGAACTTCCTACTCAAACACCTAGCTAGAAAATCTCTACTCCTTTAATCCTGGGATTTCAAACTGTTGCACTTCCTTTGGCAATATTGAGTTCTTTTAAGAATCCTGAAATATCTTGAAATGAAGGCTGCCAAGATGAACTCAAAGCATTGACTATAGTCTCATTATCAATAACCTTACTGCAAATACCACTTTCATATTTATAATTTACTCTATCTAAATCTGAAATCCTGTGGTTATAAGGTTCAGAAACTATTGCTTAGATTAAGTTCCTCAAGTTCCTCCACCCACTGTCCACTCATCCTCCACCTGCATCAGTTCAGTTCAGTTCAGTCGCTCAGTCGTGTCCGATTCTTTGCAAACCCATGGATCGCAGCAAACCTGGTCTCCCTGTCCATCACCAACTCCCGGAGTTCACTCAGACTTACGTCCATCAAGTCAGTAATGCCATTCAGCCATCTCATCCTCTATCATCCCCTTCTCCTCCTTCCCCCAATCCCTCCAAGCATCAGAGTCTTTTCCAATGAGTCAACTCTTCGCATGAGGTGGCCAAAGTACAGGAGTTTCAGCTTTAGTATCATTCCTTCCAAAGAAATCCCAGGGTTGATTTCCTTTAGAATGGACTGGTTGGATCTCCTTGCATTCCAAGGGACTCTCAAGAGTCTTCTCCAACACCACAGTTCAAAAGCATCAGTTCTTTGGCGTTCAGCCTTCTTCACAGTCCAAATCTCACATCCATCCATGACCACAGGAAAAACCATATCGTTGACTAGACGGACCTTATTCGGCAAAGTAATGTCTCTGCTTTTGAATATGCTATCTAGGTTGGTCATAACTTTTCTTCCAAGGAGTAAGCGTCTTTTAATTTCATGGCTGCAGTCACCATCTGCAGTGATTTTGGAGACCCCCAGAAAATAAAGTCTGACACTGTTTCCATTGTTTCCCCATCTATTTCCCATAAAGTGATGAGACCAGATGCCATGATCTTTTTTTTCTGAATGTTGAGCTTTAAGCCAACTTTTTCACTCTCCACTTTCACTTTCATCAAGAAGCTTTTTTTTTTTTAATTGAACAAAACATAATGAAAGCTTTTTAGTTCCTCTTCACTTTCTGCCATAAGGGTTGCATCATCTGCATATCTGAGGTTATTGATATTTCTCCCAGCAATCTTGATTCCAGCTTCTGTTTCTTCCAGTCCAGCGTTTCTCATGATATACTCTGCAAAGACGTTAAATAAGCAGGGTGACAATATACAGCCTTGATGTTCTCCTCTTCCTATTTGGAACCAGTCTGTTGTTCCATGTCCATCTCTAACTATTGCTTCCTGACCTGCATATAGGTTTCTCAAGAGACAGATCAGGTGGTCTGGTATTCACATCTCTCTCAGAATTTTCCACAGTTTATTGTGATCCACACAGTCAAAGGCTTTGGCATAGTCAATAAAGCAGAAATAGATGTTTTTCTGGAATCCTCTTGCTTTTTCCATGATCCAGCATGGTGGACCCCAAAATGCTGGATCCCGAGGAGGCCTGGCTGAATAGATACTTGGTTGGACCTGGAGTCCCTGACTCATTTCAGTACCAGCATCGCCACCCTCAAAACCACACCTATTAATTTTTTAGAAAAACATAAACATAAAGTATCCATCATTCAAAAGAAGAAATGGAGTGTCTATAACTATTTTCAATTCAAAAATCCTAGATTCATATTCATCAGTATTGTGAGTACTATCTGGGTATTATATGTGTGCGTGTTGTCTTAAACAGTGACAGCAGTAAAGGAAAAATTAAGCTTGAAATGGCTACAGGGAACAAAAGGGATATTAACCTTAAAACGGAATGGAAATGGAATGCATTATGTCTTGGGAGGCCAAGATTTCTTACTTCAGTAAATAGAAAAGAGAAGAACACATTAAAAAAAAAAGGGGCATTTTAAAAAACATTAGAAATGAAAGTTAGTAACTGTCCATGGGATCATAGAGTTGGATATGACTTGGCGACTGAGCAAGACATAAAGGAAAACCCATTCATGAAGGGTTCCTCTCATGACCTAATCACCTTCTAAAGCCCCCACCTCCTAAGACTATCACCTTGGATAGTAGGTTTTTCACATATGAATTTGATGATGGGGGGTAGGGATCATAGCAGGACACATCTGTGGATTTGGAGAAGAGATAGTGCTCTAAGTCTATCCTGAAAACCTGCCTAACCCTGTTCATTCTCCTTTTAGAGTGTCGTTATTGGCCCTTACCCTATATACCCCATCCTAGAAAGTGTACACCCTACTCTGGAAGTGATCTGAAGCCTCTATAGTCAATTCTATGCATGTGGTTGTTGATTCTACTTCTGAGTCAACATGTTAAATGTTTTTAACATTTTTAACTTCTCATTAGTATCAGAAGGAATTCCTCAAATGAAAAAAAAAAAAAAAGCACATGTAGACAGTTGCTGGGAAATTTGGGATTTACATCATTAAATGAAGATAATAGGTGTCTTCTTTGGGTCTCACTGCTCTAACAGTCCTTAAAGCTGTGAGTCTCTGTGCTTGATCATGTTGATGATAGGCACCTCAAAAATGGGAAGGAGTCCCTGCCTTGAGGATTTGAGCTCATTATATCCCTGGCATGACAAATGGACACATTCATTTTCAAAGTCACCCATTAGCTTATTATTAAACTTTTGTATAAACGAAGCATGCTTCTCATGTGGTGCATTGGTAAAGAATCCATCTGCCAATGCAGGAGATGCAAGAGAAGCAGGTTCAATCCCTGGATCTGGAAGATATTTTGGAGTAGGGGCCACCTGCTTCAGTGTTCTTGCCTGAGAAATTACATGCACAGAGTAACTTGATGTTCTCCAGTCCCTAAGGTCTCAAAGAGTCATACACAACCAAGTGACTGAGCATAGCACAGCACAACTTGAGCACATGTACCATGGTCTTGCAACTGCTGAGATGCAAGACCTTTTTGAGATGCATTCCTTTCTGGGGGTAGATCAACTCAGGCTCAATGATTAACAAAGAAATTAGGACCAGAAACTTAGCTAGTCAAACAGAAAAGTTATATTCAAAAACACTGCTTTATTTGGCCCCAGTGACTCCTCAATATTTTTTGTGAAAAAGTGGCAACTATCTTATGAAGGAAAATTTCATATCCATTCCATTGACTGGAGCAAAGCTGGTCTTCAACAAGGCCCTTAACTCACAGAGCTTCACTGTGCTTTGGCCAAGGTGGAACTTGATGGTGTCCACTAGGCTGTTGCACTCTTTTAGGCTACACAGTTGAGAAAGGCATGGTTTTAATTTAATAAGCCCAGCCTAAGGCTGTTCTTATTTATCTGGCCTATTCTACCCTTAATTAGTCTATTATGTGTTCGGTGTGCTTGAGCTATTTCCTCAGAGATCCAGTTCCAGTTTAGTTTCACACTCAGAAAACTACAGATTGGGGAATTAAAGATACCACTTTTGGAAGATGCACATGGCCATCTTCCAAAAGATGAAACTCCACATGTGAGATAAATGTCAGAGTTATTAGATCAACACAGAATGGCCACACTAAAAGCTGCTTAACTAAAGAGGCCAAATGCAGTCAAGCTCCTGATCAAGAGACTTAAAATTCAAATTGTTGCCACTATTGTCTTATGCTCATAATTGTGCCAGATATGGCAACAAAACTACTCTCCTAGACTAGGCACAAAGTAAACAGATCTATGTGTCTGATGCAGAGGCCAGCAGTGCCTGCCAGATGTGTGGCTTCTGCCAGACTTGTGGCTCTTTTTTGATCTATTTATTTCCTAACAACATGATAGATTGTGGCCCTGCTCACTCTTGACTGCCAGAACCTGATCACCCTCATGACTGGTGAGGTCGCACCAAAATGGGCACTTATTCAAGTCATGGCGCTGCTGTTCTTGTGTGATCAGATGACTTTGGCCATATGATCGTGGCTTTTGAAACGTTTGTTTTCAGTTTCCTGACAATCTCATGTGCTAATGAATCACGCTTTTTCACAGAAGCTAATGAACAATGGTCTGGTAATCAATGTTTTCAATAAACTTTTCATGTACCCTAATAGCTTGATTATTGAAGCATCCTCCTCAAAATTCATAATAATTTATGGCTATGTCTCCATCACTTGCTCCTAGTCTACATACCTTAGTAGGGCAGATTGGTCATGAATGGAGCTGTCTTTAGAGAAAGGCCATCTCCACTTAGTGACTCTCTAGATAATGATCAGAATGAAAGGTGTGGGATTTCATATATACCTATTTTGATTTGGGAGAATGGCATTGAAACATGTATAATATCATATATGAAACGAATTGCCAATCCAGGGTCGATGCATGATACTGGATGCTTGGAGCTGGTCCACTGGGACCACCCAGAGGAATGGTATGGGGAGGGAGGAGGGCGTGGGGTTCAGGATGGGGAACACGTGTATACCTGTGGCAGATTCATGTTGATGTATGGTAAAACCAATACAATATTGCAAAGTAATTAACCTCCAATTAAAATAAATAAATTTATATTAAAAAAAGAAAGTCTGGAATTTTTCTCTGCTTGATTTTGGGCAGATCCTTTCTTTCCCCCAATTGCATCCCTAAGTGGAACTGAGTGGTAACTGTTCCAACTGGCAGCTCAGCTAGACAGTGGCAAAAATGCTAAATGAGCCACCTGGATCCTCATAATGACTTGATATAATAATAGAACAAAAGGAAAAGGAACACTTGATCATGTACAATGATTGCTATCCCCTCAAAAAGTGGCCTAAACAGAAAAGGGACAAAAAGATATTTTTATATGTTGTAAAAAAAAAAGTTATTTTTCCTTTCTACACATGGTTTTCGATAAAAGAGGTCATTTCCAGTAAATGCAGATTGAAGTTATTGGGGCTTGAGGATTTGTGGTCAATAGAAGAAAAGCAACAGTTCTGATTCCTGGAGAAGGAATACCTCCTAGAGTTACAGGAGAGTGAGGAAGTTTGTTTTTTTGTTTTTGTTTTTTGTTTTTTGTTTTTTTTTTTTTGAGAGTGAGGAAGTATTGATAACCTTTTTCTTTTGCAATCATCATATAAAGGAGAATACCCTTGGGCAGCTCTCCCAAATCACTGCAAGATCCTTATATTTAACAGGTTGCTAGGTCTACCATCTCTTACTAAACAACTTTGACCAGAACTAATAAGTATTTTCCTTAATCTAACTGAAATGAGCATTAAAGACAGAAAGAAATAGGCCCAGATTAGTCATCCTCTGAAATACTTGAGGGAACATCACCTGTCAACCATGCATTTGAAGCTCTCTGCAAAATTAAGCAAAACTACCTTTGATTCCTTAGGGAAGACTCTGGTAGAATGTGTGTGCTTTAAGCATCAATCTCTCCCTTCCATATTCTCCAAAACAATGTGAGACACCAAAAGAGACACAGATGTATAGAACAGGCTTTTGGACTCTGTGGGAGAAGGAAAGGGTGGGATGATTTGGGAGAAAGGCATTGAAACATGTATGATATCATATATGAAACGAATCACCAGTCCAGGTTTGATGTATGATACTGGATGCTAGGGGCTGGTGCACTGGGACGACCCAGAGGGATGGTATGGGGAGGGAAGAGGGAGGGGGGGTTGGAATGGGGAACACGTGTATACCTGTGGCGGATTCATATTGATGTATGGCAGAACCAATACAATATTGTAAAGTAAAGAAAAAAAAAAAAAAAGAAAGGAAGAAAGAAAAGAAATAGGATGAATGACCATGCAGGCAGATTGTAGAAGAGAACTGAAAATAAATAAATAAGATATTCTAACAAAAAATAAAATAAAATAAAAATTTTCCATAATAGTGCAAAAACAGCATTGTTCTTAATGCAATAAATATATGAACTGAAAGAAAAATGATTAAAAATAATTACTTGAAACTGTAAACACATTTCCCATAAAATGACATTATTAAAAATAATAACAAAATGCAAGACGTGTACCTATTGATTTAACTGGGTCTATGACTAGTGGCTAACTGCTTGCTTGTTTGGAGTCAAGGAGTCCTGAGGCAGAAAGAGTGGAGAAGTTGGAAAAAGATTTTGCCAGCATAGTGATCCAAGGCTGGCCACTGGTGGCAACCTAAATGTATACAGATCATCTTTGACACTCAGGAAGAAAGATTATAGGGAGACACGTGACTTTCTCACCTTGGGCATACATTTTAAGAAGTTGTCTAAAACTTAAAATAAAAGACATCATTTAAGGAAGTTTTTTTTTATTATTTTTATTTATTTATAATTGGGGATAATCTCCCAACTAAATGCATAAGCTTCTTTCTCATCTCCTGGGAACAAAACACCGTAAATTTCAGCCTCTTAGATTGCCCCAGGGTGGCCAATGGCAATGGTTAAGCCAGAAAACACTCCCCTCCTGGGCATTCTCCAACTTCAACTGGCAGCAGCCAACAACTCCAGCAGGGCCTTTGCCCAGGCCTCCAGACAGCAGCACATTGACCAAGACACAGTGGCCACTGAAGGTGTACACACTCAAGAGGACCAGCTGTGGAAAAACTAGGGCACCAGGCATATCCTCTGGATACAAGAAGCAGCTGAAAGGCTTGTCCCTGCTAGTCAGGGCCTGACAAAATGTGGTTCAGTAGAGAAGGAAATGGCAAGCCACTTCAGTATTCCTGCTTTGAAAACCCCATGAACAATATAAAAAGACAAAAATATATGACACTGAAAGATGAGACTTCCAGGTTGGTAGTTGTCCAATCAACTACTGAGGAAGATCAGAGAAATAGCTCCAGAAAGAATGAAGAGGCTGAGCCAAGGCAGAAAAGACACCCAGCTGTTGATGTCTCTAGTGGTGAAAGTAAACTCTGAAGCTATAAAGAACGATATTGCATAGGAACCTGAAATATTAGGTCCATGAATCAAGGCAAATTTGACGTGGTCAAACAGGGATTGGAAAAACTGAACACTGACATTTTAGAAATCAGTGAACTAAAATGGATGGGAATGGGCAAATGGAATTTCGATAACCATTGTATCTACTACTTTGGGCAAGAGTCCCTTAGATGAAATGGAGTAGCCCCATAATCAACAAAGGACTCTAAAATGTAGTACTTAGCTGCAATCTCAAAAACGACAGAATAATATCAGTTCATTCCTAGGCAAACCATTTAACATCAAAATAATCCAAGTTTATGCACCAATTATTAATGCCAAATAAGACAACAGTGAATGATTCTATGAAGATCTACAAGACCTTCTAAAACTAAAACCATAAAAGGTGTCAATTTAATCAAAGGGGACTATAATACAAAAGTAGGAACTCAAGAGACCTGGAGTAACAGGTAAATTTGGCCTTGGAGTACAAAATGAAGCAGGGAAAAAACTAATAGAGTTTTGCCAAGAGAACACATTGGTCAAAGAAAACGTGCTCTTTCAACAACACAAGAGACAACTCTATACATGGACATGACCAGATGGTCAACACCAAAATCAGATTGATTATATTCTTTGCAGCCAAAGATGGAGAAGCTCTATACAGTCAGCAAAAACAAGACTGGGAGCTGACTGTCACACAGATCATGAACTGTTTATTGCCAAATTCACAGTTAAATTGAAGAAAGTAGGGAAAACCTCTAGAACATTCAGATATGACCTAAATCAAATCCCTTATGATTATACAGTGGAAGTGAGAAATAAATTTAAGGGACTAGATCTGATAGACAGAGAGCCTGATGAACTATGGATGGAGGTTCGTAACATCGTACAGGAGACAGGAATCAAGACCATCCCCGTGGAAAAGAAAGGCAAAAAAGCAAAATGGCTCTCTGAGGAACCCTTACAAATAGCTGTGAAAAGAAGAGAAGTGAAAAGGAAAGGAGAAAAGGAAAGGTATAAGCATCTGAATGCAGAGTTCCAAAGAATAGTAAGGAGAGATAAGAAAGCCTTCCTCAGCAATCAATGCAAAGAAATAGAGGAAAAGAACAGAATGGGGAAGACTAGAGATCTCTTCAAGAAAATTAGAGATACCAGGGGAACATTTCATGCAAAGATTGGATCCATAAAGGACAGAAATGGTATGGACGTAAGAGAAGCAGAAGATATTAAGAAGAGGTGGCAAGAATATACAGGAGAACTGTACAAAGAAGAAATTCATGACCCAGATAATCATGATCATGTGATCACTCACCTAGAGCCAGACATTCTGGAGTGGGAAGTCAAGTGGGCCTTAGGAAGCATTACTATGAACAAATCTAGTGGAGGTGATGGAATTCCAGTTGAGCTATTTCAAATCCTGAAAGATGATGCTGAGAAAGTGCTGCACTCAATATGCCAGCAAATTTGGAAAACTCAGCAGTGGCCACAGGACTGGAAAAGGTCCGTTTTCATTCCAATCCCGAAGAAAAGGAATGCCAAAGAATGCTTAAACTACGGCACATTTGCACTCATCTCTCACGCTAGTAAAGTAATGCTCAAAATTCTCCAAGCCAAGCTTCAGCAATACATGAATTGTGAAATTCCAGATGTTCAAGCTGGTTTTAGAAAAGGCAGAGGAACCAGAGATCACATTACCAACATTGGCTGGATCATGGAGAAAGCAAGAGAGTTCCAGAAAAAAACATCTATTTCTGCTTTATTGAGTATGCCAAAGCCTTTAACTGTGTGGATCACAATAAACTGAGGAAAATGCTGAAAGAGATGGGCATACCAGACCACATGATCTGCCTCTTGAGAAACCCGTATGCAGGTCAGGAAGCAAGTTATAACTGGACATGGAAAAACAGACTAGTTCCAAATAGGAAAAAGACTATGTCAAGGCTGTATATTGTCACCCTGCTTATTTAACTTATATGCAGAGTCCATCATGAGAAACGCTGGGCTGGAAGAAGCACAAGTTGGAATCAAGATTGCTGGGAGAAACATCAATAACCTCAGATATGCAAGTGACACCATCCTTATGGCAGAAAGTGAAGAGGAACTAAACAGTCTCTTGATGAAAGTGAAAGAAGAGAGTGAAAAAGTTGGCTTAAAGCTCAACATTCAGAAAATGAAGATCATGGCATCTATTCTCATCACTTCATGGGAAGTAGATGAGGAAACAGTGGAAACAGTGTCAGACATTATTTTGGGGGCTCCAAAATCACTGCAGATGGTGATTGCAGCCATGAAACTAAAAGACACTCCTCGGAAGGAAAATTATGACCATCCTAGATAGCATATTCAAAAGCAGAGACATTACTTTGCCAACAAAGATCCATCTAGTCAAGTTTAAGGAGAAGGCAATGGCACCCCACCACAGTACTCTTGCCTGGAAATTCCCATAGATGGAGGAGCCTGATAGGATGCAGTCCATGGGGTCACTAGAAGTCGGACACGACTGAATGACTTCACTTTCACTTTTCATTTTCATGCATTGGAGAAGGAAATGGCAACCCACTCCAGTGTTCTTGCCTGGAGAATCCCAGGGACAGGGGATCATGGTGGGTTGCCATCTATAGCGTTGCACAGAGTCAGCAACCACTGAAGCGACGTAGCAGCAGCAGCAGCAGTCAAGGCTGTGGTTTTTCCAGTGGTCATGTATAGATGTGAGAGTTGGACTGTGAAGAAAGCTGAGCACCAAAGAATTAATGCTTTTGAACTGTGGTGTTGGAGAAGACTCTTGAGAATTCCTTGGACTGCAAGGAGATCCAACCAGTCCATTGTAAAGGAGATCAGCCCTGGGTTTTCATTGGAAGGACTGATGCTAAAGCTGAAATTGCAATACTTTGGCCACCTCTTGCAAAGAGTTGACTCATTGGAAAAGACCCTGATGCTGGGAGGGATTGGGGGCAGAAAGAGAAGGGGACAACAGAGGATGAGATGGCTGGATGGCATCACCAACTCTGTGGACATGAGTTTGAGTAAGCTCCAGGAGTTGGCGATGGACAAGGAGGCCTGACGTTCTGCGATTCATGAGGTTGCAAGGAGTTGGACACGAGTAAGCAACTGAACTGAACAGTATTTCTACTGGGCAGTGTTACTTGAGATGGCTGAATAAGAAACTCTTTAAACATATGTGTATCCACCTGAAAGTTTTGTTCTTAGGTTTTGACTGTATAACAAAGTAAAGTACTGAGTTTATGGCTTTATTAAAGGGGGATGAATGTCCTCTGAGCCCACACAGTTGGGTAGTATTTTGGTTTAACATACATAGAAATCAATCCCAACTTTCAATCTATTTCCAGTACATTTAAATCTCAGGTTTTTAATTCTTTCAGGTTATATTTTGAAATTTACACATTTCCTAAAATCTGGAGTTCATGTGTGAGTTGTTGGTTTGTTTCTGCAGCATTTATCATGGCAAAGGCAGCAGCAACATCTCTGACATGAGGAGTGAGGGAAAGGACCAGATATGAATTGTGGTTGGACATGAGGATTTGTAATTTAGGAGTTTATTTGAGTAAGGCCCTTATACAAAACCTATTTCTACTGTGACCCAGTGGAGCTTAAGGAGTGTAAATTAGTGAATGGAAATCCACATTCGTGTTACTTATGAAGACAATCTGGTGATTACAGGTTTTCTGCACAGCATTTCTATTGTAAAACCAATGTTTCCTCTATGTGTAATGACACAGGCAGGAAATCTCATGAAATGCTGCTTGGTAAACAACAATGAGAGGCCTAATATTTTTTACTAAAGATTTGTTACCTTCAGTACTAAGGCAGTAACTACATTAATATTAGTGAAATAATATCCTTATGAGTCCTTTTTCTACAAATGTGAGGGCCCCATATATATTTTTTAAGATTGTTATATTTTTATTGGATTGTAAAATAGCCATCCTGGAGACAATTGGTAAAACAATTTTTAAGGTACTGAGACTTATGTCACATGTCAAGTGATTATTTTTCAGGGAGCAAAAGTCAAATTCAGTCTGCTATGCAGCAGGTGGTATTTTATAATAATAGAAAAACACTTGCCAACAGGTCATTGTTGCTTTAAAAATTAGAGAGTTCTCTACCTCTGCCAATTCAGTGGCATCACTGACTCCATGGACATAAGTTTGAGTTAGCTCTGGAAGTTGATGATGGACAGGGAAGCCTGGCATGCTGCAGTCCATGGGGTTGCAAAGAGTTGGATACCACTGAGCGACTGAACTGAACTGAACTACCTCTGAATATCACCTTTATAAATGATCCATCAATGGCTGTTGCAAACATCCTCTCTCCCCACTTATCTAATTAGCCCCTTCTCAGTTGCTTTTGATTCTGGCATCTAGCAATCTTATAAAAACTTGAGATGCTGAAACTGTTAGAGGCTGACATGTCTACAGGACCAACCAAAACACCACATGTCCTTGTAATTCAGCCCTTTGGTCATCCTTTTCCAAGGACAAGAAGGATAATTTTCAATCTTTCTGTGTGGCCTAGGAACTTAAAAAAATAAAATAAAAAAAATAAAAGATTGATTCATGAAGAAGAAGAACCCTAACTGGAGAAGTAAAGATACTTCATGTTCCCAGAAACCTTTACCAGACTAAATATGACCATATTCTATATGTATTTATGATTAGAAAACATGAAAGAAGAGGAATAATACATATATTTGGGAATGAAACTGTCAGTAAGATAAGACAAAATACTGCCTGGGAAACTCATCCAAGTCAACCTGAGTTACTGTGAAAATGAATCACAGAAAAGTGTAAGTTTGGCTTCTTCTTAAAAGAATAATGTGAGTGAGAAACTATGAGTTATCCTCAGAAAGTGAGAGCAAACAACTAGGTCAGAAGCAGCAACATTAGCCTCATTTAGAGAGCTGGAGTTGACGCAGATATGATTTAGTCTGTCACATGGTAATACCTTCCTGTAGGAACAACTACTTCCCCATCCATCAGAATGCTCCTTAAACTTAAACCAAGGCCCTAGAGTGTGTTTGTGTATGTGTGTTTCTTTGTGGAAATGTATATGGAGTCACAATTGTTTTTACAGGTTAGAAGACAGGAAACTCTCCAACTTATTTGACTACAATGAAGACGGATATCACAAAGTGATTTTTTCCTCACTTGTGAAAGGCATGTTAAGGAGTGTTAGTAAGATATGTATTTTTGAACCCATATAAGAAAATACTCAAGAAGACTCCCAAACTCATGCTACCAGGCCACAATCACCCTGATACCAAAACCAGACAAAGATATTACAAAAAAGGAAAGTTACAGGCCAATATCACTGATGAATATAAGTGAAAAAATCTTAAGCAAAATATTAGCAAACAGAATTCAACAACACATTGAAAGGATCATGCATCATGATCAACTAGGATTTATCCCAGGGGTACAAGGATTCTTCAATTTATGCAAATCAATAAAATGTAATACCTCATATTAAAAAATTGAATACTAAAAGCTATATGGCCATCTCAGTAGATGCAGGTATAGCTTTTGATAACATTCAACACCCATTTATGATAAAAGCTCTCTAGAAAGTGGACATAGAGGAAACTTACTTCAACTTCATAAAGGCAATAAATATTGTTCTCAACACTGAAAAACTGAAAGCATTTCCTAGAAGATCAGGAATAAAATAAGGATGTCCTCTCTAGCTACTCTTATTCAACATCATTTTGGAAGTCCTAGCAATAGTAATGAGAGAAGAAAATGAAATAAAGAAATCTAAATTGGAAAAGAAGTAAAACTGTCACTATTTACAGATGCCATGATACATAGAAAATCCTAACATACCCCTAGAAAAATGCTAGAGCTAATCACTTAATTTAGTAAAGTTACAGAATACAATATTAATACATAATTTTGCATTCCTATACACTAACAAAGAAAGATCACAAAGAGAAATTAATTTAAAAAATCCCATTTACCATTACAACAAAAAGAATAAAATTCCTAGGAATAAACCTACCTAAGGAGACAAAAGACTTCTACTCAGAAAACTATAAGATACCGATAGAAGACAACGCAAACAGACAAACAGATATACCATGTCCTTGAATTGGAAGAATCTATATGGGGAAAATGATTGTATTACCCAAAGCAATCTATAGATTCAGTGCAGCCATTTCAAATTACCTTTTTTTTTTTTTTTCACAGAATCAGAACCAAATACTTTACAATTTGTGTGGAAACACCAAAGACCCCAAATACCACAATCTTGAGACAGAAAAACAGAGCTGAAGGAATCAGATTCTGCATCTTCAGGTTATACCACAAAGCTACAGTTATCACTACAGTTGATTACTACAGTATTCACTACAATATTGTACTGGCACAAAAAGAAATATAGATCAATGGTACAGAATAGAAAACCCAGAGGTAAACCCATACAGCTATGTATGGAGGTTCATCAATTGTAATCTGTGGAAAAGGAGGCAAGACTACACAATAGAGAAAAGACAGCCTCTTCAATAAGTAGTTCTGGAAAAACTGGACAGCTACATGTAAAAGAATGAAATTAGAAGATTACCAAACACCATACATAAACATAAACTCAAAATGCATTAAAGACCTAAATGTAAGGCCAGACAGTATTAAACACTTAGAGGAAAACACAGGCAGAACATTCTTTGACATAAATAAATCAGAGCAAGATATTTTTTGACTCACCTCCTAGAGTAGTGAAAATACAACTAAACAAATGACACCTAATTTTAAAAAGTTTTTGCATAGCAAAGGAAACCATAAACAATATGAAAGGCAACCTTCAGAATGGGGGAATATATTTACAAACCAAGCAACTGACAAGGGATTAATATCACAAGTATACAAACTACTCATGGAGTTCAATATAAATGTCAATAAATAAACAATCCAATTTGGGTATCAGAAGACCTAAATAGACATTTTTCCAAAGAAGATAAACAGATGACCAACCAATAAACACATGGAAAGATGCTCAACATTACCAAATATGATCTAGCTGTCCATTAAACGAGCAGTGGATAAAAAAAGATGTGGTACCTATATATATATATATATATAAGTGTTAGTCACTCAGTCTTGCCTGACTCTTTGTTACCCCATAGACTGTAGCCAAGCAGGCTCCTCTGTTCATGGTATTTTTCAGACAAGAATACTGGAGTGGGTTGTCATTATTTTCTCCAGTGGATCTTCCTGACCCAGGGATCAAACCCAGATCTCCCAAACTGCAGGCAGACTCTTCACCATCAGCACTAGTAGGGAAGCCCATATGTACACAGCTATGTGTAAAATAGATAGCAGTAACCTGCTGTATAGCACAGGAAGCTCGATTTGCTGCTCATTGATGACCCTGCTTATTTAACTTACATGCAGAGTCCATCATGAGAAACGCTGGGCTGGAAGAAACACAAGCTGGAATCAAGACTGCCGGGAGAAATATCACCTCAGATATGCAGAAGACACCACCCTTATGGCAGAAAGTGAAGAGGAACTAAAAAGCCTCTTGATGAAAGTAAAAGTGAAGAGTGAAAAAGTTGGCTTAAAGCTCAACATTCAGAAAAGGAAGCTCATGGCATCCGGTCCCATCATTTCATGGGAAATAGATGGGGAAACAGTGGAAACAGTATCAGGTTTTATTTTTTGGGGGGGCTCCAAAATCAATGCAGATGGTGATAGCAGCCATAAAATTAAAAGACGCTTAATCCTTGGAAGGAAAGTTATGACCAATTTAGATAGCATATTCAAAAGCAGAGACATTACTTTGCCAACTAAAGTCCATCTAGTCAAGGCTATGATTTTTCCTGTGGTCACGTATGGATGTGAGAGTTGGACTGTGAAGAAGGCTGAGCACTGAAGAATTGATGCTTTTGAACTGTGGTGTTGGAGAAGACTCTTGAGAGTCCCTTGGATTGTAAGCAGATCCAACCAATCCATTCTGAAGGAGATCAGCCCTGGGATTTCTTTGGAAGGAATGATGCTAAAGCTGAAACTCCAGTACTTTGGCCACCTCATGTGAAGAGTTGACTCATTGGAAAAGACTCTGATGCTGGGAGGGATTGGGGGCAGGAGGAGAAGGGGACGACAGAGGATGAGATGGCTGGATGGAATCACTGACTCGTTGGATGTGAGTCTGAGTGAGCTCTGGGAGTTGGTGATGGACAGTTGGCGTGCTGCAATTCATGGAGTCACAAAGAGTTGGACACGACTGAGCGACTGAACTGAACTGATGACCTAGAGGGATAGGAAGGGTGTGGGATGGGAGTGAGGTCCATGAGGGAGGGGATAAATATAAATATGTGTGTGTGTGTGTGTGTGTGTGTGTGTGCTAAGTCACTTCAGTCGTGTCTGACTCTTTGAGACCCTATGGACTATAGCCCACCAGGCTCCTCTGTCCATGGGATTCTCCAGGCAAGTATACTGGAGTGGATTCCCATGACCTTCCCCAGGGGATTTTCCAGATTCAGGGGTTGAACCTGCATCTCTCATGTCTCCTGCATTGGCAAGTAGGTTGTTTACCACTAGTATTACCTGGGAAGCCATATAAATATGAATTTGGGTTTATATTATAGACATAGGTTTATACACACACACACATACATGCCTATAGCTGATTCACTTTGTCATACAGCAGAAACTAACACAAAGCAATTGAAAAATAATTATACTCCAACTGGGGAAAAAAAGAAAAAAGAAAGAAAATTCTCAGTAGACAAAGCATCTCACTTGTTTAGTCAAGATTAATTAGTTGTTGAGAGTCTAGAACTATATTCCAGGCACTTGACCAAGTCCCTGGGGATTTGATAAAAAGCAACAAAAATAAATAAACAACAGTTTACAGCTGATAAAACTTTTCCATTCTCATGGGAGTAAACATGTCTTCAGGAGTTCTTTCACAAATATAATTATTTGTATTTGAAAAAGAGTCTTTGAAGATTCTTTTAGAGTAGAAGATGTATTGCATATATATACAAGTTTTGTAAACAGAAAGAAAGAAATGAGGGAAACAGGTTTTTGCAGAAGTCTGTCTGCTTTCTTATTCTTAGAACACCTTCAATACAGAATAATGTACAGAAGTTATGAAAAATTTCTATGTGTGCAGATTTGTTGTCATGAAAACCAAAGACAAAACCAACCTTTGGATCTGGATGACACACACAGAATCTGAGACAACCTTCACATAGAAGAGTGCAAAAACCAGGAGGGGAAAAGATCCAACTGTGGACACAACAACACAACCACAGAACCTCTCCCTGATGAACTGCATGACCAGGGTTGGTGGACTCTCCTTCAGCCATTCTACCTGGAGCCTCCCCACCTTATTTTTTGTGTAGTAATCCCTCAAACAGATTAAAACATTGAGAACAAAGCCTTTCCTTCCATTTTGGATGACACTTAGGAACTTCTGAGCTAAATCCCTACAACTTTTCAATTTGTGAAAATATTATTCCCAAATATTTAGTGCTATATATGTTCCAGCCTGCTTTACTTGTACAAATAATAAAAAGTTTTAAAGTAGTTCCCATTTACTAAATAGCCCATGAGACAATTAATCTTCTGATGGAGATAAAGATGTTTTTTTTTAATTATTTTATTTTTTTAATATAAATTTATTTATTTTAATTGGAGGTTAATTACTTTACAATATTGTATTGGTTTTGCCATACATCAACATGAATCTGCCACAGGTAACCCCCCTCCCTCCTCCTTCCCCATACCACCCCTCTGGGTCGTTTCAGTGAACCAGCCCCAAACATCCAGTATCATGTATTGAACCTGGACTGGTGATTCATTTCATATATGATATATATATATATATATATATATATATATATATTTTATTTTACTTTACAATTCTGTATTGGTTTTGCCATACATTGACATGAATCCACCACGGGTGTACATGCGTTCCCAAACATGAACGTCCCCCTCCCTCTCCCCTCCCCACAACATCTCTCTGGGTCATCCCCATGTACCAGCCCCAAGCGTGCTGTATCCTGCATCGGACATAGACTGGCAATTCGATTCTTACATGATATTATACATGTTTCAATGCCATTCTCCCAAATCATCCCACCCTCTCCCTCTCCCACAGAGTCCAAAATACTGTTCTATACATCTGTGTCTAAAGGTGTTTTTCTAAAGCAAGAAAAAATGTTATGTTTTATACATGTTTATAGCTCTTCAAAATCATTAAACATATTTTTCTCACTTCATAAAGAGTTTTATTTTGTTTTAATAATTATTTTATTATTTATTTAATTGTTGCTGTCATGAGACTTGAATGTGTCTTTATGATATATACAAATCTTCAAATCGATTCTCAGAAACTTGATTCTAAAAGCCTAGTACTGTGTCCATTAACAGGTTTCCTACATAATTCTTGACGTGGCTAATTTAAGTAACACACTAAAGTATACTGAAATCCTGATCATTTTACTTACAGTCATAGATAGGAATATTACAGTGCCCTTTCCACCAGTTATACAATAGTTGATTTTCTTTTTTTTCCACACCACTGAAATTGATGATCTTCTTTTTCCTGAAGGCATTATGAAATTGCTATTATTAAGAATGAATTTTCTTACTAAAAAGGTTCAAAATGAAAAGCCACAAATAAGGAAATCTGCTAGTGGTTTTATTTGTTATCATATTAAGTTTATAAAATATTTCTGAATGAACTAAATTTGTTAGCAAAGCTATAAATGGCCTTCTTTACCATTCCTTCTTGTGTGTGTGCTGTCACTCAGTCATGTTCGACTCTTTGTGGCCCCATGGGCCATAGCCTTTTCTCTGTCCATAGGGGTTCTCCAAACAAGAATACTTGAGTGGATTGCCATGCCCTCTTCCAAGAGGTCTTCCTAATGCAGGAGTTGAACCTAGTTCTCCTGCATTGCAGGCAGATTCCCCATCATCTGAGCCACCAGGGAAACCCAGCATCCCTTCATATGAAAGCCTAAAATCAGAAAAGTTCACTAAACATAGGTCTGTATCTTATTAACTTTAAAGCAAAAGCTATGAATAACTAAATAGTGTAGGTAAGAAAAATAAATGTATCTTTAATGAAGGAAGTGTTGACTTGTAGAAAGAGGTAGAAATTAATCTCAAATTCAGTCCTATTCCTTTGAAGAGTGCAAAGTGGTTAAATTAGACCAGTCCAGTATAAAAATGTTTATAATGTTCATACAAAAATGATAAAATATGTGTAGAATAAAAACATTCTATTTTAGTAGTCCTGTAATAATAAATTGTATTTATTTGTTTTATATTTATTATCTATCTGTAGTTTATAAATGATTTTAAAACATTTCTTCCAATATTTTTTATCAGTACTAGACCTTTCTAGTACTTAAGTATAGTACTTAAGACCCTTTGGTCTTAAGTATAAATTATCTATTCTCTTATTTTTTTGAGAAATGGCAAAGTCTCAAGCTTTATAGTCTCAAGCTTGGAAAGGGCATTAGAGAACATCTGATCTAAAGGTCCTTTGATATTATAATCTCTTTTCACTATATTTGTAGGCATTTTGCACAGTCTTGTTATGGATTCAAATCATAAGAGTAACTCCACTGATGAATTAGTAACTAAAAACTCCCCGAAAGAACCTACTTCACCTTTTGACATTGCTGAAAGTTAAACATTATATATAGATATAGTTATAGATATAGATATAATTTTAGTTTATTTTTACTCACTTAGTGCCAAGATTTTGTTCTTTTTAGAGCTTTTTCATTGAGTCCTGATTTTGTCCTTTGGAAAATATAGAAAATGTCTCATTCTTCTTCCCTTTGAAATGAGATCAAAGGTTTGAAGACAGCAATATTATGTTACCTCTTATCTCCAGCTTCTCATTTCAAGACAGTTTCCCTTTAGTTCTTGCAATACTTTATTATATTAGGTATCTCCAACTTCTAAGGGAAAGAGTAGATTTTTGAATAAAAGAGGAAGGCTACCATGGGATTTTAGATTAAATGACTTGAAATTTCATAAAAAAGGAACTACCTTCTACAGATAAGAGTGTTAGCTTCAGTGGTATGATTATATATCTGAGAAAAGAAAGAAGATCTTAGGTAACAGATGTGGCAAATGCAACACAGAGGCCATTACAGTTGACTAATGATTGTTATCAGAAATGAGTTCTCAGAGACGACTTGTTTGTACTGGGCATCTTTGATACTGTGAGAAGTTATCCCCTGAAAGTCACAGTATCTAAAACAAAGGAGAGAATGAAAGAGGTTTTCTAAAGATGCATATCAGAAAGTGCTTGAAATAATTTTCTTATGATCGTGAGCTTTACCACAATATATATTTTAGGACAAGATGATTTAGACTGGTTCCTCTGTTCTCCTTTGCACTAACTACAACAATAATGTCTAGAACTATCAAAAGAGAAAACCTAAAGAGAACTGTGGGAGCCTGTGTATTGGTCAGTCAGAGCTTTCTGAAGAAAAAGAGAATTGATGTAATTGAGTCCACTTCTGAATTCCTGCCATTCAGGTATGATCTAAGTCAAATCTGTTATGATTATACATTGAAGGTGACAAATAGAGTCAAGGGATTAAATCTGGTAGACAGAGTGCGTGAAGAACAATGGACAGAGGTTTGTAACATTGTTAAAGAGGCAGTGACCAAAACTATCCAAATGAAGAAGAAACACAAGAAGGTAAAGTGGTTCTCTTAGGAGTCTTAACAAATAGTTGAGGACTGATGAGAAGAGAAAAGCAAGGGGGAAAGGGAAAGGTAAACCAAACTGAATGCAATGTCCCAGAAAAGAGCAAGGAGAGAGAAGAAAGACTTCTTAAATGTACAGTGCAAAGAAATAGAGACAAACAATGCAATAGGAAAGACTACAGATCACTTCAAGAAAATTGGAGGTATACAGGAACATTTCATGCAAAGAAACAGAAGAAATTAAGAAAAGGTGGCAAAAATAAAAAGAAAAACTATACAAGAAAGGTCTTAATGACCCAGATAACCATGACAGTATGATCACTCACCTAGAGACAGACATCTTGGAGTGTGAAGTCGAGTGGGCCTTAGGAAGTATTACTATGAACAAAGTTAGTGAAGGTGATGGAATTACAGCTGAGATATTTTAAATCCTAAAAGATGATGCTGTGAAAGTGTGGCACTCCATATGTCAGCAAATTTGAAAAACTCAGCAGTGGCCATAGAACTGGAAAATGTTAGTTTTCTTTCCAATCCCAAAGAAAGGCAATTCCAAAGAATGTTTCAACTATCGGGCTCATTTCACATGCTAATACAATTATGCTCAGAATCCTTTAACCTAGGCTTCATCAGGATTTGAACTGAGAACTTCCAGTTATACAAACTGCATCTCACAGAGGCAGAGGAACCAGAGATCAGTTGCCAATATATGTCAGATCATGGAGAAAGCAAGGGAATTCCAGAAAAATATCTTCCTCTGCTTCATTGAATATGCTATTCCCTTTGATTGTGTGGATAACAACAAATCATGGAAAATACTTAAATAGATGGGACTATCAGACTACATTTTCTGTCTCCTGAGAAAACTGCATTCAGGTCATGAAGAACAGTTAGAAATGGACAAAGATCAACTGACTGATTCCAAATTGAAAAAAGAGTATGACAAGTTTGTATATTTTCACCCAGGTTATTTAACTTCTATGCAGAGTACATCATCTGAAATGCCAGGCTGGATGAATCACAAGCTAGAATCAAGACTGGGAGAAATAGCAACAACCTCAGATATGCAGGTGATAACACTCTAATGGCAGACAATGAGAGGAACTAAAGGACCTCTTGATTAGAGTGAAAGAAGAGAGTAGAAAAGAGGGCTTGAAACTCAAAAAAAAAAAAAAAAAAAACACTAAGAACATGGCATCTGACCACATCACTTCATAGCAAAAAGAAGAGGTAAAGTGGAAACAGTGATATTCTTTTCTTGTGCTCCAAAATCACTATGGATGCTGACTGCAGCCATGAAATTAAAAGACACTTGCTCCTTGGAAAGAAAGCTATAAGAAAACTAGACAGTGTATTGAAAAGCAAAGATCTCTTTGCCAATAAAGGTCTGTATAGTCAAAGCTATTGTACTGATGTGAGAGCTGGTCCATAAAGAAGGCTGAGTGCTGAAGAACTGATGCTTTTAAACTGTGGTGCCTGAGATGACTCTTGAGAGTCCCTTGTACTGCAAGGAGATCTAACTAGTCATTACTAAAGGAAATAAACCCTGGATGTTCATTGGAAACACTGTTACTGAAGCTCCAAGACTTTGGCCACCTGATGGGAAGAGCTAACTCATTGGAAAAGTCCTCGATGATAGGAAAACTTGAATTCAAAGAAGAAGGAGGCGGCAGAGGATGAGATGATTAGATAGCATCATCGACTAGAGGGATATGAATTTGAGCAAACTTTGGGAGATAGTGAAAGTCAGAGGAGCCTGGTGTACTGCAGTCCATAGTGTTGCTAAGATTTAGACACGACTTAGAGACTGAACAGCAACAATAAAAATAGAAAGAAAATTAAAATACAACATATCAACATATACAGAGTACAGCTAAAGTAGTACTGAGAAGGAAATGTATAATACAAAAATGCTTACATTAGGAATGAGAAGAGGTTTCAAATAAATAATTTACTTCAGGAAACTAAAAACTAGTAATAGTAAAGCAAGGTATATCTATAAGAAAGAAAGAAGGAAGGAAATAGTAAAGATCAGAGAAGAAATCATTGAAAATGAAAATGGAAAAGAGAGAAAATGAGTAAAAAAAAAATACCTTTTTGAAAAGTTAACAAAATTGACAATTGTTGCAGGATATAAAACTGTTATATTTTTATATAATAGTTATACATCCTTAGCAGCAATTATTTTACATAATAATTGGCGGTGCATTCAGTTCAGTTCAGTCGCTCAGTCGTGTCCAACTGTTTGCGACCCCATGAATAGCAGCATGCCAGACCTCCCTGTCCATCACCAACTCCCGGAGCTCACTCAGACTCACGTCCATCGAGTCAGTGATGCCATCCAGCCATCTCATCCTCGGTCATCCCCTTCTCCTCCTGCCCCCAATCCCTCCCAGCATCACGGTCTTTTCCAATGAGTCAACTCTTCACATGAGGTGGCCAAAGTACTGGAGTTTCAGCTTTAGCATCATTCCTTCCAAAAAAATCCCAGGGCTGATGTCCTTCAGAATGGACTGGTTGGATCTCCTTGCAGTCCAAGGGACTCTCAGGAGTCTTCTGCAACATCACAATTGAAAAGCATCAATTCTTCGGTGCTCAGCCTTCTTCACAGTCCAACTCTCACATCCATACATGACCACAGGAAAAATCATAGCCTTGACTAGACGAACCTTAGTTGGCAAAGTAATGTGTCTGCTTTTGAATATGTTATCTAGGTTGGTCATAACTTTTCTTCCAAGGAGTAAGCATCTTTTAATTTCATGGATGCAGTCACTATCTTCAGTGATTTTGGAGCCCCCCAAAATAAATTCTGATACCGTTTACACTGTTTCCCCATCTATTTCCCATTAAGTGATGGGTCCAGGTGTCATGATCTTCGTTTTCTGAATGTTAAGCTTTAAGCCAACTTTTTCACTCTCATCTTTCACTTTCATCAAGAGGCTTTTAATTCCTCTTTGCTTTCTGCCATAAGGGTGGTGTCATCTGCATATCTGAGGTGATTGATATTTCTCCCGACAATCTTGATTCCAGCTTGTGTTTCTTCCAGTCCAGCGTTTCTCATGATGTACTCTGCATATAAGTTAAATAAGCAGGGTGACAATATACAGTCTTTACGTACTCCTTTTCCTATTTGGAACCAGTCTGTTTTTCCCTGTCCAGTTCTAACTGTTGCTTCCTGACCTGCAAACAGATTTTTCAAGAGGCAGGTCAGGTGGTCTGGTATTCCCATCTCTTTCAGAATTTTCCACAGTTTAGTGTGATCCACACAGTCAAAGGCTTTGCCATAGTCAGTAAAGCAGAAATAGATGTTTTTCTGGAACTCTCTTGCTTTTTCCATGATCCAGCAGATGTTGGCAATTTGATCTCTGGTTCCTCTGCCTTTTCTAAAACCAGCTTGAACATCAGGAAGTTCACGGTTCACATATTGCTGAAGCCTAGCTAGGAGAATTTTGAGCATTACTTTACTAGCATGTGAGATGAGTGCAATTGTGTGGTAGTTTGAGCATTCTTTGGCATTGCCTTTCTTTGGGATTGGAATGAAAACGGACCTTTTCCAGTCCGGTGGCCACTGCTGAGTTTTACAAATTTGCTGGCATATTGAGTGTGGTACTTTCACAGCATCATCTTTCAGGATTTGAAACAGCTCAACTGGAATTCCATCACCTCCACTATCTTTGTTGGTAGTGATGCTTCCTAAGGCCCACTTGACTTCACATTCCAGGATGTCTGGCTCTAGATGAGTGATCACACCGTCGTGATTATACGGGTTGTGAAGATCTTTTTTGTATAGTTCTTCTGTGTATTCTTGCCACCTCTTCTTAATATCTTCTGCTTCTGTTAAGTCCATACAATTTCTGTCCTTTATCGAGCCCATCTTTGCATGAAATATTCCCTTGGTATGTCTAATTTTCTTGAAGAGATCTCTAGTTTTTCCCACTCTGTTCTTTTCCTCTATTTCTTTGCATTCATCGCTGAAGAAGGCTTGCTTATCTCTTCTTGCTGTTCTTTGGAACTCTGCATTCAGATGCTTATATCTTTCCTTTTCTCCTTTGCTTTTCACTTCTCTTCTTTTCACAGCTATTTGCAAGGCCTCCCCAGACAGCCATTTTGCTTTTTTGCATTTCTTTTCCATGGGGATGGTCTTGATCCCTGTCTCCTGTCTCCTTTCATGAACCTCATTCCATAGTTCACCAGGCACTCTATCTATCAGATCTAGGCCCTTAAATCTATTTCTCACTTCCACTGTATAATCATAAGGGATTTGAATTAGGTCATACCTGAATGGTCTAGCAGCTTTCCCTACTTTCTTCAATTTAAGTCTGAATTTGGTAATAAGGAGTTCATGATCTGAGCCATACTCAGCTCCTGGTCTTGTTTTTGTTGACTGTATAGAGCTTCTCCATCTTTGGCTGCATTAAACAAATTTAAATCTAGACCTGTATGTGATTCAGAACATGGGCACACATGCCTTCTTTGGTTCTTTGTAAAAACATTGAATGATTCATCTCTATAGCAAAAGCATCCATTGTATGTGTTTTCAGTTACATATTATTCACAGCAGAAATTAAAAGCATATGGCAAAATTTGTAGAATATTGCAGCTTTTTCTAGCAAATCTGAGTATAATTTATGATTCAAAATTTGTACTCTTCAATTGTCAAGTCATGTCGTAGTCTCTGAGACCCCATGAACTGCAGCATACTAGGCTTCCCTGTCCTTCGCTGTCTCCTTAAGTTTGCTCAGACTAGTTTCCATTGAATCAGTGATGCCATCCAACAATCTTAGCCCTTGTTGCCCCCTTCTCTTCTTGTCCTCAATCTTTCCCAAAATCATGGCAGTTTCTTTGCATCAGGTGGCCAAAGTATTTGAGCTTCAGCTTCAGCATCAGTCCTTCCAGTGAATATTCAGGGTTAATATCCTTTAGGAATGATCCAAAATATAAAATTACAATAAGTGATAAATAAATAAATAAATAAAAGGCCTAAGTGCTAAAATGTTCAAAAAATTAAGGATATATGTTTTTGTGGAAATGTTTACTTTATTAGTTTATCCCATTTATTTTCAATACCAAATATACTTCAGTCTTTTAGAAAGTAATTTTACAATACTCATATTCTATTTGAATTTTGCAATATTCAAGTCTATTTGTCATGACAGTTATCATTATTATACAAAAATAATTTTGAAACCTTAAATTTCTTCCACTACCCCTTTCTTTAGCATTTAATTTACCAGAAAATTTAAATTTATTATATGGTTTTAATTTACCTGAGTCAAATAAATATCATGTTTGTAATCTCTCCAGTACTGCTTATATGAACTCTTCAGAAATATGTCTCTAGTTATACACAATTTTAAAAAATGATAGGTAAAATAAAAACTATAAGACAATTTGGTTCAACTATTTATATTTTGAAACATTCATTGTAGAGAAAAAATTGTGACTTCATTCTTCCAAATAAACATAAATTAGAAGTAACTGTGAAACCAGGGTAATGTATTCACACATGAGGCAAAGAAGACTGGGATCTGAGATCTGAACAAAATGCCCTCTGGCTATAAAGCTTCACCTTTTATGAGCTGGAAAGGAAAAATGACTTTTCAACCTTTACAAATTGAAAACCCCAGCTGAAGTGATGCATGGCCAAACGTCCTGGTGCTCCATTTTTCTCCTTCGGTTAATACACTATGAGGAAATAGCTGACAGATTTTCAAAGCCAAACTTTCAATGTCATATTTGTGCTTTCTCTTTTCTATGAATTGTATCATTTTCTGCTTTACATTTTTTTTGTATGAGTTATGTGGACTGATTTAAAATTTATGGAAGCTACAAATACATGTGGAAATGTTAAACACTATGCAAAACTGTTTTCCGTAAGGAATTATGCTATAGGATGCTTCTGGTATTCCTATATTTTTTAAGAATATTTTAAATTTAGCAGTACCAAGATTTATTCCATGTAACATTATGTTTGTAAGGATGTACTTAAGTATAGCATGAAAGTAAATATGAATTTAAATAGGCTATTTTCAAGTAGGACTTCTCAGAACCTTTATTTTGTATTAATGTTTGTTTATCAGAGTATAGTTGTTTTTGTTTATCAGAGTATAGTTTTTATACACTCTTGTGTTAGTTTCCTCTATAGAGCAAAGTGAATCAGCCATACAGATACATATGTCCACGCTTTTCAGATTCCCTTCCCATTTAGGTCACCACAGAGCACTGAGCAGAGTTCCCTGTGCTAAACATTAGGTTCTTATTAGTCACCTAATTTATATAGAATACTGTGCATGCTGGTTCACTTCAGCCATGTCTGACTCTGTGCAACGCTATGGGCTGTAATCTGGCAGGCTCCTCTGTCCATGGATTCTCCAGGTGAGAATACTGAAATGGGTTGCTATTTCCTACTCCAGGGATTCTTACCCACCCAGGGATTGAACCTACGTCTCATGTTTTCTGCATTGGCAGGCGGGTTATTTACCACTAATGTAACCTGGAATATATAAATGTCAATCCCAGTCTCCCAATGAATTCCACCCCCCTTCTTCCATTGGTATTCATACATTTGTTCTCTATGTCTGTGTCTCTGTTTCTTCTTTGCAAATAATATCATCTTCAACTTTTTCTGGATTTCCACATATATGTCTTAATATATGTTATTTTGTTTCTTTCTGACTTACCTCACTCTTTATGACAATCTCTAGATCCATTCATGTTTCTCCAAATGCACAATTTTATTCCATTTGCCTAAGTAATATTCCACTGTACATATGTACCACATCACATATTTCTGTTCCTTTGTTGATAGACATTTAGGTTGCTTCCATGTCCTGACTTGGAGAAGGCAATAGCAACCCACTCCAGTATTCTTGCCTGGAAAATCCCAGGGACAGGGGAGCCTGGTGGACTGCTGCCTACGGGGTTGCACAGAGTCGGACACGACTGAAGTGATTTAACAGCAGCAGCAGCAGCATGTCCTGGCTATTGTAAATAGTGTTAACATTAACCTTGGGGTGCATGTATCATTTGGCTATAATTTTCTCTGGGTATATGCCCAAGAGTTAGATTTCTGGGTCATAGGGTTGTTTTATTTTTAGTTTTATTAACCTCCATATTGTTCTTCATAGTAGCTGTATCAATTTACATTCCCACCAATGTAAGACAATTCTCTTCTTTCCACATTCTTTCTAGCATTTATTGTTTATAGATTTTTTGATGATAGTCTTTCTGAGCAGTGTGAGGTGATACTTCATTATAGTTTTGATTTGCAATTCCAATAATATAGTGATGCTGAGCATCTTTCCACGTGTTTGTTGACTATTTGTAGATCTTTTCAAAGAAATGTCTAGGTCTTTTACCCACTTTTTAATTGGATGGTTTATGTTTTGATATTGAGCTCCAGGAGCTGTTTATATACTTTTGATATTAATCCTTTTCTGGTTGCTTCATTTGCAAATGTTTTCTCTGATTCAGAGTTATTTTTCACCTCGTTTATGGCTTCCTTTGCTATGTAAAAGCTTTTACTATTTTATTTTTTTGTAAAGGCTTTTAAATATAATTAGGTCCCATTTGTTTATTTTAGTTTTTATTTTCATTGCTCTAGGAGGTGGATCAAAAGTATCTCACTGCAGATATTTTTGAGACATCAAAAATATCTCACAGAATACTTATCAAAGAGTGTGTTGCTCATGTTTTCTTCCAAGGCCTTAATAGTGTCTAGACCCCATCTCAGTGTTCAATGTGTTTCGAGTTTTTTTTTTTTTTTTTGCATGGTATTAAGGAAAGTTCTGAACTAAAGGAATGTTCTAATTTCATTCTTTTACATGTAGCTGTCCAGTTTTCCCAGTGCCAATTATTGATGTGTCTACTTTTTCTGCACTGTATTACCTTGCCTCCTTTTTCATAGATTAGGTGACCATAGGTGTGTGGGTCTCCCTTTGATCTTTGTATCCTGTTTCATTGATTGACATGTCTCTTTTTGCGTCAGTATAATATTCTCTTGATTACTGTAGTTTTATAGAATAGTCTGAAGTCAGAGAGTCTGATTCCTTCAACTGTTGTTGGTTTATCATAAGACTGTTTTGGTTATTCAGGGTTTTTTGCGGTTCCATATTTTAACATATTTGGCTCTAATTCTGTGAAAAATGCCACTAGCAATTTTAAAGGGATTGCATTGAGTCTGTAGATTGATTCTTCTAGTCCAAGAACATGGTATATCTCTCCATTTGCATCGTCTCTGATAAGTATCTTATAGTTTTCTGAGTAGAGGTCTTTTGCCTCCTTAGGTAGGCTTATACCTAGGAATTTTATTCTTATTGTGACAATGGTAAACGTAATTTTTTAAATTCCTATTTTATTAATTTATCTTTGTGATCTTTCCTTGTTACTATATAGGAATGATAGATTTCTGTGTATTATTTTTGTATCCTGCAACTTTACTAAATTAATTGATTAGCTCTGATAGCTTTCTGGTGGCATGTTTGGATTTTTTATGTATCACAGTATCTGTAAACAGTGGCAGTTTTACTTCTCTTTTCCAATTTAGGAGGCTTTCCTAATGGCTAAGCAGGTAAAGATTCCACCTTCAATGCAGGATATGTAGGACATACTGGTTTATTTACTGGGTCCAAAAAATGTCCTGGAGAAGGAAATGGCATCCTACTCCAGTATTATTGCCTGAAAAGTCTCACAGACAGGAGAACCTGATGGGGTAACCTGTGAAGAGTGGCAGTTTTTCTTTTCTAATTTATATTCCTTTTATTTAATTTTCTTCTCTGATTGCCATTGCTAAGACTTCCAAAATATGTTGAATAATAATGACTAGAGTGGATACCCTTGTATTGTTTCTGATCTTAGAGGAAATGTTTCAGTTTTTCACCATTGAGAATAATTTTTTGTCCTAGATTTGTCATGTGTGGCCTTTATTATGTTGAGGTAGTTTTCCTCTATAGGCATTGTCTATTATTATTATTATTATTTTTAAATGATAAATGGGTGTTAAATGTTGTAAGTATTAACAGATGCTTTTCATGCATCTATTGGAATAACCATGTGTTTTGTATTCTCCATTTTGTTAATATGGTGCATCAGATTGATTGATTTGCATCTATTGAGGAATTCTTGTATTCCTGGGATAAATCCCACTTTATCCTGGTGTATGATCCTTTCAGTGTGTTGTCGGATTCTGCTTTCAAATATTTTGTTGAGGATTTTTGTGTCTATGTTCATCTGTGATATAAGCCTGTAGTTTTCTTTTTTTGTGCTATCTTCTTTAGGTTTTGGTATCAGATTGATGGTGACCTCATAGAATGAGCTTGGGAGCTTTCCTTCCTGAAGACATGAAGCTTCCTCTTCAATTTTAGGGAAGATTTTGAGAAGTATAGGTGTTGGCTCTTCTCTAAATGTTTGCAGAATTCACCTGTGAAGTACTCTGGTGCTAGATTTTTGTTTGTTGGAAGATTTTTGATCAGTTTCAATTTCAGTAATTGTGATTGGTCTTTCCATATTTTCTATTTCTTGTTGGTTCAGTCATGGAAGATTGTACCTTTTTAATAATTTGTACGTTTCTTCAAGGTTGTCCATTGTATTGGAATATAGATGCTTGTAGTAGTTTCTAATGATCTTTTGTATTTCTGTGGTGTCAGTTGTAACTTCTTTTTATTCTTAATTTTACTTGTTTGAATTGTCTCCCTATTTTTCTTGATGAGTCCATCTAAAAGTTTATCTATTTTGTTTATCTTCTTACATGCTTTTATTTTCACCAGCATTTAATAATTTGTTCCTCATCTCTATTGCATTTATTTATGCTTTGATCTTTATAATTTATTTTTTTCTATTAGTATTGGGTTTTGTTATTTTTCCCTAGTTGCTTTGGGTGTGATGTTAGTTTATTTGAGCTTTTTCTTATTTTTTTGAGGTAGGATTGCACTCCTATAAATGTTCAATTTAGATCTGCTTTTGTGGTGTCCCATAGGTTTTCCATTGCTGAGTTTTCGTTGTCATTTGTTTCTAGGTATGCTTTGGCTTCTTCTTTGATTTATTCAGGGATCTCTTAGTTATTTAGTAGCATATTGTTTAGTCTTCAGGTGTTTGTGTTTTCACTGCTTTTCTTTTCTGCAATTGATATCTAATCCATTAGTATTATGCTCAGAAAAATGCTTGATATGACCTCAATTTTCTTAAATTTACCAAGGCTTGATTTTTGACCAAATGTGTGATCAACCCTGGTGAATGTTCCATGTGAATTTGAGAAGAAAGTGCATTCTGCTGCTTTTAGATGAGATGTTCTATAAATATTAAGTCTATTGGATTTAATGCATCTTTTAAGGGTTATGATTCCTTATTAATTTTTGTCTCTTTAGTCTACTCATTAGTTTATGTGAAGTTTTAAGTCCTTTACTATTATTATGTTAATGTTGATTTCCCCTTTTATGACTTTTAGCATTTGCCTTATATATTGAGGTGCTCCTATTCTGGTGTGTTAATAATTACAATTGTTATATCTTCTTCTTGGATTGTTACTTTGATTATTAGGTAGTGTCTTTCTCTGTCTCTTGTAAAAGTCTTTAAAGTCTATTTTGTCTGATATAAATATTGCTACTCCAGCTTTCTTTTAATTTCCATTTCATGGAATACTTTTCCCATCTGTTCATTTTCAGTCTATATGTGTCCCTAGGTCTGAAATAGGTCTGTGATAAGACAGCATATATATGAGTTATATTTTTGTATCCATTCAGCCAGTTTCTCTCTTTAGATTGGAGCATTTAATACCTTTACATGTAAGTTAATTATCAATATGTATGTTCCTATTAGCATTCTCTCAATTATTTTGAGTTTGTTTTTGCAGGTCTTTTCTCTTCTCTTCTTTCCCATCCAAAGAAATTCCTTTAACATTTGTTGTGCAGCTGGTTCGGTGATGCTGACTTCTCTTTGCTTTTGGTTTTCTGTGAAGCTTTTGATTTCTCCACTGACTTTGAATGTGATTCTTGCTGGTTAGAGTAATCTTGATTGTGAGTTTTTCCTTTTGTTAACTTTAAATATATCCTACCATTCCTTTATGGCCTGCAGAGTTTCTGCTGAAATATCAGCTGATAACAGGATGGGAATTTCTTTGGATATTATTCATTGCTTTTCCTTTTCTTCTTTTAATATTTTTTATTTTAAATTTTTTGCTAGTTTGATTAATATTTGTCTCAGGTGTTTCTGCTTGGGTTTATCTTGAGTGGGACTTTCTGTGCTTCCTGTACTCGATGGCTATTTTCTTTCTTATGTTAGGGAATTTTCCACTATAATCTCTTTGAATATTTTCTCAGACACTTTCTATTTCTCTTCTTCTTCTGAGATTCCTAAAACATGAGTGCGATACTTTTAGTGTTGTCTCAGAGACTTCTAAGACTGTCCTGATTTCTTTTTTTTTTTTTTTTATTACTCTGTGGCAGTTATTTTCACCATTGTAGCTCACTTATCTATTCGTCTGCCTCAATTATTCTGGTCTTAATTCCTCCTAGTATACTTTTCATTTCAGTTACTGTGCAATCACCACTGATTGTTTTGTTCTTTAATTCTTCTGTATTTTTAAACATTTCTTATATCTTCCAATCCAAGGTTTCATTTTACTTCCAAGATCTTGGATCATCTTTACTATTAACGCTCCATATTATTTTTTGAGTAGACTGCCTATTTCCTCTTCATTTATTTGATCTTGTGGTTTTTATCTTGTTTCTTCATCTGCAACATGTTTTTCTGTCATTTCATTTTGTCTAAATTACTGTATTCATGCTTTTCTTTCTGCAGGCTACAGGGTCATAGTTCTTCTCGTGCCTGTTGTCTGCCCCTTGGTGGGTGAGTTTGGTCTAGGGGCTTGTGTAGACTTTCTGGTGGTGAGAACAGTGTCTGTACTCTCATAGATGGGGCTGAGCTTTTCCCTCTGATGGGCAGGGCCACATCAGGTATCTTGTTTAGAGTTTCCATGAGCTTAGTATGATTTTAGGCACCCTGTCTATTGATGCATGGGGCTATATTATCTTGCTGGGTTTGGCATGAGATGCCCAGTATTGAAACCTGCACACAATTAGGTGGAGCTGGGTCTTGGTGTTGAGATGCACACCCCCAGAAAAGCACACTTCAAATAATATCCCCTGGGCACATGGATTCCTGGGCAGTCTTGCATCCTGGACTTGGCAGTCCTACCTAAGAGGCCAAGGTCTGACTCCTGACTAGGGAACAGAGTCATGCAACAAAGCCAAAGAAAAAAGAAATGAAAAGAAAAATAAAGAAAGAAAGTGTCGGGAGCCAGCATGAGGAACTCCGCCCATGGCAAAGGTCATGAGGAAGGAGGCTTGGCATACACAAAGGCGTGATCAAGCCTCAGGAAACTCCCTGTTCCAGAGCATCTACCCCCAATACCAGAGTCTATCTACTTTACTGTTTCATGCTCTCGCCTACACCTCCGACTTTATGGGGGGCTGTTCCCCACCGGTTCTCTCAGAGAAGGAGTAACCGTGCAGCTCCAAGTCAATAAAAATTCCTGGGCATGACAAGAGTGTTTCAACTTACAGACTCCTCTGAAGGTTATCTAGCCTGCCTGTATAGGTTCGTCCGGCCACATGTGATTGTTTACAGCCTCCCAACCTGAGAGGCATGAGATGTTTTAGCCTTACTAAAGGCAAATTCTTTTGGGAAGTTAGAAATTATTAGTATAGTGGGTTGGTTAGGAATTATATTAGTGAAGGGTTTTTCATTTGTTATGCCAATAATTGCTTCTAATTTCCTGCCCTGGATGGGACAAGGGTGTCTCAGGTCAAACCTCTCTGCTGGCAAACTAGCTTGTGTGACAGGATTATCCATACTCCTGCCACTACACACATGATTGTTTACTACCTCTCAACCATAAACAGCACAGAGAGTTTGGAGTATTTTGAGAACCTTAATTAGCATAGGGCTTTTCTCATTGTTGAGTCAATGATTGTCACCAGGCCTCCATATCCTTAAGCACCTGGGAATATATTAATCAATGTATTTGGAATATAGAAAAGGAAATATAGTAGTTTTTAAGGTTATCAATACTAGACTTTTTGAGTTAATGAATTTTCTCTTTTGTAATAGATCACTGTACTTTGTTATAAATCACTGTGTCCTTGCTATGTAAAAATGTAACTTTATCACTATCTTAAGACTAAATAGATCTTAAGGGGAACATTGGTGAAAGGATTTTCATTTGTTGGGCTGATGTTTGCTGCTAAATCTCCATATTCCCTGCCCTTATAATGAATATAACTAGCATATAGGAGAAATAAGTATTAACCTTTAAGATTAATCATGTTAACCTTGGGTTAAATAAATTCCTTTCTTGATTGTAACTCACTACACCCTCACCCTATAGAAACGCAATTTTATTTGGAGGGTGGTGCCTGGTTTAAGAAAAATCACCTTTGGACAAAAATTTTTTGGTTATCAGAAAGAAAGGGTCGTAAAATGTCAGCAGGTCTCATGGCCAGAAGATGATGTAAAACCCCTAAGATCTTTTTTTTATGTAAAGCACCTGATTTTGATAAAGGTCAGGACTGCTGACCCCCGGGTGACTCTGTATTCATCCCTATGTGTAACAAAAGGTGTATAAGCAAACCCAAAAATAAAGAAATCGGATCAGTTTCCGAAAAGACTGATTCCCCCATGTCCTTCTTTCTTGCTCCCTGTTTTTCTGGCTGAATTCCTATCTGGAGTGTGGGTGCTCGCCATGTCTACTTTCTTGTCCCGGCTTTCAAGCCCAGGCAAGAAGGAGCCCAAGGAGGGGCACCTTCCGATATTCAAGTGGTGCCGGTGGCCCAGTGTAGATGGTGCAAATTCCTTGTCTTGGAATTTTGTTGGTATCCCACATAAACCAAGTTACTCAGCCTCTTTTTCTCTCCTGCTATTTTCTGGCCAAATTCCCATCTGATGCATGGGTACCCACCAACCTGCTAATTTTGCCAGGGTTTCTAAGATTGGGCCAGGGGGGCCTCAGTGCCTCCTCTCCTTCAGCAGAATGGGAAGACGCCTGCGGCCTACATAGGTGGTGATTGGTATTCCATGTAAACCAAGTTATTCAGATTCTTTTTCTCTGCTAATTTTCTAATCACTCGCTATCTGTAATTAAATAAGTTATTTCCAAGGACACCGACTCCGTCCCCACCTTTGAATCACCCTGGATCCACTGGGGCTGGACTCCGGCAAGAAAGAAAAGAAAAGAAACATATAAAAAAAAATCCAAAACAAACAAACAAAAAAACAGAAACAATAACAACAGACAAACACACACACACACACACACAAATCAAACTGACAAACAAACACCTAGACAAATGAAAAAAAAGTCAAGCAGAAGCAAAGAAGCATACAGAAAAACAAATTAAAACAAATAGGAAAACAAGCCAAAGAAACTAAAAATGAAAACAATCGATAAATACTATACTTTTACAAACAAAAAAATGTAAAATGGAACAAAAGTAGAAAGCAAACTTAAAAAAAAAAAAGAAAGCAAATGTTAAAAAAAACAAATATGATAAAGAATGAAAATTAAGAAAAAATACAAAACAACAGCAACATATAAATATATATTTAAACTTAATAAAATTAAAAAAAATTCAACAACATCAACAACTAAGCTACATGAAACCGACAGGAAAGGTATGATAGTGATAAGATTTTCCTGATGTCTTATCTATCAGTGTCCTAGTTCCCATAACATCACACAGCCAATTTCTGACTCCTGAAGAGGCCCTCCATTTTCTCTATAGACGTCTCTGAACCTGCTGTGGGATCTGTGGCATCAGCTGGCACTCTGACTTGGCCTGATTCCCACATGTATTTGCCCCCAAAACCCACTGTTGCTAGAGCTAGACTGGTCTCAGTTGTGGGAACAATTATTGTCTATTTAGATATCCCACAGATGTGTGATTTAGCAATCTGATAGGTGGAACTTAATTCATGGCTTGTGCAGCTGCATGAAGAGATTTCTCTTCCTTTCCTTAACTGCATTGCCTGTGGGGCTCAGGTTTGATTTTGGGTCCCATCTCTGCATATGGGTCACCCTCAGATATCTGTTCCCCACCCAGGCAAGAGAAAAAAAAAAGTAACAGCTGATTGGGCCTTACTCAGGCTGAGGAGGATTATGGTGGTCACAGCTGTAGTGTGTGGGATTCTCCTGCAGCAGTGTAGGCTGGCAGGCAGTTGCGATAGTCTGGGGTTTGCTTGCTTTGGTGGGATTTCCTCACAGTGCTTCTGGAGACAGGGACTGGGGTGTAGGAGTGGTAGTGGTCTCACTCCCGGCACACCACTCAATACTGACACCTTGTTTCCCAGGCAGACCATATTTCCTCTAGGGGTATTTCAGGCGTGTTGGAACCTGTCACTCCTGTTCTTTCTGTTTTATCTGAGCAGCCAACAGTGGTTTTCTCCTTGAATCTGCTCTCTCAACCTCATGTTTTAGCACTCAGCCACGGCCAAAACTGGCATTCCTGTCTCAGGCAGGATTCCCAAGAAGGCTTTGGGATGGGCAGTGTACAAGACCCCAGAGACTACATAGGTGGGAGAGGCCTTGCCTTGAGGAACAGGCAAGCCTGCTTAGATGGGTGTCCCTCACAATGATCTTGGAGGCAAAAGTCAGTGAATGGGGAAGGGCATTAGAGTGGTGGCTGGCCCAATCCCTTGCATACTGCTCAACTATAACACCTTGCTTCTATGGTATCCTGACTTTTTCTGCAAACCTTCCCAGTTGTGGAGTTGCTTACTCCTGTCCCTTCAAGCTGTCTTTTCACAGCCAACAGCTGTCTCCTCCCTGGGTCTGTGCTCCAAAGTCACTATCTAGCACCTTAGCCCCCTTCCACAATAAGAGATCCAAGACTCAGGTTGGGGTGCACTGTTCTGTAGTACAGACCATGCACATAGCTCTAACTTTGTCCTGCATTCTGCAGACCTTCTGCAGAAGGTCTCCTTTGATCTTCCAAATGTCTCTTTCAGCTCCAGCTGATTACCCCACTGTGAGGGCATTTTTCTCCTTCTTACCTGCAGTTTCACATCTTGCTTTTTCTGACTTTCTTTCTTTCTTTCATCCTACCTGGCTGCAAGGGTTTTTTTCTTGTCCTTTTAGGTGTCCAAAGACTTCAGTTAATGTTCAGCAGATGCTCTGTGAGAACTGGTCCATTTGCAGAAGTAGTTTTGATGTAGTTGTGAGGAAGGATGGATTCTATGTCTTCTTATTCCATCATCTTAACTCCTCCTGTAATATGTTTAAAACCCAGTGTTAAAGATAAATATTCTTTAATCTGTATTCAACTAGACTGTGTTCTGTTGAAATATGACTGTTTCTGCAGGTTAATTAAAAAAATTTAAAACTAGGCAACAAACTTTTTAATTCTTTGTAAAAGAGAAAATGAAAAGCTATTAGCTTTAATTGAAAATGGAAATTCAGAAAGCTCTTTAATATGGTCAGTGATTTCTGCAACACAATGTAAAAATGAAGAGAAAGGCATTAAAAGGCATTTTTCCATGACCTTTGAATAGGTAATTATTTCATCTACTTACATATCTATTTACTTTTCTAACTTTTGAAGTCAATGTAGAAGATCCACTTCATTAATATTAAGATTCTAATAATAATAATAAGATATGTGTAATACTGGGCTAAAAATGTAGATCATTATTTTTATAGTCCAAATATTCCTTCATGTTTTTTGTCTAAATTTAGTAACAAAAATTATTATGTGAAAATATATAGCCACTTTCTATTAAATATTTTTGAACACTACATCATTTAAGATGTTTTATAAATAAAGATGGTCTCAGTATAGGAAGAGGGAGCTGGAGCTTGGTCTATGGTGTATCAAAATTCTCCTTTAATTCATGTTTTGATTGCAATTATGATTAGGGAGGCATGCTTTGCTACACTTCACTTAACACTCTTGACCAAGGGGAAGCTCTGATAAAAATCCCCAAACCACTTCTGACAGCAAGCTGAGTAAACAACTTATTGAATGTTAGCAAATAATGAAGAGCAAATGCTTCTGGAAAATTTGACTGTTGGGCAAACAGTACACAACCAAATATTTACATCTCTGAAGTCCCCTCCTATCCTGTGGGATCCTAGGATGTGTCCATACTGTGGTAGAAAAGTAGCTTTTCCCATAGTATAGAAGAGTACTGAGAAATGCTTCTTGAACATGGGTTGTATCTCTAAACTTTGCACCTGGATGGAGCTATTTGAATAATATTTCACTAATAGTGGTTGAGGAGAAAATACATGCATTACATCTAGTTTTGGGTCTATAGCATCTCCCACACTACTCTCCTTTTTCTCCAGCCAATAAATCCCTCAGTACATTCTTACTCTCCTCTCCTTAAATCCACAGTGCTTCCTGTTTGCCTGCCCTGCCTCACACAGCCTATACTTCTTTATGTGATCAGGTTATCATAACACAATGAGAGGTTTGGTGCTGCCTTTAACTTGATTAGATCTTGCTCAGTCCTTGAAGACAAACAAAAAACTGATACAAGTCATGTGTCTATCAAGGTTCTGTGATGAAAAACAAATATTGTTTATTAAGACATATGTATGGAATCTAGAAAAATTATACAGATGAGCCTATGTTCAGGACAGGAATAGAGATGCAGATATCGAGAACTTTGTCAACAAAGGTCCGTCTAGTCAAGGCTATGGTTTCTCCAGTGGTCATGTATGGATGTGAGAATTGGACTATAAAAAAAGCTGAGTAAAGAAGAATTGATGCTTTTGAACTGTGATGTTAGAGAAGACTCTTGAGAGTCCCTTGGACTGCAAGGAGATCCAACCAGTCCATCTTAAAGGAGATCAGTCCTCAGTGTTCATTGGAAGGACTGATGTTGCAGTGGAAACTCCAATACTTTGGCTACCTGATGCAAAGAGCTGACTCATTTGAAAAGACCCTGATGCTGGTAAAGATTGGGGGCAGGAGGAGAAGGGGATGACAGAGGATGAGATGGTTGGATGATATCACCAATTCAATGGACATGGGTTTGGGTGGACTCCAGGAGTTGGTGATGGACAGGGAGGTCTGCTGTGCTGCAGTTCATGGGGTCACAAATAGTTAGACATGACTGAGTGATGGAACTTTACTAAACTATAGAGAACAGACACATAGACACAGAGGGTGGGCTGAAGGGGAAGAAGAATGAATTGGAAGGTTGGGATTGACAGGGGTACATTGTCATGTGTAAAACAAATAGCTTGTGGTAACCTGCTTTGTAGCACAGGGAGCTCAGCTCACTGCTCTGCAATGCCATTATTGGGAAGGATAAGACAAAGTGGGAAGGGGATCTAAGAGAGGGGATATCTGTGTACATGTGTGTGTGTGTGTATGTATGTGTGTAAGCAAATATTCCTTGACATTCTAGAAATCAGTGAATTAAAATGGACTGGCGAATTTAACTCAGATGACTATTATATCTACTACTGTGGGCAGGAATCCATTAGAAGAAACGGAGTAGCCATCATGGTCAACAAAAGATTCCAAAATACAGTACTTTGATGAAATCTCAAGAACAAAAGAATGATCTCTGTTTGTTTCCAAGGCAAACCATTCAATATCACAGTAATCCTAGTCTATTCCCCAACCAGTAACGCTTAAGAAGCTGAAGTTGAATGGTTCTAGGAAGACCTACAAGAACTTTTAGAACTAAAACCCAAAAAAGATGTCCTTTTCATTATAGGGGACTGAAATGCAAAAGTAGTAAGTCAAGAAACACCTGGGGAAACAGGCAAATTTGGCCTTGGAATATGGAATGAAGCAGGGCAAACGCTAATAGAGTTTTGTCAAAAGAACAAAGTAGTCATAGCAAACACCCTCTTCCAACAACACAAGAGAAGACTCTACACATGGACATCACCAGATGGTCAACACCAAAATCAAATTGATTATATTATTTGCAGCCAAAGAAGGTGAAGCTCTATATTGTCAGCAAAAAAAAAAGACCAGGAGCTGACTGTGGCTCAGATCATGAACTCTTTACTGGCAAATTCAAATTTAAATTGAAGAAAGTAGGGAAAACCATTAGACCATTCAGGTATGACCTAAATAAAATTCCTTATGATTATAAATAGATTTAAAGGAATAAATCTGATAGACAGAGTGCCTAATGAACTATGGATGGAGGCTCGTGACATTGTACAGGAGACAGGTATCAACACCATCCCCACAGAAAAGAAAAGCAAAAAAGCAAAATGGCTGTCTAAGGAGGCCTTACAAATAGCTTTGAAAAGAAGAGAAGTTAAAAGCAAAAGAGAAAAGGAAAGATATAAGCATCTGAATGCAGAGTTCCAAAGAATAGCAAAGAAAGATAAGAAAGCTTTCTTCAGAAATCAATGCCAAGAAATAGCGGAAAACAACAGAATGGAAAAGACTAGAGATTTCTTCAAGAAAATTAGAGATACCAAGGTAACATTTCATGGAAAGATGGGCTCGATAAAGGACAGAAATGGTATGGACCTAACAGAAGCAGAAGAGGTGGCAAGAATACACAGAAGAATTGTACAAAAAAAGATCTTCATGCTCCAGATAATCACGATTATAGTACTATAATCATGCAACCTAGATAGCAACTTAATTATGCAACATAGAGAGCATATTCAAAAGCAGAGACATTACTGTGCCAGCAAAGCTCCATCTAGTCAAGGCTATGGGTTTTCCAGTGGTCGTGTATGGGTGTGAGAGTTACACTGTGACGAAAGCTAAGTGCTGAAGAATTGGTGCTTTTGAACTGTGGTGTTGGAGAAAACTCTTGAGAGTTCCTTGAACTGCAAGCAGATGGACAGATTATAAAACTAATGTATAGTATATGATATATGTTTGTGTGTGTATATATGCATTTCAGTGTTAAAATGCTCATAAAATTTGTGGTCAACTATAACGTCAATCATTTTACTCTCCCAACCACACAATCCCTTGTCTTCACAATCTCTCCTGTAAGGAGAAGTGAAAATTATCTCAACAGGTGACATTTATATTTCTAAGTCTTGATTTCTAAAGACTATGAGCATAAACTACCTAGAAACAAGAAGTCATTCTCATAGCCTCTTTATCTTTTTCCTCGCTTTCACTCTCTCTCACCCACACCAACACCCACACACGATTCTATTCAGAGAAAATGCTCTAAATATAGTAGTAAATAATAACAGAATACAAAAATCATCTTACTGTTTTTGAGGCTGAATAGGGACAGGGACTTTGGGTGTGGGTATGGCATAAGTCCTCTTGGAGGAGGTCGCTATTAGGCCCACTATAGAGCTGCCAGAACTTAAATAGGACTGGGAAATAGATTCTTGGAGGGCACAACAGAACCTTGTGCACCAGGACCCAGAAGAAAGAAACAGTGACCCACAGGAGACATGCCTGTGGGTTGTCTGGGAATCTCCAGTGAAGGCGTGGGTCGCTGGTGGCTTGCTGAAGGGTTGGGAGCATGGACTATAGTAGTACATGCCTGGGATCTTTTGAGGGAGGTCACCATTATCTTCATTAAATCCACCATAGTTTGGTGGTGGTTTAGTTGCTAAGTTGTGCCCGACTTTGTGGCCCCATGGACTGTAGCCTTCTCCAGGCAAAAATAGTGGAATGGGTAGACATTTTCTTCTCCAGAGAATTGTCCCAACCCAGGAATTGAACCTGGGTCTCCTGCATTGCAGGCAGATTCTTTACCAACTGAGCTTCAAGGGAAGCCCACCATAGTTTGGCCCCAGGTAAATAGCAGGGAGGGAACACAGATCCACCCATCAATAGAAAATTGGATTAAAGATTTACTGAATATGGCCCTGCCCAACAGAACAAGACCCAGTGTCCCACACAATCAGTCTATACCATCCGGAAGCTTTCATAAGCCTCTTACCCTAATCTATCATACACAGCTGTGGATGTGACTGGTGATAGCATGGTCCAATGCTGTAAAGAGCAATATTGCATAGGAACCTGGAATGTCAAGTCCATGAATCAAGGCAAATTGGAAGTGGTCAAACAAGAGATGACAAGAGTGAACATCGACATTCCAGGAATAAGCGAACTAAAATGGACTGGAATGGGTGAATTTAACTAAGATGACTATTATATCTACTACTGGGGGCAGGAATCCCTCAGAAGAAATGGAATAGCCATCATGGTCAATAGAAGAGTCTGAAATGCAGGGGTTGGATGCAATCCAAAAACGACAGAATGATCTCTGTTCGTTTCCAAGGAAAGCCATACAATATCACGGTAATCCAAGTCTATGCCCCAACCAGTAATGCTGAAGAAGATGAAGTTGAACGGTTCTATGAAGACCTACAAGACCTTTCAGAACTAGGACCCAAAAAAGATGTTCTTTTCATTATAAGGGACTGGAATGCAAAAGTAGGAAGTCAAGAAACACCTGGAGTAACAGGTAAATTTGGCCTTGGAATGCGGAATGAAGCAGGGCAAAGACTAATAGAGTTTTGCCAAGAAAATGCACTGGTCATAGCAAACACCCTCTTCCAACAACACAATAGAAGACTCTACACATGGACATCAGCAGATGGTAAACACCAAATCAGATTGATTATATTCTTTGCACCCAAAGATAGAGAAGCTCTATATAGTCAGCGAAAACAAGACCGGGAGCTGATTGTGGCTCAGATCATGAACTCCTTATTACCAAATTCAGACTCAAATTGAAGAAAGTAGGGAAAACAGCTACACCATTCAGGTATGACCTAAATCAAATCGCTTATGATTATACAGTGGAAGTGAGAAATAGATTTAAGGGCCTAGATCTGATAGATAGAGTGCCTGATGAACTATGGAATGAGGTTCGTGACATTGTACAGGAGACAGGGATCAAGACCATCCCCATGGAAAAGAAATGCAAAAAAGCCAAATGGCTGTCCAGGGAGGCCTTACAAATAGCTGTGAAAAGAAGAGGCGAAAAGCAAAGGAGAAAAGGAAAGATATATGCATCTGAATGCAGAGTTCCAAAGAATAACAAGAAGAGACAAGAAAGCCTCTTCAGTGATCAAAGCAAAGAAATAGAAGAAAAGAACAGAAATGGACAGACTAGAGATCTCTTCAAAAAAATTAGAGATACCAAGGGAACATTTCATGCAAAGATGGGCTCGATAAAGGACAGAAATTGTATGGACCTAACAAAAGCAGAAGATATTAAGAAGAGGTGACAAGAATACACAGAACTGTACAAAAAAGATCTTCATAACCCGGATAATCATGATGGTGTTATCATTCACCTAGACCCAGGCATCCTGGAACATGAAGTCAAGTGGGCCTTAGAAAGCATCACTACCAACAAAGCTAGTGGAGGTGATGGAATTCCAGTTGAGCTATTTCAAACCCTGAAAGATGATGCTGTGAAAGTGCTGCACTCAGTATGCCAGCAAATTTGGAAACCTCTGCAGTGGCCACAGGACTGGAAAAGGTCAGTTTTCATTCCAATCCCAAAGAAAGGCAATGCAAAAGAACGCTCAAACTATGACACAATTGCACTCATCTCACATCCTAGTAAAGTAATGCTCAAACTTCTCCAAGCCAGGCTTCAGCAATATGTGAACCGTGAACTTCCTGATGTTCAAGCTGGTTTTAGAAAAGGCAGAGGAACCAGAGATCAAATTGCCAACATCTGCTGGATCATGGAAAAAGCAAGAGAGTTCCAGAAAAAGATCTATTTCTGCTTTATTGGCTATGCCAAAGCCTTTGACTGTCTGGATCACAATAAACTGTGGAAAATTCTGAGAGAGATGGGAATACCATACCTCCTGACCTGCCTCTTGAGAAATCTGTATGCAGGTCAAGAAGCAACAGTTAGAAATGACATAGAACAACAGACTGGTTCCAAATAGGAAAAGGAGTATGTCAAGGCTGTATATTGTCACCCTGCTTATTTAACTTCTATGCAGAGTACATCATGAGAAACGCTGGACTGGAAAAAGCACAAGCTGGAATCAAGATTGCCGGGAGAAATATCAATCACCTCAGATATGCAGATGACACCACCCTTAAGGCAGAAAGTGAAGAGGAACTAAAAAGCCTCTTGATGAAAGTAAAAGAAGAGAGTGAAAAAGTTGGCTTAAAGCTCAACATTCAGAAAACGAAGCTCATGGCATCCGGTCCTATCACTTCACGGGAAATAGATGGGGAAAGAGTGGAAACAGTGTCAGACTTTATTTTTTTTGGGCTCCAAAATCACTGCAGATGGTGATTGCAGCCATGAAATTAAAAGACGCTTCCTCCT